>NC_080180.1:59344143-59644143 GCF_950295315.1 Erinaceus europaeus | reverse complement strand
TTCAGGATTTGTGTTCTGGGTGGGTTCGTAAAGTACTGAGTGTCATCAATATGAACAGGGGTCAACTAGCATCATTTTGGGCAGGGGCAGATGGGCTATATTTTAGGCTTGGTGTACCATATGTCACAGCTACTCAGCTCTGCTGTCAGAACAGAAGAAAACGGAGGCCCACCAAGGAGTCTGCTGCATCCCCACCACAAGCTCTGGCCCTGCTGCCCACCTAAGCTGCCATACATGATATTAAACTATTTTGTATAGCAGTCAAGCATGTCGTGTAAGCCTCCTGTGAAACTCCTGTGGGTCTGACGTGGCTCTGTCTTCTTTGTAAGATAAAACTTCTCCACATTTGTTTTGAGATTAAGAAGATTTCCTAGCTTCTTCCAACATGAAGACCCCAAAGCTCACCTGCTATATTTTTACCTTTAGGCTGCTGATTATTAAATAATTTGCTCTGCTTTGCATCTTAATGCATTTCAGCCACCAAGTTGCTGATGCTACCATGACACCAACCTAACTTTCCTGGGCAGATGACCTCGCCAATGTGTCTTAGAACCCCAGAACCCTGCCAACCAGGAAAAGACAGAAACAGGCTGGGGTTAGATTGACCTGCCAACGTCCATGTCCAGTGGAGAAGCAATAATAGAAGCCAGACCACCCACCTTCTGCCTCCCATAAATATTTATTTGTGATCCATATTCCAAGAAGGATAAAAAAAATAGGGAAGCTTCCAGTGGAAAGGATGGGATATGAAACTCTGGTGGTGGGAATTATATGGAATTGTACCCTTCTCATCCCAGAATCTTGTCAATCATTATATGTCATTAGAAAAAAAAACAGTGGATCCTTCTCTCACATCTGACCAGCAGTCACAGGAAAACTAATGCTTTGAATTTTTTTATTCTTAATTATGTATAATTTGCTTAACATATTTGAGCACTTACCCCTTTTTAAATCATTATGTTGGCGAGGTCAATGGTTGGGTAAGACTTCTCATATGCTAGGTGTCTGCAAAACACTCTCACCTCTGACTTAGGGCCTTTCCCTGCACCACCACATCAGGATCACACCCCAAAGTCCACTCCCCAAGTCCCTTTCCTGTCTTTGTTCCACAAAGTCCTTTGCTTTGGTACAATACGCCACACTCAGTCCAAGTTCTGCTTTGTGCTGCCCTTTTCTGTTCTGAAGTTTCTCCTGTGAGTAAGATCATCCTGTGTTCGTCCGTTTCAGGCTTCCCTCACTTAACATGATGTTTTCCAGCTCTGTCCCAGTTTCTTGTATGTGCACGGGGGTCTTTTGTTGACTTAATACCTTAAGTGTTTCTGTCCTTGTAGGGTGAGAAACTTGCCAGTGGGACCTCCCCCGACTTGCTCTTGTGATGATTGGATGGTTCATCTGTTTGTTTATTCACTGGGTACATTTACAGTATCATGGTGACTCTCGGGTGAACTTTTAACCTGTGATCGGTTTGCTTATTCCAGTCCTTCCTGTCCAAATGTGTCTCTGGAATGTTCTGACAACTCTGTGCAAGCCTGTTTTCCTGATCAGTCCCCAGTGACTTTATTTCACTCTGTCTTGTTTAGCTGCCTCCCTGCCCTCTGTAGCCCCAAGCAGGTTTGAACAAGAGTTAGTACACTGGTGTCGTACCCCACTCTCTTCCTCATTGTACAACAAGAAGAGACATAGAAACAGTTGCTAAGAAGCTTATCAGTTCATGGAACAGAAGGAAAACAAAATGCCCTTCCAACACACCCAAAGGCTAGGACCAGACCTCAGCATTCAGCAGTGACAATAGAAAAGCTGACCGCCTGCCATGTTGGAAGAGGAAGGAGCAGGTCTCCCGGGCTTTCTTGCCAGAGCCAACATTGAACTCTCTAGCACACACATCTTCCTACCATGTGTGTGTAGATTCTGTCTTAGAAATACAGAGAAAGGGGCTGTGCTCAGTGTGCGGGAGACCCTAGAGACCAAGCCAGGCTTGGTCGACAGCTCCCTTGTATGCCAGAGCTGAACAGTTCTCTGATGTCTCCCTCCCTGACTCACACCATAATAAACCTTTATATATATATATATATATATATATATATATATATATATATATATATATATATATATATTGCCTTTATTTTTTATTGTTGTTGTAGTTATTATTGTTGTTGTTATTGATGTCGTTCATTGCTGGATAGGACAGAGAGAAATGGAGAGAGGAGGGGAAGACAGAGAGGGGAGAGAAAGACAGACACCTGCAGACCTGCTTCACCACTTGTGAAGCGACTCCCCTGCAGGTGGGGAGCGGGGGTTTGAAAAGGGATCTTTATGCCAGTCCTTGCGCTTCGTGCCACGTGTGCTTAACCCACTGCACTACTGCCATCCTCCCCATAATAAACCTTTTATTTTTTAAAAAAAAAACAGGGTCAGGTGGTGGCACACTGAGTTGAGCACGTGCTACCATGTGCAGGACTTGGCTCACGCCCCCACTCCACCTGTGGGGAGGAAGGTTCAGAAGCAGTGAAGCAGATTTGCAGGTGTCTCTCTCTCTCTCTCCCCTCTACCTCCTCCTCTCTCAGTTTCTGTGCCCTATCAAATACAACAGAAAAAAGAAATACAGAGAAAGGTCTCAGAAACTTAATCTGTAAAAATAAATGAGCTAATGGGCTTTTATTGTCTCAGATAAACGTTCTGTTATCCCCACAGTCTATCCCACATCCCAAAGTATCACCAATGTGGTTAATATGGACATTAATTTAAATACATTTTTATGAGATGGGTTGTAGTTGTGAGTGAACAGTGTGCTTGCAGTGATTTTGTTACCTATTTGAGTTACATGACCTTTGGATTTTGTGAAAGCCTCCTGTAAATTGATTAAGAAATTGAATGGGTAGAGGAGACAATAATTTCTGATAGACCATTGCTAGCTTCATAAATTCTATGATGCGTTTCAGTTGATTCAGTAATTTTGTAAAATATTTTATTTATGTATGTATATATTTTTTGCATAGAGACAAAGAGAAGTCAAGTAGAAAGGAGTAGGGAGAGAGACAGAGACAGAGAGCTCATAGCTTCCATCCCACCATCCGCTGCCCCATGCCCATATACATGGCCACCTCAAAACTTAACACCCCAACATCTCTTCAAATAATATAATTTTAAGTTGGACTTTCTAGAAACACAACCTGAGATGGGGGTTCTGTTTATTTTATCATTATTATTTTAATATCTATTTTTCCCTTGTTTTTTATTATTGTTGATGTTATTGTTGTTGTATAGGACAGAGAGAAATGAAGAGAGGAGGGGAAGACAGAGAGAGGGGGAGACAAAGACAGACACCTGCAGACCTGCTTCACCACCTGTGAAGCAACACCCTGCAGGTGGGGAGCCGGGGGCTCAAATGGGATCCTAACCGCAGGTCCTTGCGTTTTGTGCCACGTGCGCTTAACCTGCTGTGCTACTGCCTGGCTCCTTCTGTTTATTTTATTTATTTATTTATTCCCTTTTGTTGCCCTTGTTGTTTTATTGTTGTAGTTATTATTGTTGTTGTCGTTGTTGGATAGGACAGAGAGAAATGGAGAGAGGGAGGGGAAGACAGAGAGGAAGAGAGAAAGATAAACACCTGCAGATCTTCACGGCCTGTGAAGCGACTCCCCTGCAGGTGGGGAGCCGGGGTTCGAACCGGTATCCTTATGCTGGTCCTTGTGCTTTGTGCCACCTACGCTTAGCCCACTGCACTACAGCCCGACTCCCCCTTCTGTTTATTTTTTTAAGTGACTGAGTATGTGTTCAGAAAATACTCAAAGGAGAGAGGTAAATCGCTCAGGGAAGAAGCCACACAAAGACAGTATTCCATGGAGTCCGTGCCTGTGCTTTTGGTCCACAGCTTTTCTGTTATTTGAAAACTGATATTTTAGTCCAAGGAATTTTCTAACAGGATTTCTTGTTAGTAACTTAGACATCAAGCATCTTCAAGTAGCTGAGAAGTTATGAGCAAAAACTGGCATGACCTATATCCTCTCAAACGTGGTCAGGATGAATTTTGTAATTTTGAGGCAGAAGGGACAAAATCGAATCAACTTACTGTGATGTGACTCAGATGTTTCATTTCTTGCAAGGATGATCCTACCAGAGGAGGGGTAGTTTCAGTTTGGGTCTTTGAGTTGGCCAGCTAGACAGTCTTCAACATGCATAGCTAGGTATGGTTTCATAATATAAGTCAGACTGACACACTGAACTATGATTTCCTTTACATTTAATTAACTTAAACTTCAAAGTTTCTGTGTGTCTGGTGGCCGCCAGTTTGACACAGGACTACGGAGCAGGCTCCCAGATAAGTGAAGATTTCAAGGTGTTTGAAGGTGTACTGTCATGGTGCTCTCAGTAAAACATGATGGTGAACATAACGTTAAAATATGATGTCATACATTTTTCTTGGATGTGATCTGGATGGCGAGGTAGGAGACGATGCCAGAACGGTTACCTGAGAGAGGGATGTGTACAGCTTGCCATATCACTCCTATCTGGAGAGCTGTATGTTTGAACATGCCCATGACAGCATGCTACTAATGCAGAGGAGATGTACTAACTTTACAAGAAAAACATCTCATTTTATTTTCTGGTCTTGATCTTAAGATGAAATTAATAAAGATAGGAGAATTGTAAGATTTGTTGGGTCTGTTTTCACATTTTCCTTCTGTTGTAAATGACATCCAATTAAAATTACTTATCAAGGCAAAAAGTAAGGAGTTGAAGCAAGGCATTTATTCTTTTGCAAAAGGGCGTGCTGTCAACAGTGGCCGTCAGGCAGCAGTGCACCCCTTCATCCTTCCCCCGTCTTTTATACCTGACATAGAACTGTCTCCTCCACCCCTGCGCTGGGCTTCAGAGCTCACAATCTAACCGTGTTCAGGAAAAGGGCATGGGGGCAGATATCAGGAGGGACTATAGTGAGAAAGGAAGTGCAAGGAAGGGGATTCTGGCCACAGGACAATGTGACTATACTGGGAAAGACAGGTTGAGGAAGGGGCTTTTGGCCAGGAAGTCTGAATTTACAATGTGGCTATAATGGGAATGGGAGATTTAGGAAGGGCCTGGGAAGTTTAAGCTAATTTTGAAGAAAGACTTTTGTAGTCAGCTAGACATGCAGAAGTCAGGGTCTGTAGTCAGACTGCATTGATACACATCAATGAAAAGGCTACAACCAACTGGGCTATTTCTCCCACTTCAACCACCTGTGAATCTACCATCCGCCCCTTCCTCTTCTCCTCCTCCTTCTCCTTCTCCTTCTCCTCCTCCTTCTCCTCCTCCTCCTCCTCCCCCTCCTCTTCTTCTTCCTCCTTCTCCTTCTCCTCCTCCTCCCCCTCCTCTTCTTCCTCCTCCTCCTTCTTCTTTTAACTTATTTAATAGAGACTGGATCTTATTTTCTTTCCTTCCTTTAATAGTTGTCTCTGGTGGTGGGAATTATACCTCTCTTATCCTATGGTCTTGTCAGTCCATTTTATAAATAAAATTTTTAAAAAGTTGTCTCTGGCGTTACTGAACTTTAGGAAGTCATGGCTAAGTGATTTCACATATCATCTCACTTCCCTAGAGAAAAATAAAGACCTGTCTGCCTTCTTAGATGAAATATGTTTGGGGGATTTGCACATAAAAAAAACTTAAAAATTTTTTTTTAATATTTATTTTATTTATTTATTCTCAAATAAATATGTCTCAAAGTTTCTCAAAAGACAAACTGAATCTTTTTAATATATAGGCTACGTATTTGATATGCGGACTCTCTCAAAAGCCTAGACCAAGTAGATTAGAAGCTTCCAATAGCACAGCTATATACAAGATACTGGGTACTGTACAGCAAACCATAACAAAGGGACTTTTCAAAGTTAACCCAATTAACAAATAATGTGATAATAATATTAACTATTGATTGTCTTTTTGAACCCTAAGACAGCAGGAACCTCACATCTTCACTATAGAGCCCCTACCTCTCCCAGTCCTGGCACCCTTGGATAGGGCCCACTTTCCCGTATGCCTCTCCCAATCCAAACCAAATAATATTGCATCTGCCGATCACAACCTAACCAAAGCAACGATTGCCATCTCAACATGCTTCACCTCAGACTGTATCCAGAGACTTCACGTGTGGAATGACAACCCTTCAGCTTCATTACTCGGGTGAGACCTTTCCTTTAATAGTACACTCTAATTTCATCTCAGGTAGTTCACTTTCTAACAAAGTCCCATAACCTAGATATACACCAGTTTCTGTGAGAGAGAGCTTATGTGCACACGTATCCATAAACTACTGCAAAATATATACTTGAAAGCAGGATTACACTAGAGTTTGCAGTGAGTACCTCCCTAACACTTCCTCTCCACTATTCCAAGCTTGGGATCCATGATTGCTCAACAAATTGTTTGGCTTCATATGTTAACTCTCTTTTCAATCACCAGGTTCCAGATGCCACCAGGATGCTGGCTAGGCTTCCCTGGATTGAAGATCCCACCAATGTGTCCTGGAGCTCAGCTTCCCCAGAGACATACCCTACTAGGGAAAGAGAGAGGCAGACTGGGGGTATGGACCGACCAGTCAACGCCCATGTTCAGCGGGGAAGCAATTACAGAAGCCAGACCTTCTACCTTCTGTAACCCTCAAGGACCCTGGGTCCATGCTCCCAGAGGGATAGAGAATGGGAAAGCTACCATGGGAGGGGGTGGGTTATGGGGATTGGGTGGTGGGAATTGTGTGGAGTTGTACCCCTCCTACCTTATGCTTTTGTTCACTAATCCTTTCTTAAATAAAAAATTAAAAAAAAAAAAAGAAGAAACCAAAAAAAAATTTTTTTTAAATATTTATTTTATTTATTTATTCCCTTTTGTTGCCCTTGTTGTTTTATTGCTGTAGTCATTATTGTTGTTGTCATTGTTGGATAGGACAGAGAGAAATGGAGAGAGGAGGGGAAGACAGAGAGGAGGGGAGAAAGACAGACACCTGCAGACCTGCTTCACCGCCTGTGAAGCGACTCCCCTGCAGGTGGGGAGCCGGGGTTCGAGCCGGGATCCTTATGCCGGTCCTTGTGCTTTGCGCCACCTGCGCTTAACCCGCTGCGCTACAGCCCGACTCCCATAAAAAAAATCTTTTCCTTTCCTTTTCTTTTTCACTTATTATTATCCTTTAAAGCTCACTTTCTGCTTCTACATGGGCTACTATCTCGATAGTTTCTTAATCGCTCACATTTGCCAAGACTCCTACACAGCAAGAAATGTGTTATTCTAACAAGGCAGTGGAAATCAGCTTTGGGTTGATGATACCATACTTTGTGACTCACTCAGCTGCCCACAGCACTGAACATATACTGCACATAATAAACCTCTAGCTAACAAGTGTAGGGCCGAGGAGATAGATGAAGCGGTGAGCCCACACTTTATCCTGTACAAGAACCTATGTTCAAACTAAGAAAACACAGGGAGTAACACCCAAAGGGAGACCTTTATGAGCAGTGGAGCCGGGCAGTTGCTCTCTCTCTCTCTCTCTCCTTCTCAGGCTCTCACACTATTTAAGAAATGAGAGAGAGACACAGAGAGAGAGAGAGAGTGGGAGAGAGAGAGAGGGAGAATATCATACAAGTACAAAGTCCAAGGAAAAAAATAATAACAGAAATTTATAGTTTAACAGAAGGGAAATAACTAATATATTCACAGAAAAAAAATAGATAAAATGGGGGCCGGGCAGTAGCGCAGTGTTAAGCGCACGTGGCACAAAGTGCAAGGACCAGGGGAACGATCCTGGTTAGAGCCCCTGGCTCACCAGCTGCAGGGGAGTCGCTTCACAGGCGGTGAAGCAGGTCTGCAGGTGTCTATCTTTCTCTCCCCCTCTCTGTCTTCCCCTCCTCTTTCCATTTCTCTCTGTCCTAGCCAACAACAATGACAACAATAATAGTAACAATAATAATAGTAACAACAACACCCATAAACAACAAAGGCAACAAAAGGGTTTAAAAAAGTTGGCTCCAGGAGCAGTGGATTCATGGTGCAGGCACCGAACCCCAGCGATAACCCTGGAGGAAAAAAAAAAAGAGAGATAAAACAAGAAGGGAACTGTTCTAAACTTTATTTTAACAAAATGTTTTAATAATGGAGAAAATAGTGTAAATTAATGTACCTTTAGAAGACTTAGTGCTTGAGTTATGTTGTTAAAATTTTCGGAAGGCTCTGGCCGGCCAGGCTGGCTTCACGGGCGGGTAACAGAGACGCGGAGACAGCGGCTGGGCAGGGAAGCTGTATTTCTTTATTCAGGAACAACGATTCATAAACTAAGACAAACTAATCACCAAACAGAACTCTGCTGTCTCTTTGCGGCGGCACAAGCACTCTCTCTTACTCTCGAACTCAGGAACCCTCCAACTCTGGAACTCTGAAACTCTCGTACTTGAGAGCCCTCTGAAACTCTGGCACACTGGAACTCTCTCTTACTCTGTAACCCTGAAACTCTCGAACTCAGGAACTCAGGAACTCTCCAACTCTGGCACTCTCAAACTCAGGAACCCTCTCCCTTACTCTCGAACTCAGAAACTCTCGAACTCATGAACTCAGGAACCCTCCCTCAGGGTTCCTTGGGGCTGGGCCAAGCAGGCCCACGAAATTAACAGGACTGATCCAATTCTCTTGGTTTGGGGAGGGCTAGAACAAACCAATGTAACGCATACAACAATTCCCCCTTTTCTTTTTAACTAAATGACGATAGTATCAAGGGTGTGGGGTGAACAGAAACATATATAACAAAAACCAGCATGTTGCCAAGGGAAGGCCTGAGGGGGCCATATCTGAAAAAAAAAACACATTTCTTGCCTCTGGGGGGCTACTTGCCTCGACGGGCAATTGCATGGGGGCAGGGAACGGCCTAGGGTCCCAAAGGCAGCTGGCTGCAACTTACTTACTATGAAACAAAACTTGTTATTAGCATATCTACTGCACGATCCAACGTTTCTAATAGAGAAGGAATTTGAGACTTTTACATATCAACAATGTCTTTTAACCTTTTGTTACACCCATTCAAGATGGAGACACACCCTAGGTGTGGGCCGGAGAGGAAACCTCAGGCATGAGAATAATTAGCATAGCCATTGTGCGATCTACCATTTCTAATAGAGAAGGTAGTGTTTTACATATCAACAAGTCTATTTAACCTTTTGTTTAGACCAACTTAGTTAAAATATATTGATTGTTAACTAATTTTTACCTTAGACTTTAAATGTAAGTTAATTTTATCTTTATGAGAATTACATTGAAAACCTTTTTCATTTAACTTTGACTAGTAAGAATTTAGCCTTAAAGCTACTGTTTACCAAACTTTAAACATACACATAAACATGGTCATTAATACACAAGGAGAGAAACCTTTGTTACGAAGACATGTCATTTTAAACACGAATTTAAATCTGTACTGTCTTAGTTGTTGGGAGGGGTCACCATTCGGCGGTGGCTTCCCGCACAGCTCCATTCCCGAGCAGCTCCACTTCTAGGAATTGCAGGTTGCGATCTCTGCACAAGTCTCTGCGTACTCCAGCTTGTCTGCCTTCAGACCGGACCGGCGGCTGGAGATCTCGTGTGCCCAGTTTTGGCAGGGAGCCCAGGGGTCCGGGAGGCCCGGGATGGTTCCAGAATTCATAGAAAGAGGGCAGGCGGGCCATCTTTGTAGAAGGCGTGAGCCTAGGTGCCCAGGGATGGCAGCCATGATAGGCCACCGCGGTCCTGCCCCATGGCCCTGCCATGTCTGCTGCCCTGTTCGCAGTGGCCGAGCAGTGTGGAGGGATCACGCGTCCAGTGTCCTGCACCATGCATTGGAGAGCCGGCTCCTGTGTGTTGGCCTCGGGCTCTTGTGTGTTGGCCTCGGGCTCTTGTGTGTTGGCATAGGGCTCCAGCATGTTGGCATTGGGCTCCAGGGGCTCTTGTGTGTTGGCGACAGCCTCCTGCGGGCTGTGGGGCTGCGGGGCTGCGGGCGCGGTGCGCGGGGTTGTCTGGGCGCAGCCGGCTGGCTGGCTGTTTAACCAGGTGGAAACGGCAGCTCCGCGCCTCGCCTCCCGCCCGCTGGCTCTTCCCGCTGGCTGTTCTGAGTTTGCCCGAGCGAGTGGAAACCACAGAGTGGTCCAGAGATAAATGTTCCAGAAACAGCAAAACAGTCTCGTGAAGAAAGAGCAGAGGCCTTTGGAGATCTCTTCACAAGCAGAAGAGAAGGCCATAGTGCATAGGTAGCCAAATTGTCTTCACTTATCTGAGAGATGCACAGGTCAGGTCCACGTGGGTGCTATTTGTTGTTAAAATTTCAGAGGCTCTTGCCGGGCCAGTAGCTTCACGGCGGGTAACAGAGACGCGGAGACAACGACTGGGCAGGGAAGCTGTATTTCTTTATTCAGGAACAATGATTCATAAACTAAGACAAACTAATCACCAAACAGAACTCTGCTGTCTCTTTGCAGCGGCACAAGCACTCCCTCTTACTCTTGAACTCAGGAACCCTCCAACTCTGGAACTCTGAAACTCTCGTACTTGAGAGCCCTCTGAAACTCTGGCACACTGGAACTCTCTCTTACTCTGTAACCCTGAAACTCTCGAACTCAGGAACTCAGGAACTCTCCAACTCTGGCACTCTCAAACTCAGGAACCCTCTCCCTTACTCTCGAACTCAGAAACTCTCGAACTCATGAACTCAGGAACCCTCCCTCAGGGTTCCTTGGGGCGGGGCCAAGCAGGCCCGCGAAATTAATTGGACTGATCCAATTCTCTTGGTTTGGGGAGGGCTAGAACAAACCAATGTAACGCATACGACAGAGTTAATTATATTTATTTATTTATTTATTTAGCACTGCTGCTCAAATCTGGCTTTTTGCAATGCTGGCGTTTGAACATGGGACTTTGGAGCCTCAGGCATGAGAGACTTTTGGACAACCATTATGCTGACTTACTGAGTTAATTTTTTTAATGGATAGAATTTAAATAGTTGGAATGAAAAAGCAGAGGAGAAAAATAAGAGCAAAGAAACCTGGGTTGAAACTAACATGTAAGCTATAGTTAAAAACTTGTTTGGATTGGGGAGATAGCATAATGGTTATGCAAACAGCCTTTCATGCCTGAGGCATCAAAGATTCCAGGTCAATCCCCAACTTCACCATCAGCCAGAGTTGAGCAGTGCCCTGTTAAGAAGTGAACAAACAAAAGCTTGTTTAACTGGAAGGGTATGAACTGGAAAGCGGAGAGAAGTTGGGTTGTTCAGATTATATCAAATCAAGAATAGCAGGAAAGACGGTATCATGGATCCAAGGCACCCCGTGTCTTTGGAGAAGCCATGTCTTCAGATGATTGTCTAGAAAGACTTTAGATAGGACACTACTACCCTTAAACTAAAGCAAATGAACCCCTGTCCCAGAAACCCCTATTGCTGAGAATTCTCATCCTTGTTTTCTGTAACTACTGGTAGGCAAGAAGAAAGAAGAAAGACTAGAATCTTTAGAAGAAATAAAATTAAAGCTTATTAAAAAGCTAAAAGAAAGTTTAGGGTATAGATATATATTGGATATATGTCAGGTTCTCAATGGCAGACAAGTTCCAGGGTTATCTCTGGGGCTCAGTGCCAGCACTACAAAATCCACTGCTCCTGGCGACCATTTCCCACCCCCCCCCATTTTATTGCACAGGACAGAGAGAAATTGATAGAGGAGGGGAAGATAGAGAGGGAGAGAAAAAGATAGACACCTGCAGACCTGATTTGCCACTTGTGAAGCTTCCCTCTTACAGGTGGGGAGCCAGGGCCTCGAACCCTGATCCTTGCATGAGTTCTTGTGATTAGTACTGTGTACACTTAACCAGGTGCATGGAATAAAGTCCAGTTATAAAAATCTGCAAGTACCCAAAACCAACATGTGTCTTCTTTTACATGTGACAAGATAGTGAAATCCACATTTTGGCACAACTGTCTTCCATGACAACAGGAGATGTAGGTTTACATCCCAACTCTTACCTTTTAGCAAATTATCAAACATTTCTGAATCTTGGTGTTATTCCCAGTGTGAGATAGATACTGGTAGCATGATCTGGAGCCTGAAAGACAGTAACATACATGAAAGTGCTTAGCAGAGTGTCTGGGCTAGATAAATATCTGTGTGAGAAAAACAAAGTGAAAATCACAAAGTGAAATTGCTTTGAAGTTCTACCCATCAGATAAGCTCATTCTGTTTTCACTTTGTGACAAGGACCCATTCATTGCCCTTAGGCACGGGGCCAAGGACTAAGCCCACAGAGGCAGGAAGCCTGCTCTCAGCTGGAGAGACAGACAAATGGAAGATCTGAACAATTCCAAAAAGAAGGAAAGTGATTTCTTTGTCTATCATGTCTCCACCTAGTTCTGGGAGTCAGTTTCTCATGCTACTTGAGAACTAGTCTCCAGTAATACTCCATTTTTCTTGTAGGGTGAAATGATGTCCAGTTGAGCAGAAACATTGAACCAGTCTTGGATATGGGAAGGAGAGAGGAGGTAAGACAGAGAATTTAAAATAGAATGATATCTCCATGACTTATTGGGTAACAATGTTCTTGGAAGAGTGCTAACAGATGTGAGTGTGAAATCTCTATTACTCTCCGAGTGTCTTTTTTCTATCTTTCTTTCTTTTTAACTTTCATTTAACTTGATAAAGCTCCTTACTTGTAAGAAGCATCTGTAGGTGGGGGAGTAGGGGTGACTTGAACCCAGGTCCTTGTGCATGGTAGCATGTATGCTCAACTGGGTACACCACTGTCCAGCCCTGTATCCCTTCTTTTCTCCTCCTCCTCCTCCTCCTCCTCCTCCTTTTCCTTCTCCTCCTCCTTCTCTTCTCTTCTCTTCTCTTCTCTTCTCTTCTCTTCTCTTCTCCTCTTCTTCTTTTCTCTTAAATTTTATTATTGGGAGGGGGAGACACCAGACCTAGGACTAATTACTTATCCTCTCCAGCCCTCAGTTGTCTCAACTTCATTTGAGTGCTTGCTCAGTCCACAGAACAATTGAGGCAGCATACTGGACAGTGATAGGATCCTGAGAACATGATGGCTTAAACAATTTCAGCAACACCCAAGCCATCTTTCTCCTGACAGAGCTCATCTGTCATCATGGAGACAAATAGTAACAATATTAACAATGAAAATATAATGGATAATATATTAACAAAATATGAGCTCTGTTCTATTATTATTTTATATTATTATAATGTATTTTAATATATTCATTAAAATGGAAATCCTTGGAATGTATTCTATGATAAAAATATAAACAAATTATATAAAAACAAACTACCAGGAGTTAGGTGGTAGTGCAGTGGGTTAAGTGCAGGTGGTGCAAAGCTCAAGGACTGGCGTAAGTATCCCGGTTCGAGACCCTGGCTCCCTACCTGTAGGGGAGTTGCTTCACAGGTAGTGAAGCAAGTCTGCAGGTGTCTGTCTTTCTCTCCCCCTCTCTGTCTTCCACTCCTCTCTCCATTTCTCTCTGTCCTATCCAACAACAGTGACATCAATAACAACAACAATAATAACTATACAACAAAACAACAAGGGCAACAAAAGGGAATAAATGAATATTTTTTAAAAAACAAACTACCACTAGAGAAACATTAACAAGTATACAGGTGTAAAGCCAAAGTGTCTGGAGAGGTCCTAGGTGCCATATGTAGAGTGAATCTGGGTTGGGGCTAAAGAGTGACTGGCTGGATTAGGTTTGAGAGACCTGAGATGTCTCTTAGGGAACAGATATTGATAAGCACTGCAGCGACCCCACCAATATATTGTGGAACCCTACCTTCACAGAGCCCTACTCCACCAGGGAAAGACAGAGACAGGTTGGGGGTGTGGATCCACCTGCCAACCCCAAAGTCCAGCAGAGAAGCAATTACAGAAGCCAGACCTCCTACCTTTTGCACCCCCCAAAACAGTTTTGATTTGTAGTCCCAGTGGGAGAGAAGTGATAAAAAGAGGATAAAAGGGTTCTCAACTCCAGCTCCTTCAGGTCACAGAGAGAGAGGACGAATAGAAGGGAGAGATATTTGGAAGTAGTAATAGGTTATGTGTGGCTTGGAGGGGAAGAGAGGCCTGGACCTGGAAGAAAAAGTGGGCAATTATGTACAAATGTAGACAGATAGTTGTAGAGATGTTCCAGGCTAGTGTGGGTGTGCCTCTTCCTGGGTGTGTACTCTCTGGATTGGAGAGAACTTGACCAGAGCCAGCCTGGGCTTCTGTTCACTCAGCAACATGAGGGAGATGACTCAGGAACAGACTTGTGGTGGCAAGACAATTCAGTTCTTTATTGATCAGAGAGTCAAGGATTTTAAAGGGCAGGGCCAGAAGTGGCAAGTCAGAAACAGAAATGGCTAAGAAAGGGGCGGAGAAAGGCAAAAGGGGCTGGAAAGGTAGGAACTTACTTAGCAACTGTTGCAATGGTTTTAACTGGTAGGATTAATAATACCCTGCAGGCAGAGAGGGTCTTGAAGGTATAAAGAAGATAGATCAAAGGAATGGAATGGGTGGGGATCTTTCAGGCAAAACAATGTTTATGTAGATAATAAGTCTGATAAGATGAGAGAATGGATGTCCCCTCAAGTCAAGCCCTGGCCAAGCTCAACCACATGCTCACAATTTCCCAACATCTCCCCCTTTCTTTTTATCTAATGGCCATAGTATCAGGAATGCAGGGTTCTTTGTGAGGCAGGGAGTCTGATAAGACTGGGAAAACCTTTGGGGTTACTCCTGTCCCTCCTTGCACAACCTCTTGGTAGAGAGAGAGACTGACAGGATAGATGCACTCCTCAGGTCAAACCCTGCCAGGCTCTACCACATTCTCACAATTTCCTGACAGATGATGGTTAACCCATGTCTGCAACCTTGGAAGAACTAAGGTGGTTTGCAATATAAGGATCGAAGAACTCTGTTGGTGGGAATGGTGTGGAATTATACCCCTGTTGACATGTAATTTTGTAAATTAATATTAAATCACTAAATAAAAATAAGTGCTGCACATCATTGAAAATAGTGCACAGAAATGTGTGAGGAGAGTATGCCAGAAAGAGAAAAGAGTGGGAAAACAGTGCCCTGAGAAACATGCTTAGCTCTCCTGTCAGAGAAGCAGCAGGAAACGATCAGAATGCAGGTTAGCTCAGCACCTGACACGTAGTCATTGATGAGCAAACCATAGCTCTTTGTAATCCTCTAGACAAAGAGGCTGGATTAAGTCTTAGTGGAAATAACTCTGGGGAGGGGGGTGGGTGGTGGTACGTGTGGTTGAGCGCACATGTTACAATGTGCAAGGACCCAGGTTCAAGTCCCTGTCTCCACATGCAGGGGGAAAGCTTTGCTAGTAGTGAAGCAGTGCTGCAGGAGTCTCTCTGTTTCTCTTCCCTCTCAATTTCCTAGTGTCTCTATCAAATAAATAAAGATAATAGAAGAAAAATAAAAAGAAAATCACTGCATACAGTCTTTCTTCAAAGGGACTGATTCTCAGAAACATATCTTGGCTTTATAAATTTTGTCTGGCATGTGTGGTTGCTGAAATTTTATTTATTTGTTTGTTTGCTTTTACTGATTTCTGATTATCTCTGTATTGCAGTGACTATAATCTTAAATGAAGTCCTCTCAGAAGTACTCTCGTACCCTGGTGGAGGGGAGCTAGTCCGAGTTTCATAAGCTAAATTGAACTTGGGAAGCCAACACAAGCTGTCTAGACTCTTTCTTTCTTAATGTGCACTGAAGGCATGGTCTGTTGTCCCAGACCAGCTGTTTTTACGTGACTGACTTCAGATCCTCTTTGTTCATTGCAATTGAAGGCACGCCATGCTTCTGAGATCATCACCATGGTCATTAAGATTGTTTGAATGAGTTCTTTCCATTATTCCATTGTATACACTCTGTCTTTTCAAGACCAATGTGCCATTCTTTGGCATGCAATTATAGTATTTCAAAATAGGGAAGAGAAACTTCTAGCCAATTAAACAAACAGGCTCAGTGTGTAGTTCTTTTTTATTATTATTTCTTTATTGGGTGATTAATGCTTTAAATTTGACAGTAAATACAGTAGTTTGTACATGCAGAACACTTCTCAGTTTCCACTTAACAACAAGACCCCCGCTAGGCCCTCTGTCATCCCTCTTGGACCTGTGTAGTAGGTAGTTCTTTTTTGGGACTTTTTTCTTTTCTTCTTTTTTTTAAAATGTACTTTTCTATGTGTAAGACCCTGGGTTTGATCCCTGATGCTACATAGGCTAATCATGGATGGTACCACAAGAAGCTTCACAGATGACATAGAAGTATTATGATGTCTCTCTCTCTCTCTGTTTCTCTCTCTCTCTTTTTTTTTTTTGATCTAATGAAAAAACAAACCAGTGTTTTTTGTATAAATGAAATGCATTCAGACAGGGTCACAACTCAACCTTATAGCACGGGATCTGCAAGTGTGAGACTCCCAGTTCCTTTCCTTCCACCTTTATGTCAGAGTTGATCCCTGATCTGACCTGTTTCTTGCTTGCTCATAAAAATAAATACATCTTTAAAAATAAAATAGATAAAACCATGAACTATGTTGTATAAAAGGACTCCTCAGAGTTGTACAGACATCATGTCTAGAACCTGTAGATATGTTGAGTTATGCCTTTTGGATGACACTTTTTCTGCCTATGATTATAGATTCACAGAGCAAGGGAGTGCATGTCTAATCAGAATAGATCAAACAAAGAATGATCACATCTGATTAAAGTGTTTGAAAAATAAACATTTGCTCAGTTTGCATACTGGATATATAGGAGATCTTAATTATCCCCACCAACCTTTTTATTATTGATGGTCTGCATATGAGAGACTGAGTCAGAATTAATATGAATGAACCAGTGGCCCATTCGAAACTCAGAAAACTACATATTGGAATAATCATAGCACCACACACAAAACAAGCACCAAATACTTAACATCAAATTGCTTTTGTGGGCCTGGTGGTGGTGCACTGGGTTAAGTATGCATAAGACAAAGCGCAAGGACCTGCATCCTGTTTTGAGCCTCTGGGGGGGTTGCTTCACAAGCGATGCAGCAGGTCTGCAGGTATCTATGTCTCTAAAAAAAGGCCACAGAAGCAGTGGATTCCTAGTGCAGGCATGATCCCCAGTGATAACCCTGGAGGCAATTTGTCAGGTGCTGGCTTTTTTCTGGAACAAAACACCTAGGAGGTCATAGACACAGGGAAACCAGGACAGAGCCCAGTGGGGAGGAGAGAATCAGACAATCACACCAGTGAACTCTCCAGTGCCCTGCACTGTCTTGTGTATTGTGAGGGCGGGGAAGATCCAGCCACACTGTGCCCAGCCACTTCACGTGAAACCCACCCAGCTTCTGTGACGCTTGACTCTCCTTAATGCCTCCCCATCTCTGTTTGCTTCAGCGTCTCTGCAAGGGTCCTGCATGTGTCTGTGTGAGCTGGGCAGGTTTTTGCCGCAATTCTGAGAGTGATGTCAGGACAGTGGGTTGTCAGAGCACTGGCCTCTGGTTTTGGCACCATTTCAGGGTATCCCAGTGCCCTTCTTGCCAACAAGATCCAAATTCACCGCACTGTTCATTCTTCTGAAGACTGAACAGCAAACAGCTTGTCAGTAGCTCTACCAGCGCATTTTAGCCTCTTGGTTAAATATGTAGCAGCCAAAGTGATCAGCACTGTATCTGCCAGAGGAGGCTGTCCCCACCCACTGCCCAGCTGGCTATGCTCCACTCCCCGAGAGTGTCAAGTAAGCTTTGCTGGAACACGAGGCCCAATTTGCACTGGGGCAGGCTTGCTTTGTGATAGCCTCAGCTGCACATGGCTTCATGTAATCACCTTGGGATGAGCTTTTGTGCAGTTTGTAGAAAAGTTTGGGTTCAGGGGCCGGGCGGTGGAGCACCTGGTTAGGCACACACACACCACAGTGTTCAAGGACCTGGGTTCAAGCTCCTGGTCCCCAACTGTAGGGGGAAAGTTTTTACAAGTGGTGAAGTTGTGTTGCCAGTATCTCTCTCTCTCTCTCTCTTTCTCTATTTGTTTTTAAAGTTTTTATTTATCTTTATCATTGGATAGAGACAGAAATTGAGACAGGAGAGGGAGATAAAGAGACAGAAAGATACCTGCATCCCGGCTGGACCACTTGTGAAGCTCATCCCTGCACGTGGGAACCAGGGGCTTGAACCATTACTATTCAACATAGTGTTGGAAGTTCTTGCCATAGCAATCAGGCAGGAGCAAGGAATTAAAGGCATACAGATTGGAAGAGAAGAAGTCAAACTCTCCCGATTTGCAGACAATATGATAGCATACATAGAAAAACCTAAGGAATCCAGCAAGAAGCTTTTGGAAATCATCAGGCAATACAGTAAGGTTTCAGGCTACAAAATTAACACTTAAAAGTCAGTGGCAGTCTTCTATGCAAACACTAAATTAGAAGAATATGAAATCCAGAAACCAATTCCTTTTAGTATGGCAACAAAAACAATAAAATATCTAGGAATAAACCTAACCAAAGAAGTGAAAGACTTGTATACTGAAAATTATAAGTTACTACTCAAGGATATAGAAAAAGACACAAAGAAGTGGCAAGATATTCTGTGTTCATGGGTTGGAAGAATTAACATCATCAAAATGAATATACTACCCAGAGCCACATACAAATGTAATGCTATCCCCATCAAGATCCCAACCACATTTTTTAGGAGAATAGAAAAAATGCTACAAGTGTTTGTCTAGAACCAGAAAAGACCTAGAATTGCCAAAACAATCTTGAGAAAGAAGAACAGAACTGGAAGCATCACACTCCCAGATCTCAAACTGTATTATAGGGCCATTGTCATCAAAACTGCTTGGTACTGGGACATGAATAGACACATTGACCAGGAGAATAGAACTGAGAGCCCAGAAATGAGCCCCCACACCTATGGACATCTAATCTTTGACAGAGGTGCCCAGACTATTAAGTGAGGAAAGCAGAGTCTCTTCAACAAATGGTGTTGGAAACAATGGGTTGAAACATGCAGAAGAATGAAACTGAACCACAATATTTCACCAAATGCAAAAGTCAGTTGCGAATGGATCAAGGACTTGGATGTCAGATACTTAGAGGAAAATATTGGGAGAACTCTTTTATACATAAATTTTAAATGTATCTTCAATGAAACCAATCCAATTACAAAGAAGACTAAGGCAAGTATAAACCTATGGAACAACATCTAAAAAGCTTCTGCACAGCAAAAGAAACCATTACCCAAACCAAGAGACCCCTCATAGAATGGCAGAAGATCTTTACATGCCATACATCAGACAAGAGTTTAATAACCAACATATATAAAGAGCTTGCCAAACCCAACAACAAGAAAACAAATAACCCCATTCAAAAATGGGGGGAGGACATGGACAGAATATTCACTATAGAAGAGATCCAAAAGGCCGAGAAACATATGAAAAATGCTCCAAGTCTTTGATTGTCATAGAAATGCAAATAAAGACAACAGTGAGATACCACTTCACTCCTGTGAGAATGTCATACATCAGAAAAGGTAACAGCAGTAAATGCTGGGGAGGTTGTGGAGTCAAAGGAATCCTCCTGCACTGCTGGTGGGAATGTAAATTGGTCTGGAGAACTCTCAGAAGGCTAGAAATGGACCGACCTTATGATACTGCAATTCCTCTCCTGGGGATATATCCTCAGGAACCCAACACACCCATCCAAAAAATCTGTGTACACATATGTTCTTAGCAGCACAATTTGCAATAGCCAAAGCCTGGAAGCAACCCAGGTGTCCAACAACACATGAGTGGCTGAGCAAGTTGTGGTCTAGATACACAATGGAATACTACTCAGCTATTAAAAACGGTGACTTCACTGTTTTCAGCTGATCTTGGATGGAGCTTGAAGAAATCATGTTACATTAAGTAAGTCAGAAACAGAAGGATGAATATGGGATGATCTCACTCTCAGGCAGAAGTTGAAAAACAAGATCAGAAAAGAAAAACACAAGTAGAACCTGAACTGGAATTAGTGTATTTCACCAAAGTAAAAGACTCTGGGGTGGGTGCAGGTGAGGTGAGTACAGGTCCAAAAAGGATGGCAGAGGACCTAGTGGGGTTGTACTGTTATGTGGAAAACTGAGAAATGTTATGCATGTACAAACTATTGTATTTACTGTTGAATGTAGAATTCCCCAATAAAGAAACTTTAAAAATAAATTAATTAATTCAAAAAAAGTTTTGGGTCAGATGAACTCAGTTATTTTGTTTCTTTTATCTCTTTTCAAAATTAAGTAGAATCAAAGTATAAACATTTTTGGGGATCTGCTTGTAAAGACCCTTACTTCATTGTCTAAGAAAACTAAATCAAGTGCCAGGTGGTGGCACATCTGGTAGAGCATACTTATCAACATGCATGGGGGTCCAAGTTCAAGGCCCTAGCCCCCACCTGCATGTGTAAAGCTTCACAAATGGTGGAGCAGAATCACAGGTGTCTCTCCTCACTGTCTCTCATTCTATGTGAAAAGAAACGGGCCCTGGGAATGGTGGGATGAGGTAGACATCAAATCCCAAATCACCCTATTAGCACAAGTGAAAGAAAATGAAGCATTGAAACGCCATTTTAAATTTACTACAAGATTAAACCTGGAGGTGTTTCTAACTCACTTCCACTTTCTTTGTACGTGGCATGAAGTTCATCCCTTTACATAGTCTGAGCACAAACACATTAATTCAGGTGATGCCTAGATCTCTACAATCTGTGTTTAAAGGCATGATGGTATTACAGGTTCTGCTACATGCCTGGCACAAATTCAGATGATAACAAAATCACAATGGAGTCAACTGTGCCTCTTCTGGTCCTTATTGCAATGGGTTTGCATCAATTTTCTCCAAGGAGAAAATGTCTCTCTTTTTAATTTTTTCTTTTTTTTTCTTATTATCGTTATTTATTTATTGGATAGAGACAGCCATAAATCAAGAGTGAGGGGGTGATAGCGAGGGAGAGAGACAGAGAGACACCAGCAACACTGTTTAACCACTTTCAAAGCTCCCCCTCCCCCCGCAGGTGGGGGCCAGGGGTTCCAACCTAGGTCCGTGCGCTCAGCCAGGTGCACCGCCACCCAACCCTCCCAAGTAGAAATTCTCTACCTTGTAGAACCTATAACCTCAAGGACTCTGAAACATCAGCTTTACACAGAAAGATACAGGATCCCACAGGGATCAGAAAATTGCTCAAAGTCTCCTACCTTCTCAGACAGGATCAAAACTCTGATTCTGGTTAGTAGGACCCTTGTGTCAGCCTTTGTAAATTTGATTTCTGACTTTGACAAATGACCTAGAATGGCTTCCTTTGTTCATTCACAAGATGTGGATAAATGGCTTCTGTGGGAGCAAGGGAAGATTGGTTCAGCGAGGTGGTGCACATACAGGACGTGCCCAGAACATCTCCTGGAGTGCTTGGCAAGCCTTAAGACCCTCTTTTCCCAAGCCTCTTTGAAGGCTCCCCTGGAGAAACAAGTGTTTTTTCTCAGTTTTGCATTCACTTCCTACTGGTTAGTCCTTTCCAAGATAAGACAGATATCTTGCTGCGTTTATCGGTTTCTCTACGCACCAGAACTTTAACAATTTGATCATTACTGAGAAACTGTAAATTATACTTTTACCGTTTGTGTCAGCTATTCCAGCTTCTAAAATACAACTTCTTGGTGATTTTCAA
Organism: Erinaceus europaeus; assembly: GCF_950295315.1. NCBI lineage: Eukaryota > Metazoa > Chordata > Mammalia > Eulipotyphla > Erinaceidae > Erinaceus > Erinaceus europaeus. The sequence continues at coordinate 59,622,418 of NC_080180.1, read as the reverse complement.
GAGTTGGTGGAACTTAATTTTAGATGTGGCACTGCAGTTTAAATTATCCAGATAATAACAAAGCTTCTTGCCATCTGACTTAAAATCATGAAATTAAAATATTCATTAAAATATTCATTCTTTGCCTGTGAATTACACACAAGTCCAGGGGTCACCAAGATGAAATAAAATTGCAAAGTTTTCTAAGTGCTATGCTTAGAGTTTTCAGAACATTTAAAAGTAAGTATTTTTTTTTTCTTAGAAAAAGCTGAGAGTGAGATTTGGAGAGGTGCCTCCAATGCTAGGGAGCTAGCATAGTGGTTATGCAGAAAGCCCTTCATGCCTGAGGCACCAAGTGTAGCCGGTTCAATACTCAGCACCATCATGAGCCAGAGTTTAGCCATGCTCTGGTAGGAAAAACAAAACAACAATGACAAAAAAAAAATTTAGGGACCAGGTAGTGGCGCCCCTGGTAGTGTGCACATGAGCAAGGACCTATGTTCAAGCCCTCACCTCCCCTCTTGTGGGTGTGGGAAGGTTTACAGGCAGGAAAGCAGTGATGCAGGTATCTCTCTGTTTCCACTTCCCTCTCAGTTCTCTCTGTCTCTGTCTAAAATAAACAGATGAAAATATGAGAGGTGCTTTCAGATCTAGGAAAAAGAAGATTTAGTCAATGAAAATAAAATTTTAAGGACCATTTTCTTTCTTTCTTTCCTTCTTTCTTTCTTTTTTTTTTTTTTTTGCCTCCAGGGTTATTGCTGGGGCTCAGTGCCTGTACCATGAATCCACTGCTCCTGGAGGCCAATTTTTCCCCCCTTTTGTTGCCCTTGTTGTTGTAGCCTTGTTGTGGTTATTGTTGCTGTTGATGTTGTTTGTTGTTGGATAGAACAGAGAGAAATGGAGAAAGGAGGGGAAGACAGAGGGGGAGAGAAAGATAGACCTGCAGACCTGCTTTACCTCATGTGAAGCGGCACTCCCACAGGTGGGGAGCCGGGGACTCGAACCGGGGGCTCAAACCAGCGTCCTTATGCAGGTCCTTGCACTTTGCGCTTAATCGACTGCACTACTGCTGACTTCCTAAGGACCATTTTTCTATGGGTCAGGTATTTTGCTAGAGAAAGTAGACTTTTCAGAGGACTGAGTTGTATGACTAACATTCCATACTAATGACTAGGCTGCTTCAAAGGTTAAGAAAGAAATCTGACTTACAAATTAGTAGTGTTCATTTCTCTTCACAAGCTTCTACATCATCCACTTTGTGATTCTTAACTAAATGCAAGTTCTGAGTTCCATATGAAATACTCCAGAATCAGAACAAAGATCACCATCACCTTGTTGGAATTAAAATGGCAAGGTAAGTTTATTTTCATTATCCTTGGCTGACTATAGTTTGTGAGATGTGAAATTGTGGCTTTCCTTTAAAAAAAAAAAAAGTTGGCTTTCAAGTAGATTTGTTGGAGCATCTAGTTGAGAAAATGTTGGCATGGAAAAAAGTAGTTGGCATGAGGATTAGTCAGAACAGGCTCCTGGAATTCCTGGCATTCAAGGACTAGCCCACCAATGTTCATGTCTTGGGGAATGCAATGTTCTTTTTTCATCATGTTGCTTGCTTCTTTTCTTCTTTATCCCCCCCTTTTGTTGCCTTTGTTGTTTTATTGTTGTTGTAGTTATCATTGTTGTTGTTGACGTTGTCCTTGTTGGATAGGACAGAGAGAAGTGGAGAGAGGAGGGGAAGACAGAGAGGGGGAGAGAAAGACAGACACCTGCAGACCTGCTTCACCGCTTGTGAAGCGACTCTCCTGCAGGTGGGGAGCCGGGGGCTCGAACCAGGATCCTTACCTGGTTCTTGCGCTTTGAGCCACATGTGCTTAACCCGCTGAGCTACCGCACGACCCCCTGCTTGCTTCTTTTCTAAAATAAATATACAAAATAAAATTATTTTGTAATAAAACTTATTTATTTATTTATTTTGACCAGAGCACTGCTCAGCTTTGGCTTATGCTGGTGCAGGGGATTGAACCTGGGACTTTGGAGCCTCAGGCATTAGAGTATGTTTGCATAACCATTATGCTATCTCCCCCTGCCCAATAAAACTAATTTGTTATGTAGTTTATTGTTGCTGTCACATAATTTCACGTCTTCCAACAATATGTGTAAATACTCTTCACCTCAGTGCCATCTCCCTCCACCAAGGGCACTGGGCGTCTGCCCCCTTTTAACCTTCTCTCACCCTCCTTTGCATTCTGAGACCTGCTGAAATTGATCACAAGCTTATTACTGATGCACCCTTTTTTCTCTTGCTTTAACTTAAATAAGCTCGGGAGCAAGAACATCTGGTGTCCTTCTCTCTCTGGCTCATTTCACTTAGCACGACGTCCTCCCGTTCCATTTATGTTATAACAAAAGACAAGATTTCATTAATTCTTTTTTTTTATTCCCTTTTGTTGCCCTTGTTTTATTGTTGTAGTTATTATTGATGTCATTGTTGTTGGATAGGGCAGAGAGAAATGGAGAGAGGAGGGGAAGACAGAGAGGGAGAGAGAAAGACAGATACCTGCAGACCTACTTCACCGCCTGTGAAGGGACCTGCCTGCAGGTGGGGAGCTGGGGGCTCGAACCGGGATCCTGACGCCGGTCCTTGAGCTTAGCGCCACCTGCGCTTAACCCACTGCACTACAGCCCGACTCCCGATTTCATTAATTCTTACAGCTGAGTTTCCCGTTGTGAACATATGAACCACATCTTCATTAACTGTTCAGCTTTCCTGGAACCTTTGGCTGGCTTCTCGATCCTGGTCGCTCTATTTAGCACTGTGATCAAATAGGTGTGTACAGATCTTTCTGGGTGAGTGTCCTTGTATTCTTTCAGATAGATGCCTAGGATCTGTGGGAGGCTTCTTTTTAGTATTTTGAGGAAACCTGATCTTTGATTTCAAATTCAGAAATGTCTTTGGAGATTTAAATCCACTAAAAAAAAAAAAGAAAGAAAGAAAAAGAAAAGAAGAAAATAGAATTGTGTCTCAGCTTTGCATCCTCAGTATCTGTGGGGATAAAATACTACTTACTTTGACGGTGGGGGAAATAACACAAGAGGAATTGGTTGCCTCAGTTCTGGAGCCTAGAGGTTGGAAATTAGCATTTCAACAGGATCTTGAGAGATCTCCTCTTGTCTCTCCCTGAACCTCTAGGGGTTGCTGGTTGTCTTCTCTGCCTTCCTGGCTTGTGGCAGAATGACTTCCCACACTCTGGACATCTTCAGTGGTGGCCTGCTAGGTCCCCAGGTCTCCAGAGTCCTTTCTCTGCTCTTATTCTTGTCTCTTCATATGGCCTTCTCTTTGTAAGTAGTTCTTCAGTGGACCAGTCCTCCCAGTTCAGCCACATTAGGAGGTACTGGGGGAGAACTTTGACATATGGAGAGGAGAGTATCATTCAACTCCTAACAAGATCTAAACATTACCTGGTGAATTTAGGTCCAGCTTACTAGAACAAGACAAAGAAGATGCTTGTCTGCATAGCTGAGTTGATCAACTTGGGTAGTAAGGGGCAAGAAGGGCAAGAATAAGGGGAGAGGGCGAGAAGCATGGGCAGGAGGTGAGTGAGAAGGATGGTGAAGGGGACCCAGGAAAAGACCTTGTCAGCCAAGGCTTGGCTGCAATCCCCAGGTTTTGACTAGAGCCAGCCAGAGCTGGATGGCAGAGTGCTAATCAGTTGACCTCTCATCCCAATTACAGCTAGTTCATGAGTGTAATAATTACTCACATCTTAGGTCCACTCACCAGAGATAAATGTGTCTTCAAAGCCCTTTTAAAAGCACCAACAGGAGCTTTTAATTTCAACCATTTGTTTCCGACTAAAGAGAACTGGGTTTTCGTGTACACGGCAAGATGAACTCTTCACAGGAGAGGCAAAATGCCCACTCCAAATGCCATTTAGCTCTTAGGACAGGACAGATGGAAGGCACGTGGAAAAGGCTGTTGCTTCCATGTCCTTGGATGTAAGAGATGAAAAATCCCTATCTGTTCACCCAGGATGCCCTGCCGCCAGAGTCCAATCAGTGAGCCCTTTCCCCGAGGTTCCTGTCTTAAAGGGTCAAGACCATGCTGTCTCTGGGAAAACCAGCCCATGGATATCCTCTCTCTAATGTGGCTGAAGGACAGGATGGGCTCATTATGGCCCATCAAGGGCACCCTGTGTGAACGGGAACAATATAGACGGTCCATTTCCTGTGCTCCGTCATGAGGACTCCGCAACACTTTACACTGGGGTCTTGTTTATCAAGGTATTTTCTCCACAGGATGAACTCTAAGTTCTGGACCTAAGATACTAGGTTTTCATGGATAAGGAAAAGAGCAAATGGAAGAGCCCATAGAGCCCTGCTAGCTGTTTATGATCAAGAAAGGATGCAAAATACATTTCAAAACAAAGGTGTGTTCCAAGGGCATTATGACTTTAGTAATTTTTGCCTGAGCCTGATAGTGAGAATGAAGGTGAGAGAGAGAGTTTGAGTTTTCCAAGAAAGGTGTAACGGTTTGTAACAACATTTCTCTCTGTCCTATCCAACAATGAGGACATCATCAACAACAACAATAATAACTACAACAAGGGCAACAAAAGGGAAAATAAATAATTAAAAAAAAAAAGAATAGGGAAGCTTCCAATGGAGGAGATGAGATAGGGAACTCTGGTGGTGGGAACTGTGTACCCCTGTTATCTCACAATCTTGTTAGTCATTAAATCTCTAATAATTATAATAAGGAATTGCCACTGATTTAGCTCTGATCAATGCTACTTGTCCTCTGGGAGGACACACTGCCTCACTGACACCAGTGATGATAACCAGGACCTCTGCTAACCACAGGTCACATGTGCTGCTCACGTGGTCGCCTGCGTAGCTGAGTGGTAAGTGGACCGTCCACATGGCTCACTCCACTTTGTGCACATCTGCAAATTCCCAGTAGCGCAAGCAGTGCCTACTTGCTATTATCTGCTATTGGTTTGACTTGTGATTGAATGGGTGATGAAACTAAGGCAAGGAGAGTTTGAGTTTTCCAAGGACTGCACACCTAATAGATCCGAGAGGAGGAGGAATTCAAGCCTAGCTCTGCCTGAGTCTAGAGCCGGAGGCAAAATTGCTTCTAGAGAAAAGTCTGAACACATAACTACATGCCGCAACATGTCTTTGTTAGCCATCCCAGAATTATGCATACCCAACGTAAAGGAAATCATTTCTTGTCCAAGTCATTCCTCATGCTACTAAAATACTCTTTGTTGTTGTTATTCTGCTTATAAGTGAAATGAATTTGGTAATTTTTTTTTTCCCGAATAGTATCCACTTCATTGGCAGAAACAGCTATACACACACTTCAGTTTTACGAAAGGACTCATTGTTTCCTGAAATAATCGAGATAGTCAGTAATTCTGTGTGTCACAGGATCACATGGAGTGGTGTTTTGTTTTGATTGCAAGTCATAGGCCAAACCAGAACGCCTGCACAGGAAGCATCACTGCTGTCGTCTCTTCTCAGACCCACCCATCTTTCTCTCTGCCTCTTCTTCCTCCATATGATCCTCATCTCCTCAGCCTTTGCCCTGGGTTGTAATTACTCACTTTATTTTACACTAATACATGTCAGTAAACGTATGTGTATCATGTATACATTACTACATACTCTCACATATGTCGTACACTTGTGGGCGTGATCACTGACGTGTATCACTCCTCCTGCCTGTGCTGAGAGCCCATATGAAGTAACTATGACGAAGTGGAACTGTTCATCTCACAGAAAGAGAACCGAATGGCACTGCTATCGGCATATCTGCCATTGAATACTTTATCTAAGTATTCCAAGAAGCTGTCAGCTATAAACTTAGAATAGTAATAAACTAACAGTGCTTACAAATACTTGAGAAGAGCAAACAGAAATCATTTCTAGAAGAAGACACAGATACCCTAAGCCTCAGAGAATCTCCATAAATGTGTTTTTCACAGGCCAGGTGGAGAATACAATAGAGACACATTAGCAGACAAAGGAAGACTTGCCATGAGCAATAAACAGACAGAAAAATCAGAAAGACTGTAACTCTTGCCATTATAAGACAATATATAAAAAAGGCTTCGCAGCATGCAGAAAAAACAGCCCTGGCAGTCCATTCCCCCAAAGAGGAAGACATTATGAGTGACACCAAAGATCTGGAGAGAAATCAAGAGAACTACAAGAACTGAGAAGTACAGTTAAAATGAAAATCTCAGTGGACAGGCACAGTAACAGATTACACCAACCAGAAAGAATTGTTAGTGAACTTGAAGGTAGATTAGGAGAAATGGTCTGACACTTAGAATAGTGACACCAGTAACTAAAGGGAAAATAGAGCAAAGCAGATAGTAGAGAAAAGGGAGAGAGTGTGGAAGTCTTCTTGAAAGAAGACTTCTTCTCTTGAAAGAGAAGAAAATGGGATATCAGCAAGAGATGAAGGGATGATGGAGAGACTGGAAAGAGACTAGTTCATATCCACAGAACAAGAGAGCCAAGAATGCCCAAAGGGGGAAGGATTATCTCTCCAATAAGTAGTGGTGGGGAAACTGAATCAGTACGAACTTATTTCCTTTGGAGGAAGGTGAGTGTTTATAGGAGATATCCAGTTAAGAGAGGAATTCCCATATGCACAACAGGAGAGGGTGTTACACATTTTCCCAACCCCGTATGTCAGACAGGACCAAGACAGAGGATGTGGGGACATGGTGTACACAGCCCTCCCTGCCTGATCACTGTTAGATCATCCCGTCTTTCAGCAATAAGCGTCGCACTGCGATTGGGGAGGCTGGAGTGGGGAGGTCTTGCCTGTGTATGGAAAAATCTCACAACCCCTTTCTTCCAATTTGGCCATGATGATAAAACCACTCTAAGAGGAGAGTCTCAAAAGATGTTTATTTGGGGCCCACCTGTGAGGGGGCCTGGTCAGTCATTTAGGAGACCCAAGTTCAAGTCTGACTTCCAAAGCAAGTTAGGAAGCTTTAGGGCTGTGAGGTATTTCTCTCTCTCTCTCTCTCTCTCTCTCTCTCTCTCTCTCTCTCCCACCCCACTCTCTGTAACAACAGTTACTAGTTTTGCTGCCCTGTGTATTTCAAATAGAATTTAAACAGTAAGGAGACAGTACTCCCTCTGTAGACAAAAACAAGCTAACCACCACCACCACCATAAACCGCAAAGCATCTGTGTCTTGGGTTTCTGAACCATTCAAGATTTAGAGCTAAGTTGGCAGCCTTCCACAGGAGGTAATGACCATAGCACTCCACACTCTAACCTTCACAGGAAAGAGAATGTCACTGGTAAAGAGAAATTAAACTCCAGACATGTGAGTTGTATATCCCTAATGGGTGAGCGTAGAATCATGGACCTGAAGGCCCACTTCAGAAATAGTCTGTTGGGCTGGGAGTATGGATCGACCTGCCAATGTCCATGTTCAGCGGGGAAGCAGTTACAGAAGCCAGACCTTCCACCTTCTGCACCCCATAATGACCCTGGGTCCATACTCCCAGAGGGTTAAAGAATAGGAAAGTTATCAGGGGAGGGGATGGGATATGGAGTTCTGGTGGTGGGAATTGTGTGGAGTTGTACCCCTCTTATCCTATGGCTTATGTCAGTGTTTCCTTTTTATAAATAAAAATTATATATATAAAAAAGAAACAGTCTGTTGGGGGTGGGAGAGTAGATAGCATAATGGTTATGCAAATAGATGCTCATGCCTGAGGCTCTGAAGTCCCAGGTTCAATCCTCCATATCATCACAAACCAGAGCTGAACAGTGCTCTGGTTAAAAAAAAAGAAAAAAAAAAAAGAAAAGAAAATAAACAGTCTGCTTACATTTGTTGAAATGAAATAATTCTCCTGAAATGAATCTCACTGGCATGAGGACTTAAAAAAAAATGAAAGCAGAAAAAATGTTCAGAAACATCTGTGCTGCCCCATAAGTTGTGGAACTTTGGCCTATAAATCAGGTGCACTGGCCCAGTAAGATAGCTCGCCTGGATGGTGCGCTGGCTTTGTTGTGTGCCTGGCCCTGGTTCAAGCCACCCCACCCCCACCCATACTGAAGGAACTTTGGTGTTTCGATGTCTTAACTCTGTCTCTCTGCCAGCTGTTTAGAGCAGTGCCATGTAGACCTCAGTCCTAGGTGTTTGAACAGCTGTCTGTGGCAGCATGGCCTTGGCAGGTTAACTGAACTCATTATCTGTTCTTTTTTGTGTGAGATAGGGATGAAGATGGGTGACTTCTAAATTCCTTTCTTATTCTTTTTTTTTTTTTTTTTGCCTCCAGGGTTATTGCTGGGGCTTGGTGCCTACACTATGAATCCATTGCTCCTGGAGACTTTTTTTTTAATTTCTTTATTGGGGAATTAATGTTTTATATTCAACAATAAATACAATAGTTTGTACATGCATAACATTTCTCAGTTTTCCATATAACAATACAACCCCCACTAGGTCCTCTGTCATCCTTCTCAGACCTGCATAAGTAACTGTAGTTTTTTGTTTGGTTGTTTTTTACCAGAGCACTGTTCAGTTCTGGCTTATGGTGGTGAGGGGGATTGAACCTGGGACTTTGGAGCCTCAGGCATGAGAGTCTGTTTGCATAACCATTATACTATCTATCCTACACCCCTGGAGACTATTTTTTTCCTTTTTATTGCCCTTGTTGTTCTATTGTTGTTGAGGTTATTATTATTGTTGTTGATGATGAAGTCATTGTTGTTGGATAGAACAGAGAAAAATGGAGAGGAGAAGACAGGGGGAGGGGAGAGAAAGACAGACACCTGCAGACCTGTTTCACCACTTGTGAAGTGGCCCCCCTGCAGGTGGGAGCTCTAACCAGGATCCTGATGTGGTCCTTGCATTTTGCACTACATGCACTTAACCCGCTGCGCTACTGCACAGCCCCCTTCTTTCTTATTCTAAGACAGAGATACATCTCAGTCACCCCAATCACAAACAGAGCAACTGCTTCTTCAGTAGTCTGACTTTGTCTGTGAAAATAGATTGTTCAACACGACTTTTTTTTTTTAAATTAAAGGTCCTAAAAATCGAAGCGCAAGAGCAGAAATCCTTAAATTAGTGTCAGTGGACCTTCTCAGACAGTGAGATGTACTGGCTGGAAATTTACAGTATCTGTAAAGACGATTAAATCAAAACTAACTGAGCACAGTGAGAGGAACTAGGATTAGACCTAGTAACAGCTTGACAGACTTTAACTGAAGACTGTGAGTGAAAGGTGCAGTCCGGGGGGTGAGGGCTGAGAACGCTCTGGGTGATTCTGAATGGCCATCTCTGACTTGCTGAGGTCTGAGGTCTGAGTTTCTCCTGGGTTTGTGCTGCGTTGACTGAAGAAGTTGGGCTCCCACAGGCCTCACCAGGGTTCCTTTCCCCCAGGATTCCCAGACAGCCTGGTCCTGGCCCCAGCAGCTGAATAAGCTGCAAACACTTGGCCTCCAGGGACCCCTTCTGCCCCAGGACTGTGAGCATGGTGAAGGGGCTGTGGAAAGCTCAGAGGGTGTCAGTTTGACTCTTGGTTTTGAATTTTGGCTCTGGCTGAACCCAGTGTTACCTAACCTGCCTGAACCTGTTTTCTCACTTTTCAAATGAGCCTAGAAAATGGCTACTCCTTCTGCATCCCACAATGACCCTGGGTCCATACTCCCAGAGGGATAAAGAATAGGGAAAGCTATCAGGGGAGGGGATGGGATACGGAGTATAGTGGGAATTGTGTGGAGTTGTACCCCTCTTATCCTATGTTTTTTGTCAGTGTTTCCTCTTTATAAATAAAAATTAAAAAAAAAAAAAGAAAGGAAATGACAATATTAAAAAAAAAAGGCTAATCTTAGGTTTTTCCTGTTAACCTTTGTCTGCAATTCATTCCAGTGGCAGCGTCTAATAGCAGGATTGTTTTGTTTTTGTTTACTTATTTATGTATTTATTTATTTCATTATTAATGTTTTTATTATCATTAGAGTTGTTGCTGGGGCTCACTGTTTACATGACGAATCCACTGCCCTGGCAGCCATTTTCCTTCCTCCTCCTCTCCCTTATTTGATAGGACAGAGAGAAATTGAGAGAGGAGGGAGAGATAGTGAGAGAAAGAGAAAGAGACACCTGCAGTACTTAACTCACTGCTTGTGAACCTTTCCCTATTGCAGATGGGGCAGCAGGGGCTTGAACCCAGGCCTTTGTGCGTGGTAGCATGTTTGCTGAACCGGAGGCACCGTTGTCCACCTCCCCACCCCACTCCCCAGCAGGTTTTTATGGTCCTGACTTTGTTTGTGGAATGGACCTCCTTGCCTTGTTCCTAAGCGGTGCCCTCTCTTCCTTGACTGTGGCTCTCTACCAGGGTCTATCTCTTCTATCTTGACACACAGACAAGACATACTAAGGAAAGACAGAAGAAGTATTTTGATTAATGACTGACATTTCCAAATAAAATATGAGCAATATAGAATTAATTATTTCTTCAAAATCCAAATGGTCTTGTCAGTTTATCCTTATATGTAACCACTTTTGCCTTAGATAAGTTCTAGTGTCACAACCACCTCTCCCAACTTTTAAAGTAAAAAATCAAACTACGTGGTCCGGGAGGTGGCGCCGTGGAAGAAGCATTGGATTCTCAAGCAGGAGGTCCTGAGTTCAATCCCTGGCAGCACATGTACCAGAGTGATGTCTGGTTATTTCTCTCTCCTCCTATCTTCATGAATAAATAAATAAAATCTTCTTTAAAAAATCAAACTCCTTTAACTTCATCTCTCATTCATATAAGTAATTACTCAGTCACTATTATAAATCTCTAAATATCCACCCATAATCACATTTTAAAGAAAATATTTATTTTGGATAGAGACAGAAAGAAATTGAGGGAGATGGAGCAGATAGAGATGGGTTGAAAAAGAGAGACACCCTGCTCGTGAGGCTTCTCCCTTGAGGATGGAGGCTGGGAGCTTGAACCCAGTTCCTTACATGCTGTAATGTGTGTGGTCAACCAGATGTGTCACCACCTGGGCCCCTCATTCCTTGGTTTCTTTATCCCTTTGGATTCTTTCCTTTTGCCTTTTGTGGGGAGCCTTATAAATCATTCTGGAATAGGGTGGTGCCCACATGTGTGAGACCCCTAGAGCACTAGTAGAAGTCTGTATTTTTTTTAAAAAAATTACTTTAAAAGGATGTTTACTTACTTATGAGAGAGAGAGAGAGAATAACAGTGCATCATTCTGGCACATGTAATGCCAGGGAATCAAACTTGGAACCTCATGCCTTCAAGTCTAACACCATAGCCACTGTGCTGGTCCCAAGCCACTGTTCTTCTTTTTACAGAATTGAACCTGGGGCCTCAGGCATTAAGCCTGTGCTCCAGCACTGAGCTGTCTCCTTATCTGCTATTAGTATTCTTAAACAAGGTGACCAAGCCTACTAAATATTTTCTAAGAGATGTATACGGTTTCTTATTAGGAAACAAACAAACAAACAAAAAAAACCCTTCCAGAGACTATTTACACTGAGGAAAAGGAGTAAGCCTATTAATTCCTGAGCTGGCAGTCTGTTTTTAAGAGAATCACACATTTGCTTACAAAAGAGGTGAAGGAGAAGTTTTCAATTCAGTGTGCCAAATAAAATCAAGTGACATTCCTATTGGATTTCACATTAAAACCACAGTTTCCACCAGAGGGAGATAATGAAAAGCATAGGGACACTTTTGCATTTGCTGGACTAATTCACCTTGCAGAGTCTGGGTTGTACAGTGAAGGCAACACCTCCTCTCTAACAGAGCAAAGTCAGGGGCCATGTAGGAGTCAGACAGCACAGGACCCTCATGTGAGGGACCTGGCCAGGAAGCAGACAGAGGACTATGGAAACTGGTGAAACCCTTGATTTGGTTTGTAAGTCCTGGCGCTCCAGTTGTGTAATCAGTTAGCGCACGGTACTTATGGTTTGTAAGTCCCGATATCCTGAAATGTCTGTCTTGTGACCATAAGAAAGAATATGAAGCTGGAGAAATAGAGCACTTGGATTTTTTGTTGCTTTGCATGACCTAGCTTCAGTCTGACTCCCGCTACATTGAAGGAAGCTTATGTGCTGTGGTCGTTGTCACAATGTCTTTCCCTGTCTCTATCAAGGGAATGGAAGGGGGAGGGGAGGAGGGTGCGGGGGCTGGGTACATAGCATAATAGTTACGCAAAGAGACTCTCATCCCTGAGACTCCAAAGTCCCAGGTTCAATCACCAAAGTATCATAAGCCAGAGCTAAGCAGTGCTCTGGTAAAATAAATAAATAAATAAATAAATAAATTAATTAATTAAATAAAATAAAATGAAAGGAAGACAAAAATATTATTCTGCTTAAGTGCCAGGCATTAAGCCAGCCCCCCTCCCCCACCTCCATCCTCCATTGCTGACACTATGGCCTATTTACATCATCATTGTTTTGCCCGAAAGATTCCCCACCCATTCCTTTGATCTATCTTCTTTCTACCTCAAGACCCACCCTGTCTGCAGGACAACATTAATCCCACCAGTTAAAACCATCACAACAGTTGCTAAGGAAGTTCCCAGTGTGCCTTTTTCCTTTATCCACCCCCTTTTCCTAGCCATTTCCATTTCCTAGCCACTTGCCACTTCCGGTTTTATCCTCTAAAAGTGACTTCTGTTTCTGGTTTTTCTTTCTTTCCATGTCCTGACCTGGAGGAGGGCAGGCATGCAGACATGGAGGTGGATGCCAGCCATTGCAGTTTGGTGCCACGTGGCTTAACCCACTGTGCTCACACCCGACTCTGGGGCTCCCACATGAATAAAGAATTGTATTACCACACTGCCACAAGTTCCTGGTCTCTCTCCTGCACAAGCCCAGGACTTAAGACAAAAGAGCCACCTAATGTTGAAGATCTTGCAATTCAAAAAGCGCACTCAACCACTTGGGAGGTAGTGCACCAGGAGAACTCAGATCTACACACGTGGACTCCTAGGCTCAGTCCTCAGAGCCATGTGAGGCAGTGTGATGCTCTGGTCCTCTCTTTCTCTCTTTTTCTCCCCTCATGCTAATAAATAAGTAAAAATAGTGGGGCTTTTATTGGGGGGTGGGGAAGACACTCAATATACTTATACTAATGTTCTGGGGGCCTGCCATTTCATGTTCCAACAGATAACAAACATTTTATTTTTAATGTTGTGCTCACTGTTGTATGCAAAATTGTCTTTCTACTGAGCAGGAACTCAATTATCTATGAAAAATGAGGTCTTTCTACCAAGAACATATTTAAGAAGTGTTTTTGGAGAAACCAGCCCTCATGCAATGACAACTTTATCGAAATGTATGCCAGCTGCTTTGGCTGGTTTCCCTGATCTCAATTCTGATATGCACAGCTATTGAAAAGCTTGCCTACTAAGATGGGTGCATCATTTTAAATCATCTTTCCAATCACAGAGTTGAAAAATGCAATCATCAAAGACCAGCTTTAATTTCTATGAAAATTCACTCTCATTTGAATTAAAGGACTGGATGTTTGTATCTCCATAATTTGTTCTGGATTCATGAAGTGACTGTGTGGTCTCTACTCTCAGCTGGACAGGCAGCCTTCTTTGCCTCAACCTCCCCTTCTCTTGTGTCTAGTTAGTGCCTGGCTGTTGCCAACTTTACTGCTCTGTTGACAGTGACTCAGCACTCTCCTTCAGACACTTCTCCACTCAGAGGCAATGGACAAGAAATGAATGGGGAAAGGGTTGGTGTTGTATGCTAGGAGGTAGAAGTTTGGGTGCTGGTGGAAATCAGGATGCAGTTTCAACATTTGCCAAGTTATAATGTTCCAACTTGCAACCTATATGATCTCTTAAACACTTGTTATGCCAATAAAAACATAATAAATGGGAGTCGGGCAGTAGTGCAGAGGGTTAAGTGCAGGCAGCGCAAAGCGCAAGGATCACTGTAAGGACCCCAGGTCCAGCCCCCAACTCCCCACCTGCAGGGGAGTCGCTTTACAGGTGGTGAAGCAGGTCTGCAGGTGTCCGTCTTTCTCTCTCCCTCTCTGTCTCCCCCACTCCATTTCTCTCTGTCCTATATAACAATGATGACATAAATAACAACAATAATAACTACAACAACAATAAAAAAGGGCAACAAAAGGGACAATAAATAAATAAATATTAAAAAATAAAAAACCTTAGTAAATAAATGTACAGATAAATAAGGCATTTGGGGAATTAAGTGGAAATGGACTAAGTGGAAAAGGGCATTGGCAGGTGAATCCACACCCCCATCCTGTCACTGTCTGTCCCTAGAGGGGCAGGGCTCTGGGGAGGTGGGGTTCCAGGACACATTGGTGAGGTCGTCTGCCCAGGTAGATCAGGGTGGTGTCATGGTAGCATCTGCAACTTGCTGGCTGAAAGGTAGTAAGATATAAAGCGAATTGTTCAATAAACAGGAACCTAAAGGTAGGAATAGAGCAAATTAAATTAGGGGCCTTTGTGTGGAAAGAAGCTAGACAGTCTACTGTAGTTATGTTCTTTTCTTTTTTTTTAATTTATTTTTATTCCCTTATTGTTGCCCTTGTTGTTTTATTGTTGTAGTTATTATTGATGTCATTCGTTGCTGGATAGGACAGAGAGAAATGGAGAGAGGAGGGGAAGACAGAGAGGAGGAAAGAAAGATAGACACCTGCAGACCTACTTCACTGCCTGTGAAGCGACTCCCCTGCAGGTGGGGAGCCGGAGGCTTGAACTGGGATCCTTACGCCGGTCCTTGTGCTTTGTGCCACCTGCACTTAACCTGCTGCGCTACCGCTCGACTCCCCATAGGTATGTTCTATGTGGCCTGTGACTTTAGTTATTTTTGCCTGAGCCGATAGCTAATATGCAGGTGGTCTAAAAGTATTATATGGGAAGATGGTGTGAGAGCTCAGAAGAGGGCTAGGAAGCTGCACTAAGGGAGAGAGTAGCTCCCAATCATAAGGAAAGTATATAAATACTTTTTATTAACTGTTAAGGCCATTAATCTGACCTAGGGCCCATCTCTCTTCATATTTAGCATAAGAGCATGTGTTTGAAATAGCAAACCATGTTTCTGAATTTTCAAGAGCATCAATTTGACTTACAGAAGTGTTTTTGAGGGAAAAACTTTTAATTTTGAGCTTCGTCGGAAGAGTACTTAAGTAAGTCGGAATAGTTGTGAGCAGCTTTGTTGCTCAGGGTTAAGGCAGTCTCAAGGAGTTCCTTGTTTTAGAGACCTTGACAAGGACTGAATTGCTTCAATGAAATAGCTCTCTGAGGGCTAGCTTTTTTTAAATTTTTTTATTTATAAAAAGGAAACATTGACAAAACCGTAGGATAAGAGGGGTACAACCCCACACAGTTCCCTCCACCAGAACTCCGTATCTCATCCCCTCTCCTGATAGCTTTCCTATTCTTTAATCCCTCTGGGAGTGTGGACCCAGGGTCATTGTGGGATGCAGAAGTGGAGGGTGTGGCTTCTGTAATTGCTTCCCCGCCAATTTTCTTTTAGTCACAACAAGGGCACTGGCTCTGTCCTCTTTGGGTCTTCCATGTATACGAATTTTGTGTTTACTAATACACAAGAATGACATTTTGGCTTGATCTGTGATTCTGCCTTTCTAGCTCAGATATCTAGATAGCTAGACAGACATTCTATCCCAGTGTAAATTGTCTTTATTTTTTTGAGAAGGGGTATAACACTTCTTAGCTCTGGCTTATGGTGTAGTTGTAACCTCAGACATGAAAGTTATCTGAATTACTATTGCAATGTAATATTAAAGAAAACATTCTGGGGCTGGTTGGTGGTGCACCTAGTTGATTGCACAGGCTACAGTGCACAAGGACCTGGGTTCGAGCACCCAGTCCTCCACCTACAGGGGGAAAGCTTTGCAACTAGTGAAGCAGGGCTACAAGTGTCTCTCTTCCCCTCTATCACCCCCTTCCCTCTCAATTTCTGATTGTCTCTATCTAATAAGTAAAGATAATAATAAAAAAGAAAGCATCCTACTCTTTATATTGTGATTTGAAATAAGTACTCCTGTTTTGCTATTAATATAATTAACATTAATTGCCTCCTAATTTACTAAAAACATTATTAATGTCCTGACACACACAGATTCTGGTCTTTGCTGCTAAAAAAAAGTATAATTTTGTTTTATAATTGATTACAGTTTCGTGTTTGTTATTTTAAACTTGTATTGTTTCCTCTTTTAGAATATTTTAAAATCAATGTATTGACCTCTCTTCAGCTATTCTCAGACTTTTTTTTTTTTTTTTTTACCATTTCTCTTTCTGTTCTGGAAAATATCTTTAGATATTTTGCTGAATTTCTTTATAGTCTCTTAGGTTCTCCAGTAAAGGTTTTAGACCTGTTATTACAATTTAAAATTTTTCTCCAAAGTGTTACCTCATTGTGTGTATTCATTTGATCTGTCTCGTTCTTGCCTTGCTCTGCAAAGCTTTTCCATTCTGGTATGTTGTAAGCTCTATGGAGATGGGTGGCTGCAGCCAAGTCTTGGTCACAGATCGGCCTTGTCCCTGACATCCTCACTGATATGTCTGTTGGCAGAAGTCATAATTGGAACAGGCCCTAGATTCACTTGTGACACCCCAGAAACATTCACCTGGCACCAGACTAGAGCATTCTGCTCTTACTTACGCCCCTGTTTCTATACTAAAAGAGTTATAGCACATCCCAGAACAGACTTCTACTGTTTGATCAAGTGCCTGTAAAAAGAAGTCAGAACAAAACAAACAAACCCAAAGCAAAAATGAAACAAAAACAAAGAATTGGTACCTTCATCTGAAATCGCCATTCCAAACCCCTTTCTTGTCTCTGCTTCTCTTAAGTAGCTCACCTGAATGGTGGAAGGTCATCTTCCCCAGGGGGTTGGATGCTACCCTCCAGTGCGGTCTACTTCTTACATGGTTCTACCGAGTCATTCTTCTAGAGCAGAGCTGGTGGTGTGCTGTAGACCAGTCTGACTGTTTCGGAGCAGGGCAGTTGGGACAAGACCTCAGCCGTCTCAGCTGACAGCAGTTAGTAGCCGCTCAGCTGCCAGACTGGTTTGATATTGGTGGCTTCTGTGTCATATACACACATAGTGGTTTTCCACAATCACACATGCATTTTACATGTCATAATACAACGTGACTTCCATTAAAAAAAAAATACAACAATTAAGAGCAAACACTGGAAAAGAGTCAAAGCCTCTCTTCCCTTCCTATTTTCAGCTATGTCACTCTGGCTCAGACAGTTGATTTCAAGCAGGCCACCCTCATCATCAAATTACTGCAAGATTAAATGTGATGGGCTATCTGCCAGTGCCCAGCATAGTCTTGTCCTCATTTTAAAACTGTATTATTAACTGTGGTCTCTCCTGGTATTCCTGCCTGTGGTTTATTTGTAAGTTGAGAAATAGCCTTTCATGATCTCAATCCAGAAACCAGGGTCTGGAAAATGAAGGTGTAATGAACAGGAGGATAAATGTCATGGTCGTTCTATTAGTCACATGGAAACAATTAAGCAACCCATCTGGAAGTCCTATTAGTGAGAAGAAGGAACTCCAGTGTCAGACAACTTCAGAGTCAAGTTTGTTTGTTTTTTTTTACCCTCAATTATCAATTATTTGGTCCTATGCGAGTCACTTAGCATTTTGAATCTGTTTGCTTTTTCATAAGACAGTAGTAATCATGTTTGTCCTAAGGACACCACAGAGCTGCTGTGAAGACTGGATAGATTAATGCTTGTAGAAGCCCTAGAATCAATTATCACATGGCCTTGGCCTCATCAGGGGAGCATTGAAACGGCTGAACTGACCGAACTAACAGGCCACAGAAGCCATTCATTAATATTTACTCCATATATCTAGCCTTTAGTTGATGTGGGTCTTATACATGGAACGTAAGTGGTAATTACAAGTGCTCTAGCCTCTGCCTTAAAAAACTTTTTCTTATCATCCTATGGTCTTGTCAATATTTCCATTTTATATATAAAAATTTTTATATATAAAATTTTTATATATAAATTTAACAACTTGGCCCCAAAAAGTATCTAAAAATTTTTAGACACTTTTTGGGGCCAAGTTGTTAAATTTACATGAAATTTACCTACTGCTTCCTGGTGTTCTTTAAAGAGGGTTTCTTTCATAATGTTTTTTTCTCCTTATTATTCATATTCATGAATTATCAAACTCTCACCAAACTAGAACTACCTCTCAGCAGTGCTCAGGATAAACCCAATGAGACCAAAGTGTCACAGCAGCCAAATTTTGCTGCTTTAAATTCAGTTGAAACAGAGGACCAGGCGGTGGTGGTCCAAGTTTAAGTGCACATAGCACAAAGCACAAGGACCAAAGTTCGAGCCCCTGGCTTCCCCATCTGCAGGGGAGACATTTCACAAGTGGTGAAGCAAGTCTGCTGGTCTCTTCCACCCTGTCTGCCCCACCTCCCTCCCTCCCCCTTCTCTTGGAATTTCTCTCGGTCCTATTCAATAAAATGGAAAAAAACGGCCACCAGGAGCAGTGGATTTGTAGTGCTGGTACTGAGCCCCAGTGATAATCCTGGAGGAAAAAAAAAACATTCAATTGGAACAAAAGAGGCAGTAGAATCGGGGAGTCATGTATAGAAAATGAAGCAATGAGAAATTGATCTTTAATTAAAGGTTGAGAGTTCTAAGTAGAGTTAAATCTGCAGGCTGATCAATGCCACAGGCAGCTTGTTGTTAACATGAAAACGAGCAAACATATAAGGGGAACCCAGTCAGGAAGATGGCAGTTCTAAGGGCATGGCAATAAAACACACACCAATTACATATTTTATTCTTGATCGAATTTATGTTGAATTCCTCGAAGAGGGGAAATTAATACAAATGCCTAGGTTTCTCAACTCTCATTTTCAGAGCAGTGAATGAAATGGCCACCTTAATTACCTACCTAGCAGCATTCTTTTTCTTACTTCCCTTCCTCCCTCCCTCTCTTCCTTTCTTTCTTTCTTTCTTTCTTTCTTTCTCTCTCTCTTTCTTTCTATCTCTCTCTCTCTCTCTCTTTTTTTAAGGAAACCAGGTTCTTTGTTGGAATAGAATAAAGCCATCTCTTTTTTTATCCATACCTTTAAGCTATTAAAAAGTTTTGCATATTGTACCGAAAGAAAGGACTCTGGGGTTGTGGGGGAGTGTTCAGGTCCTGGAACACGATGGCAGAGAAAGACCTAGGTGGGGGGAGAGTGTGATGTGGAAAACTAAGAAATGTTACACATGTACAAACTACTGTATTTTACTGTTTATTGTGAACCATTACCCCCCCAATAAAGGAAAAATAGATTAAAAAAAAAAGTCCTGCAAGCTTGTCTTTATTTGCTGTGTTAATATCTTTCCCTTTCATTCTGTGCTGAAAAACACCCAGATAAAGAGACGTCAAGTAATATCGATGCCCCTATCATATGATGCTTTGTGTTCCTTTCTTCATGTATTTTCTGCCTGGTAAATTCACCCTGCCTTGAGGAAAGGACCGTGTCTTTTCCATCACAGCCATGTCTCAACCTGAGATGTGAGAGTTGCGGACCTCTGCTGCTAGATACCCACAGGAGGAAATGGTGAGCGGCCTCCTGTCATCTTAGCACCCACATTCCTTAAAACACTGATCTTAGGCATTCAGAGGAAGCTGTAGGGGGTTCCAGATGCTCCCCAAAACTTTCTCTCATGCCAACATTTTCTGGAGGGACCTATAAATCTCAGGAGGCTGTTATCCTCACAGCTGTGGCTAACTGTAGGAAGACTAGCACAGATAAGGGCAAACACAGGGAAGGTTCTGGAAAATTCCTTCTACCTGCATCCAGCTGTTCAACTCCCAGTGGAGGCATGTGGATACTGACAGTGATTATTTTTCCCAGCAATGACATGTTGCAATATACACAGAGCCAACCAGGGAAGGCCACCCAGGTCTCCAGTTTGACCTTCTTTTTCCCTATACTGAACTGTAATTGAGATTATCTAGTATCATAAATATTGTGAAGATTCCTCCAATTAACAGAGCATCACCTCATATCTTTATTTTTAATATGAGAACATTTCTGCTTTCTCTTTGCAAATTTCAGTCATATTTTAGTGCATTAGAGAGAGGTTGGTGAAAGGGCACAGTAGAGGTGAAAGATCTGATGTGTGGCCTGGTGACTGTAGTTGATGCACTTTATCACATGGTGGTTGTAGTTGGTGTTCTGTATCACTCGGTGACTGTAGTTGGTGTGTTGTGTCACTAGGTGACTGTAGTTGGTGTGCTGTATCACATTATGGTTGCCGTTGATGTGGGGTATCACTAGGTGACTGTAGTTGGTGTGTTGTGTCACTAGGTGACTGTAGTTGGTGTGCTATATCACATTGTGGTTGTTGTTGGTGTGGTGTATCACTAGGTGACTATAGTTGGTGTATTGTGTCACATGGCAGCTGCAGTTGGTGTGTTGTATCACTTGGTGACTGTAGTTGGTGTGTTGTATCACTTGGTGATTGTAGTTCGTGTGTTGTGTCACTTGGTGACTATAGTTGGTGTGCTGTATCACACTGTGGTTGTCATTGATGTGGTATATCACTTGGTGACTGTAGTTGGTGTGTTGTGTCACTTGGTGATTGTAGTTCGTGTGTTGTGTCACTTGGTGACTGTAGTTGGTGTGCTGTATCACATGGTGATTGTAGTTGGTGTGTTGTGTCACTTGGTGCTTGTAGTCCATGTGTTGTATCACATGGCAGCTGTAGTTGATGTGGTGTATCACTTGGTGACTGTAGTTGGTGTGCTGTATCACATGGTGGTTGTAGTTGGTGTGTTGTGTCACTAGGTGACTGTAGTTGATGTGTTGTATCCATGGTGATTGTAGTTCGTGTTGTGTTACTTGGTGACTGTAGTTGGTGTGCTGTATCACATGGTGGTTGTAGTTGGTGTGTTGTGTCACTTGGTGATTGTAGTCCATGTGTTGTATCACATGGCAGTTGTAGTTGATGTGGTGTATCATTTGGTGACTATAGTTGGTGTGCTGTATCACATGGTGGTTGTAGTTGGTGTGTTGTATCACTTGGTGATTGTAGTTTGTGTGTTGTGTCACCTGGCAGCTGTAGTTGGTGTGTTGTGTCACTAGGTGACTGTAGTTGGTGTGTTGTATCACATTGTGGTTGTAGTTGATGTGGTGTATCCCCATGCTGAAGTGCTGTCACACCTTGGTCTGTTCTTCTCTGACTATACCCCTCCTCCCAATTAAGGGCAGTTTAGGAGATATTTATAAGCCACATGTAGTGGGAGGGACAGAACTTTACTTATAGCCAATCAGGCTGAAAATTTTCAACTTAATACTGATTTACAAAATTGTAAGGTAACAGGGGTATAATTGCTCACTGTTCCCACCACCAGAGTTCTGTGCCCCACTGCTTCCATTGAAACTGCAGTAGTTCTCTCAGGGTCACAGATATGGGTTGATTATTATTTATATAACTATCTGTATTTATATATATTTGTTCATTTTTTTTCTATGATCCTGCCTGCCTTCTCCTTCTTTTCCTTTTTAAGTTACACCTACACCTATTACTACTTCAGAGTGTCTTTCCTTTTTTGTTTTTGTTTTGCCTCCAAGGTTATCTCTGGGAATCGGTGTTGGCACTATGAATCTACTGCTCCTGGTGGCCATTTTTTCCATTTTATTGTATAGGACAGAAATTTAAGGGGGGATAGAGAAGGAGAGAGAAAGATAGACACCTGAAGACCTGATTTGCTGCTTGTGAAGCATCCTCCCGGTAGATGGGGAGCTGAGGGCTCGAACCCAGATCCTTACACAGGTCCTTGTGCTTAGTACTACATGTGCTTAACAGGGTATACCACTGCCTTGCCCCATCCTTCCTTTCTTCTCTTCTCTCTTTCCAGGGCCCTGATGGAATCGGAGTTCAGAGCCCTCTGGTCACCTTCCCCTAACATTTCTCTCCCTTTGCGAGTATGGAACAGAATTCTTTATGGTGTGCAGAAGGTGGGAGTTCTGGCTTCTGTAATGCATCTCTGCTGGACATGGATATTGGCAGGTTGATCCATACCCCTACAGGCTGAATATTCCTATCAAATCTTTTCTGCCAAATAAGTTAACTTCAGGAAGCCTTACCTCATATAATCCTTAGTATCAGGCATACCAGGGTTCCAGCTGATGGCTGAGCAGAGTGAGAGCTGGATTATAGCACTGATGTTATTTAACACCAAATCCGCTAATACAGAGTGGAGCCTCCCACAGAACATTTCTGAAGTTGCAGGAAGATGAAGTGATGTCAGGATACTACACGGCAGGGCTTGTCAGTCACTAACCTGAAGCCAACAGCTCTAGGGCACCTGAGCTGACTCTCGCCAATGCCTTTCTTTTCAATGGCTCTTTAGAATTTTTGTTTTTATGTGGAGAGAGTCAACAGTACTGCTCCAGCATTTATGATATCCCATATTTGTTTAAAGGTGGTTCCTGGGGTCAGACCCAGAACCTCACTCCTGGATGGTTCGCACTGGCATGAGCCTCTTCCCCAGCCCCAGTAACATGTGTAACCGCCACTCGTCACACCCATGAAAATGGTTTTAGATGAATTCACATCATCACATATTTTAGGCTAATTTTAAAGCCCTCTGGTGTAGACTTTGGAACAATATTTTGAAAGCAGCAACATCTGGAGTTTGGGTTTCTGATTAGGACACTTTCAAAACTAACCAACCAGCTCTGGATTAAAGTTCACTCACACACACAGGCATTCAGTCACTTGAACTGAATGATTGCACTGACACAGTAACACAGAGGCCAGTCCTTCCGGGGAGCCCAGGAGCTGTCTATACCTGCCAGACGCTGAGTGTGTCCTAGTAACCTTCCAGGAAATTCCAACCAATTCTATCTTTAAAAGCAAAGATAATCTCCCATCCTTATTTTACATGTTCCCATCACCCAGTGTGCAAGGGGAACTGTGTGAACACACACACACACACACACACACACACACACACACACACACACACACACACACTGCTTTGACTGTTGGACATTACTCTGGTTGACAATAGGTCATTTAACCTCTTGGTGCCTTCTAAAGCTATATTATTCAGATGCTCCTATAGAATTTATCTCTATTCAGCATCGCCTTTTCAGTTTAAACATCCTTTCCCCACGAAATCTTCCCTGATGTAGTTTACTGGTTTCCTACCACTCACCATATTGTACTTTTATTCCTATACTTGTTTACCTACCTAGCATGCTGTGAGCCTGGAGACCAGAAAATTGACACAAATTACCCACATCTGTCTCTTCAGTGCCTGACAGAATGGCTTCCTAATGAGTACTAATTTTAGATATTTTGTATTCATCTAGAACTCACTGTACAGTTTGCAGCCAAGGGCAGAAAGGAAGCTTCTTATTCAAGCTGCTAGCCGGGCACTTCCCTGAATATCAAAGGCTCCCAGGTTTTTGGTGCCCTCTGGCCAGTTTTAAAAAGGGCATTTGCAATGTTCTGTCTTGATATCTTCTTCCCATTCCTCATCCACCCACCTTTACCCCTCCTAAACATAACTTTCAATTTGTTTTCTCTAGACAGTTGTGATTGATTGCCACAGAAAAAGACTCTAAGGTGTCGGCCATGACCGTCAGCTTGCCATTCAGCGGGGGGCTGGAGGGAGCAGTAGAACCTTAAGCTCCTGGTTTCATTGTCCCTGCAAAGCTGCCCATGTTCTGTCTAAGGAAAGATACAACTCCATGAGTTGAAAGTTTCTCAAGGAACACTTCACTTAAAAAGTAATTCACTCATTCTTCTGGAGGCAGAGCTACAGAGTAGCAGCAGCCGTGTCTCTCTCCTCTCCCTGGACAACTAAAAATAAAGAAGATCACCCAAGAATACAAGACAGGACTCAGAATACTTTGGGAACCCACAAAGTCATGAGTGAGTGCAAACACATGTGGCTCGTGGACAGAGAGGGGCCTAAGGAGAGATTCCTGGGGCTGAAAGCCTGGATATACTTAGGAGCAGCTGGTAAGAGTCCAGCAGTTTGCCAGTTGAGGCAACACCTACAGTCTGTTTTACCAACAAAAAGACTGCTGACGGGAGAAGAGGATTCCCTAAAGCTCACCAAATGCAACTGTGAGTCTCCATTGCTACTGTCCCCTGGAGGCTGGAGCAGCAGCAGGGAGGCCCTATGCTGACATTGGGTACAGAGACTTTATCGGGTAACTCAGAAGAAGACATAACACTCCCAACGGTCTGGAAGTGGGGCTGTATAGTGGCAGCCTTTCCCCATTATTCTCCCCATGAATTTGGAGACAGGTTGAATAATTGCCTCAGAAACCACAGAGTAAAAACAGGATTTATTTATTTATTTATTTATTTATTTATTTAAGAAACTCACAGGGTCAAGAAGTGTTGTCCAGCTTGGCTCTTGATACTGTCAGAGAAGCTGACTGGGTCTGGGCTTTGGATCCTTGGGGAATGGGAGTCTCTTTGAATAACCACTGTACTATCTCTCCTCCAACTTGTTTTATCTTTAGGTTAGGAGTGAGTAATGAAACTAAAATATATACTTATAGTTAAAAAGCCCACAGGCTCCCATAGCCTACAGGGAAGATAAAGAACAAAAGAGGGTTTAACAACCATTGTGTTTACCTCAAGGATTGAGACAAAATTGAAACAACTGTTAATTTCCCAAACTGTGAACTCTTTAAGTACCTTACTTAGACACAAGTCAATCCAGGCAAGTGCAATTAGTGGATTGAATAGTACTGAGAGTGGGACCTCATAACACACCATATACAGTGGTTAAACCAAGAAGAAACATTGGAGAAATGAACCAGGATAAAAGCACAGACAACCCCCCAAAAGGCAGAAGCACATGACAATGAGGACAAGATCCAAACACTAATTGAGGCATTAGTCACAGGAGAGAGGAAAGAGTTTGAATGAATTGTCAACAGAAATGGGGAAACAACAAATGAGAGTATGAAAGAAAACACTAACAATCTTGAGGTAATTGGAGAATTGAAAGCTGAAATAGCTTAGCTAAGAGCACAACTATCTAAACAAGCTAATACAGTATCACAGCAGGGTAACAAAATAGCTGAGCTATAGAAAACAACAGAGGGGAGAAAGAATAGAATAAGTGAGGCAGAAAACAGCAAGACTGAGGATGAACTAGAGAAAACTAAGAAAGAAGTAAGAGATTTCAAAAAGAGTTAAGGGATACTGAAAACAACAGAAACATATGGGATGACTTAAAAAGAAGTAATATACACATTATAGGCCCACCAGAGGAAGAAAGAGATGGAGGGGAAGAAAGCATTCTATAGGACATAATGGCTGAGAACTTCCCTAATCTAAACAAGCTACTAGACACAAAGGTTCAAGAAGCCCAGAGGGTCCCAACAGAATTAACCCAGACTTGAAGACACCAAGACAAATCATATTTAGAATGAACAGGAATAAGGATAAAGAAAGGATCTTGAATGCTGAAAGAGAGGGAGAACAAAAGAGTCACCCACAGAGGAAAACTCATAAGATTAGCAGCATATTTCTCCACACAAACACTGACAGCCAGAAGAGAATGACAAGATATATATCAAACTCTCAATGAGAAATGTTTTCAAACAAGACTACTGTATCCTGTTATATTGTTATCAAACTTGATGGAGGTAAAAAAGCCTTCATAGACAAGCAACAGCATAGACAAGCACCTACCATATAAGCCAATGGACCACAAAAAAAGGACAGGAACAGCTATTCTCAATCTAACACAGTGGACCTTAAAATAAATAAAATTTTAAAAAGATAGAGATGGACATTACTTAGTGCTCAGAGGATCAGTCAATCAAGAGGACTTAACAATTATTAACATCTATGCACCCAGTGAGAAGCCATCTAAATACATCAAACATCTACTGAAAGGGCCATAGCAGCATATTAACAGCAACCCAGTAATAGTAGGGGACTTCAACATCCCTTGGATGTTAGACCAGAAACTATCAAATACTTAGAGGAAAATATTGTCAGAAATCTTTTCCATATAAATTCTAAAGATATCTTCAATGAAATGAATCCAATTACAAAAAAGAAAATGTTGAATAAACACAAAACATAACTTGCACTGAGTTTGGTGTATTGCACCAAAGTAAAAGACTCTAGGGTAGGAGGGAGGGGGGAGGGTTAGCCTGGAGCATGATGGCAGAGGAGGACCTAGAAGGGGGTTGAATTGTTAAGTGGAAACTGAGAAATTTGAACAGGGGTAGACGGCATAACAGTTATGCAGAGACTCTTATTCCTGAGGCTCTGAAGTCTCAGGCTCATTCTCCTTCATTTCCCCATCTTGGATGGAGCTCGAAGCTATCATATTAAGTGAGATAAATCAGAAACAAAAGGATGAATATGGGATGATTTCACTCATAGACAGAAGTTGAAAAATAAAATCAGAAGGGAAAATTCTAAGCAGAACTTGGACTGGAGTTGGTGTATTGCACCAAAGTAAAAGACTCTGGGGGAGGGGGTGTTTCTGGTCCTGAAACATGATGGCAGAGGTGGACCTAATGGAGGGTGTATGTTATGCATGTACAAACTATTGTATTTTACTGTTGACTGTAAACCATTAATCCCCAATAAAGAAAATAATTAACTCATGTTATTATCAACACACACACACACACATGCACACGGCAATGACACATTTGCTCCTAAGTCTTTATTTTATACATGAGGAAAGTGAGGCTTAGAAGAATTAACCCAAGATCTAGAAGCTACTGAGAATAATGGGCTGCTCTCCACTATCTATCCCTGGGCCTTTCTTTCTGTTTCTTTTCTTTTTTTCATTTGGTAAAACAGAGAGAAATTGAGAGGGGCAGGAAAGATAAAGATAGGGAAAGAAAGATACCTGCAGACCTGCTTTAATGCTAATGAAGTGGACCTCCTGCAGGTGGAGAGCAGGGGCTTGAACCCAGGTCTTTGCATGTCTTTGAGTAGCACTCTGTGTGCTTAACTGGGTGCACCACAACCCGACCTCCAAGTCCTGGGCCTTTCCACATTAGCCAAGGTGCTTCTGCTCAGGAGTGAGATGCCCATCCTAGGCCACTGTATCTGAGATGCCTGCCCTAGGTCACTCTCTGTAGTGTTGAAAGCACATATGAGCTATAGTGGAGAATGACAGGCACCTCAGGATTTCCTCTGTTTTTTTGTTTTTTAATTTCTAGAAATCTTGGCATAGACTTGTTGGGAGAAGGTCAGGAGAACTGAACTACAGACTCAGGGCAACTCTACTCTCGGACGTGGGCTTGGACTTAGACTTGGTGAACTTTCATAGAGATAACAAATAAAGTACGGGATGTCACTGCTTCAGAGACCTGCAGAGTTCTTTGCTGGAAAGAAAGGTTTCCCAGTCAAGGGTCAAGCTCAATAGAAGCTACCGGTCTCCGAAGATAGAAACTTGGGTGTCAGGGGACACTCTAAATCACAATGCTTTTCAAAGCATTCGATGTGCAACTTTCTAACACATTTTAATGACCTTTGGAAGAAGGGTATTTCATTCCTCAAAGGGGGCTATCAGTGGACTCACTGTGTTTGCAGAATTTGAGTCTATGTGGAAATTGAAATATGTAGCCTATAATCAATAATAGTCTCAGAAATGTTGAATTATATGTTGAGCCTGACATTATTTTTTATGATTTAAATACTATTTTGATTAAACTTTTTTCTTTCTTTTATTAGTGATCTAGTATCGCTTTACAAAATTATGAGATAACTGGAGCATTCCACACTGTCCCCACACGCCACCAGAGTTCTGTGTCCCCGTTCCCTCCCGCAGTTTTTCTCCCAAGATCACAGATATGGGTTGGCTATGCGTCTACAACTTTCTATGTTTACATATTTATGCCCATTTATTCTATGGCCCTGCCTTGTCTTCCTTTCTAAGTCACACCTACACCTATCACTATTTCTGCATGACCTTCCTTTTTCCCTCTTCTCTCTCTGGGTCCTGATGGAGTTGGGATTCAGAGCCCTCTGGTCATCTTCCCCTAACATTTCTCCCCTTCTGAAGAGATCGAGATCATTTCTTTTAACGAACATGAACACCACATAAGAGAAAAACTGAGTAAAATTTTGCTCATGGACAAAAAGAAAGCCGTACAAAAATCAAGGTATTTTGGGGGCTGGGTGGTAGCGTAGCACAAGGACCGGCGTAAGGATTCTGGTTCGAGCCCCCAGTTCCCCACCTGCAGGGGAGTCATTTCACAGGTGGTGAAGCAGGTCTGCAGGTGTCTTTCTCTCCCTCTCTCTGTTTTCCCCTCCTCTCTCCATTTCTCTCTGTCCTATCCAACAACAATAACAGCAACAAGAGCAACAATAACAACATCAATGATAAAAAAAAAAGAATCAAGGTGTTCAAGGGATAGTAAATAAGTAAAATCTAAAATAAGCCCTAAATTAGTACTTTTAAAAAAATGTGTGTAGATAAAGTATAACTATTGAATATGGATTTAGACTGAATAGAAAGCCTGTGTTCATAGGTTAAATATATATAATCACACTTTGTCCACTTTTATACTTTATGTGAAAGATGTGTTCCTTCAACTCTTTAATCAAACTTCATATTTCTTTTCATGAACAGACTATCACATATGCCGTCAAAATATAATGTGTCATAGATCATTCCAGTGACAGGTCCCCTAAACCAGGGAGTTGGTGAACATAAATCATATTGTCTTCTGTTTTGCCTTGAAAGCAAACATGGAATGCCCTTAGAAAAGAAATACAAGAGGGGAACCCCAATTTGTGGATAAACTGACAGAAGTCACGGAAGACCTTTAAAAGCACTTTGTGTGCAAACAGGGTTCAGCAGTTATTTTTATCTTCCAAGAAACTCATTTGTGATTATCATACAGTTTAACTCTGTTACAGTATTCTTCACTGTCTTGGTTGTGTCCTGAAGATAGTTAATGGAGGATGGATAATGTGGTGTGCCTGCAATCTGGGTGAGGCTACCTTGCTCCAACATTTTAATTACTGTCTATCTGCCTAAAGAATAAAGTCCCACAGGGCTGTTCTTTATTACCTTATACCCAGCCAAATGTCAGCATTCTCTGAACACTCCTTTGTGCCTATGACTGTACCAACAACTTATGCCAGCTAAACCTTGACTACTCGAGCCTCCGATAACATTGAAGGCTCTAATGCCGACTTTGTCATGAATCCTTCTCTCCATCCAAATTTCACCTTCAGAACCCCAGCTGATGATAAGAACTTTCTCTCCTAAGTGACCATTGTTTTTGTAGTTGCTGTGACTCCTGTGAAGACAGGAAGCATCCGACTGCTTTTAGAATACTTTAGGACACATCCAATGGAGTAACTATCGCCCTAAATACCATTGTGGCTCTTTGAGCTCTAAAGAGAAGTGCTGTTCATTTAATTGACTCTCTCAGGTAATTTCCTGAGGTCTGGAGCTACTAAGAAAGCAGAGATGAGAAAAGAAGGAAATACTCAAGAGTAGAGAGTGCCTTCTGGTTTCTTTTGGAGGAGGAGGTGGATGGGGAAAGGAGAAAGAAATGTCCAGCAAATACCTGACTACTAGATTGCTTACCCATCTCAAGTTTGGGGGCAGGGAAGATCATGTAATGGTTATGCAAAGAATCTCTACATGCCTACGACTGCAAAGTCTCAGGTTCAGTTCCCGGCACCACCATAAGACAGAGCTGGGTAGTGCTCTGGTGGAAAAAAAAAAAAAAAAAAAGAGCATGACTCAAATTTTGAACTGGTCCCTTCAATCTCAGGAAGGAAAAGAAACAGAGAAGCCAAAAACAAAACAAAATATTGAATTATCAGTTCAAAAATTATACAGTTATTCTTTTTCATGGGACAGATCTAAATTAAAAGTGGGAATGGAGTAGATGGATTCATGTCTTGAATATGTAAATATACTGTTCAAACAAAATTGGCAGGATTGAACAAACTTTCCCAATTCCCACTAAAACCCCCACTCTTCCTCAATGATATAAAAAATATAGACACATTTAAAAATATTTCAAATGTATAAAAATTGAAGAAGACCTCATATTTAACTCAGTCAGTGAAATTCTTGTTTAAGTAAACCAGGAGTCAGTAATTATACAGCTCCACGTTCTGAGGGAAGGTTACATTTAAGACGCACTTTAGAGTTCAGGAGAAAGGTAAACCCCAGACTCCCTCCACAGACATATTTCCTCTTCTAATTTCCAAAACCATTTGTCAAGCTGTTTTATACACCAGCTGCCCTGAATCACAACACAGAAAGATCACACTTAGGTTGGAAGCAGAGTGAGATCAACCCAGTAGGTCATGTCTTGCTTTCAGCTACTCACTTCTAACATAAGATTTTCTTAAATGACTTTTATTACCTTGACACTGATGAAAGCAGAATTGGTTCCGGTGTGAGTTTTCCTTGCCATTCCATCTTTTGAGAGGAATTGCTCCGCTGCCTTAAGCCAACAGAAAAACAGGATCTCCAAAATTTTACTACCCAGACCCCCTCCCTACCCCCAAAGCACATGTGAAGTTAAGGAAATTTCAAGGATCTCTCTTAGAATTCAGTGGTTGTGAAATTTGGGTCCTCTCTGTTATTTTAAATGCACAAGGCTATCTTTCTGCCTCTTATTTACCTCGACTTCCAAATCCATTGGGAGGGACATTTCAATTATAACCGCTCACTCATGAGATTGTGCTAGTGTGTTCTAATTTTTCAAAGCCCAGAGTTGCAGATTTTATTCTGTCCTTGTACTTGTGTCTGTATGACATGGTGAGTATCAGTCCAGGCAGGCATCCTTGACTCTGTTTCTCCCATCTGCCAACCTTGGCATGTGCTCTTGTTGATATCTTTCTTCTCAAGCTCTCCATAATGCCTTCCCCACTCTTCCCACCATTCTAGTGAAGCTTCTCCCATTTAAAATAATAACTCTCCTGGGCTTCAGGGTTTTTGTTTTTTCTTTTTCTGTTTTATTGGATAGGACAGAGAGAAACTGAGAGAGGAGGGAGAGGTAAAGAGGGAGAGAGAGAGAGAAAGATAGATAGATAGATATCCACAGACCTGCTTCACCACTCATGAAGCAGCCCACCACCCTCACAGGTGGGAAGCAGGAGGCTCAACCCCAGGTGCTTGTGCTTAGTACTGTGTACGCTTAACAGGTGTGCAACCACCAGGACCCCTGGGCTTCAGTTTTGACATCTCTAAACATGGAATGATCTCTAAATTCTAAAGATGGAAAAATCCCTAAGATACTTTCTGTATCATAGAGGTTTAACATGAGGATTAAATGAATGAATCAGTAGCAAATACATAGTAACTGGCACATAGTATCTATAATAGCAAGGTTAGTTATTATTATGCCTTTTAAAATAGGAAGAAAAAACAGCAACCCACAGTGACTGTGTGGACCTGGGCAATGGGAGCGAGGGGAAGTGAACTAAAAGCAAGGTATGCTGAGCAAAAATTCCTTTTTGTTATCAGCTTGCGTCAGAAACTCATTTGGATTTTTTCTGGCTGCGTGTCTTTATTTCATAATGATATTTCATTTCAATGTTTTACTGAAGTCACATTGTACTGCAGTATTCTGTAAGTAGATGTGCAACCATGAAAAGTAGTGTCTACATCTACCGCATTCAGCTCCCCACTAGGAAGTATGGTTCTATCTTCACTATGTTTTTTTCCCCATTTCTTTTAACCCCCCCACCACCCCTTCTTCCAGCCCCTTCCCTTCTTTCTGGTAGCCACTGACTGCACTTAGTGAAATAGGCCCCAAAGAGAAAGGCATTTTGATTTCACTCATAGGTGTTATGATAGAAAGCCAAGAGTGTGTGCAGGAAAAAACTTTCACCAATTCTAGCCAATGTCTGAATAAAGCTTACTGACAGTTTCTCTCACTCTCTGAGCGCTTGTCTAGAGGTCCTAGCAGGGGAGCACAGCAACCCTTGACCAGAGAGTGGGTGGTCTCTGTTTTAAGGAAGGTCATCTTTGTTCTCTTTGACAGAGTGCATAGCTTTGGGAGGGACGCACATGGAGAGATGAGGGAGGAAGGGGACACCCACCCAGCCAGCCAGATTAGCCGAATCAGCCCTGGCGATCGACGGGGTCACATGTGACGCAGCCAGATCACCCTCAGATCCATCCTCCTCTCTGATATTGGCCTCAAAACAGCAATTGCTGCAGTTGCCTTTGAGTTTAATGATGCATGTGTCAGCTTCCGATGAGCACATTTTGTAGACTGATGGCAGTCTTTTTTTTTTTTAATTATTTTATGTATTTTTTTTTTTTTTTACCAGAGTACTGCTCAGCGCTGGCTTCTGGTAGTGTGGGGGATTGAGCCTGGGACTTTGGAACCTCAGGCAGGAGAGTCTCTTTGCATAACCATTAGCCTATCTACCCCACTCCCAACATTGCCTTCTAAAGCAAGGAAGAGTGTCCAGCCTGCTGGCTGTATAGTCTGACCCTGCTAAGACAACCACAGCTTTTTTTCACAGCAACATGAAGCACGAATGATTAAGTTAGTAATTCCGTATGACCTGAGCATGCTGTTATAAATATCCAAATGGTCCTTGGCAGAAAACAGATTGTCCTTGCCTGTTCTTCTTCTTCTAGCATTTGCCCTTCTTCCGTAACCAGTCAACAGCGTCAGGTTGAGCCTGATGTAAAGTTTCGAGACCTCCTTTGAATCTGGAGAGGTGGCAGTCATTGACTATGTGGGTCATAGTCTGTCTGGAGCCGCAGGGGCAGTTCGGGTCGTCTCTGGCTCCCCAGCGATGGAACATAGCGGCGCACCGGCCATGGTCTGTTCGATAGCGATGGAGGAGGGCCCAATCATAACGTGCTGGGTCAAAGCCGGGTTGACACTTACAGGGGTCTGTGATGAGGTGTTTGTTCTTTACCTCAGCTGACTGCCAACTCTGTTTCCAAGAGTCTGGAACAGAGAAGTTCAGTGTAGGCGTAGGGGACCAGATTGGGTGACGAGACGTCAAGTGCTGGACAGGGTGGGCGAAGATATCGCGTATATTGGCAGGTCCGGTTGAGCGTAGACGTGGGAAATGAACTTAGATGATGCCGCATCCCGACGAATATCTGGCAGGGCGATGTTGCTGGCAGAACTGGCAGCCATGGAACCGGGGTGGAACGGATGGTTCCAGAAATTATCCTCATGGAGGAATATAATTTGGAATCGACCAAGTGGACATGGGGACTACGGAACCATACTGGGGCACAGTATTCTGCAGTGGAATAGCATAATGCCAGAGGAACGTTAACTCCCAGCTATATACTAGACCTCAGTGTGTGTGTGTGGGGGGGGGGGGCTTCCTGCCTTTCACAGTCTTCAGGGTGCACTTGGGACAGTTCATGACAACTTACTTTGGGAACACTTGGCCACAGTTCCCGCAGCATGACAGATCCCGGCACTGCAAAGCAGGTTAGAAATAAGTGCCGATTGCACAATAGTTACACAGAAGAACACGGGATTTAAATGAGTTCAGTTCTGTCACTCTTTGTGTGGCCACCTGAAGTCTTTAACTGACAATCAAATTTAATTTTACAAGTGTGACATACATCTGTGTGGTGGTGCACAGGACAGAGAGCACACCCATCTGCACGCGCAAGGATAAGGGTTTAAGTCCGCAGGGGTAAGCTTCACCCTTCTCCCCACCCCCATATATCTCTGTCTCTCACCTTCTGTCAAAAAGGAAGAATAGAGGATGTAATGGCTTCCTGGAATAGTGGGAGCAAGGAACCTCAGTGATAACCCTGGTGGTTCTCAAAATAACCTGGTGGTTAAAAAAATAAAAGTGTGCATCTCTGTTCTCACCCTGCAAATTCCAGCTATCCTGTTTTTTATTTTCCTTTCTAAAATATGTGTATCACCCCTCCACCCCCCAGGGTCTTTACACATACTTTCATTACACTTGAGCCCAAATCCCTGGACACTTGCTATGCCCATGCCTTCTCTTCTGTAAAATGCAGGTGTCATCACCTCAGCAGCTGCCAGACCATCCTTGAGTGAGACCATCCAGTGGTCATCTTTTGCCTCTTGTTTGACTAAGCACAATTACCTCCAGTTCCGTCTATTTTGCCCCGAGGACACAATGTCGTCATTTAAAATTACAGAGTAGTACTACCTTGAATGTATGCCCCATAACTTCTATACCCAGTCATCTGTCAGAGGGTATTTGGGCTGCTTCTACTCCTTGGTAACAGGGACTCAGGCAGCTAAGAACATGAGGGTTCAAATGACCCTTTGGATTAGTGCTTTAAGAGAGACAGACTGGGAGTATGGATCAACCTGTCAACGCCCATGTTCAGCGGAGAAGCAATTACAGAAGCCAGACCTTCCACCTTCTACATCCCACAATGACTCTGGGTCCATACTCCCAGAGGGATAAAGAATAGGAAAGCTATCAGGGGAGGGGAGGGGATATGGAGTTCTGGTGGTGGGAATTGTGTGGAGTTGTACCCCTCTTATCCTATGGATTAGTCAATGTTTCCTTTTTATATATATAAAAAAATCCTTTGGAGACAAGTCTAGGAGTAGGATTACTGTGTCACAAGCCATTTCCCTTTTTATTTGTGTAAGGACACTCTGTCCTGTTTTCCAAAGGGACTGTGCCAGTTTGTTCTCCTACCAACAGTGGGCCAGCATTTCTTTTGCTTCACGTCCTTGCCAGTACTTATCATTCTTTGTTCTGTTGATATAGACCATTGTCATAGCTGAGGTGTGGTATCTCATTGTGGTCCTAATTTGCATTTCTCTAACGATAAGTAGAGTGGAAGATTTCTTCTGTATCTGTGGTCAATGTGTTTCTCTTCTTTAGTAAAATGATCTGTTCAGTTATTTTGCCCGCCTTTTTGTTGGGTTATATTTGTGTCTTCTTTTTTTCTTGTTGTTGTTACTGTTGAACTGTATGAGTTCTTTATAGCTGTTTGATATCAGTCCCTTGTCAGATATGTGACATGCAAATAGCTGTTCAGAGTTGTGGGGTTGCCTGCATACCCTTGTGGGATTTTCTTTCAAAGTGCAGAAGCTTTTCAATGTGATCTGTCCCCATGTATTTTGGTCCAATTGTCGTTTCATTTCCGTACAGCAGTGAGTCTCCAAATTCATCTTTGAGAATAAAGTCCAGAAGTGTTTCATTGATATTTTTCCTGTGAATTTTTTGTAGATTCAGGTCTGATATCCCAGACCTTTGATCCATTTTGAGTTAGTCTTCATGGGTAGTATGAAGTGGTAGCCCAGCTGCATTTATCTCGTGAGATGACTTTCAGTAGTTCTGGCCAAGCCAGACTGATGGTGGCAGATTCCGTTTGCTTGTTCATGTGTTTCTCTTACACGGTCTCTTACATGTCTGCAGGATGTCTAGCTCTACAATATTCTCATGTATGATAGCTACTTATAGATCAACATCTCCTGGTAAAATTCTAGAATTTATTTTTAAAATATAATTTGCTGTGATGTTTCTAGAATTTCGTTTCTGCAGGTGTTTTTATTTTTTCATTTAATTTTTAAAAATATTTTTAAATTACAAAATTACATGCCAACAGGGGTTTGAATCCACACCATTCCCACCAGAGGAGTTCGAATCTTCACTCTCCCCACTGCAATCCCCCACAGTTCCCCTAAAGTTGTAGGCATGGGCCAACCATCTTCTCTACAACTCTCTGTCCACATGTATACATAGTTGCCCCTTCTTTTCCTGATTCACTCCTCTCTTTCCCTCTAAGCCATTCATGATATCAAAGCTACCTCCATATGTCCCTCTCCTTTTCCTTCTCTCTCTCTCTCTGGGTGCTGATGGAGCTGGAGTGCAGAGTCCTCTTATCTTCATCTTGTCACTTCTCCCCCACTGGGAGTCTGGATGAAGGTTGTTTATGGGAAGCAGAAGGTAGGAGTTCTGGCTTCTGTAGCTGCTTCTACACTGATGTAGATAAATATAAAAACTTGGGCAAAATCAAGTACATGGAAATATAACTAATTAATCTGTAACAGAGGAGCAAAAGCAATACCACAGAAGGTGATAGACTTTGCATCAGATGGTGTTTGACAACTGGATATTTACATTAAAAATGAATCTAGATGTTGAGCTTACATCCTCTATAGAAATTAACTCAAAATTGATCATGGACTAAAGTGTAGACTAGGGATGGTTAAACTTCTAGAAGAAGGTAGGAGAAAGTCTAGAGGAGCAGTGGTCGTGTTGACTTTAGCAGAAACATAACCTCTGAGAAATTGGCAAATGGAAGTTTATTACAATTAAAATGTTCTCCTATGAGAAAGACAAGGCAAACATGAGAAGACAAGAGAAAAACTGTTTGCAAAAATCACTTTTTAAAAAATTCAATTTTATTATTGGATAGAGACAAAGAGAAATGGGGGTGGAGATAGAGAGGGAAAGACACAGAGAGATACCCGTAGCTCTGCTCCGTCACTCGTGAAGCTTCCCCTCTGCAACTGGGAATCAGGGGCTTGAACCCAGTCCTTGCATACTGTAATGTGTGTGCTTAGCCAGTTGTGCCATCACCTGCCTCCCCCCCCCTTTTTTTTTTACCAGACGCTGATCAAGATCTGCCTCATGGTGGTGTGGGGGGGATTGAACTTGGGACTTTGATGCCTCAGGCAGGAGAGTCTCTTTGCATAACCATTATGCTATATACCCCTGACCCACGTCTTTGTTTTTATCACCACCAGGGCTTCATTATTTCAGGCAGACGTTCTCAGATGGCAATAGAGACACAGAGACAGAAGGAAAGAGAGAGAAACACCTCACAGCTTTAATATGATAGGGGATGGGCTCAAACCTGGTTTTCAAGACTGACAAAGCAGACACCCTCTCAGCTGAACTATCTTGCCAACCCTAAAAAGGAATTATCTGATAAAGCATGGTTATCCAAATAATATAAAAAATTCTTGAAACTCAATAATAAGATAACAGGCAATCTAATTAAATAATGAACAAAGTGAAGAGAGTTAAGGAAATAGCTCAGTGATGTGTACCAGACTTTCCTGCCCAAGGCCCAAAGGTCCCAGATTCAACCACAGGCAGAGCTGGGCAGTGCTCTGGTCTCTCTCTCTTTTGTTAAAATAAAATAAATCTTCGAAGAAAGACATTTAGAGACATCTCACTAAAGGAGAGACATAGATGGCAGATCGATTTATGATAAGATGTCGCAGTGGGTAGATGCAAATTACAATATGAACACTCACTATGCACCTGTTAGAGCGACGGAAATCTGAAATACTGACCACATCAAATGCTGGTGAGACAGACTCATTACTGGTGCAAATGCAACATGGTGCCAACAGTTTGGAAAATGGTTTGACAAATTCTCACAAAATTAAACAGACCCTTAACCAAACAATCCAGTGGACAAGCCCCTTGAGAGTTCCCAAAGGGACTAAGGACGCATACTAACACACACAAACACACAGACACACACACACACTCACTCACACACTCACATACTCACACACACACTCATACACACACATACACACACACTCATACACACACTCACACACACATACACACACATTCACACACACTCATACACACACACTCATACACACACTCATTCATACACACACACACTCATACAAACACTCACACACATACACACACACACTCATACACACACTCACTCATACACACACACACACTCATACACACACTCACACACACATACACACACACACTCATACACACACTCACTCATACACACACATACACACATGTCGTTTTCGACGGGTTAGGTTGTTTTCGACAGGTTATGTTGTTTTCGCCGGGCTGGCTTCACGGGCAGGTAACAGACGACCAGGGACTCATAGTTGAGCTGTAGGCAGTATCTCTTTATTCATGCAGGACACAGCACAATCTAAGACGAGCTAAGTTAAACTCAAAGTACAGTACAGTACTCTAAAACTCACAATGCTGTCTTTATATATACTTCCCAAGTAGGGTGGAAACAAGATGTGACGTAGAGAGGGTGGAGAGAAAAGTGACTGGCGAAAATCAGAGTGTGACAAAGAGGGGAACAGGGTGTGACAAGGAGGGGGGGTGGAGCAAAAACATATCATGAAACAGTGGGGATTGAACCAATGCCCTGGAGGGAGGTGCTTGTTAACAGCGGTTATATAAATAGAATAGTGTTAAGCAGGGGGGATTTAAACCAAATGAAACAGAAGGGGTCTCATGCATACCAACAATTCCCCCTTTCTTTTTAACTAATGGCCATTGCGGGGTGAGCAGAAATGTATATTGTACAGGCGTTTTCAAAAGAACTGGCATATGACATGGAAAACAAAATAGGCGAGCAGCAATAACCAGTGTGATGCCAAGTGGAGCTTTTCTTGCCTCAAAGGGCAAGGCCTAGCAGGCAAAAGGGCATTTCTTGCCTCTGGGAACGCTTCATGCCTCTGGGGGCATCTCTTGCCTCAAAGGGCGTTTCCTGCCTCTGTGGGCATCTCTTGCCTCTTGGGGCACTTCATGCCTCTGTGGGCATAACCTAATAAGGAGGGGGAGTTTTCTGCCTCTGGGACAGAGCCTGCAGGCGAGGGGACATGGTCTATAAAGTCTCAAGGCAATTGGCTGAAGTTAGTCTTTGAGAAACACAGCAGTGTGCACCAGTAAGTCCAATGGAGGTGTCAGTCCAAAGTAGCTGACCACAGAAGAAAATGCCAGAGGATGACATAACCCATCAAAAACAACAGCAAGATAGCGCTCCTGGAAGTTTAGCTACACACAGACACTGGCAGCAGAAGGGACATTCTATGCAGGGTAAAAAGAAGCAAGATTTTATTTTCAATCAATTACTGATAAATTTAGTATCAGTTAAAATCCTCTCTCCCTGCCCCCTCTTTTCTTTCTTAGTGCTATTCACTTCACTCAACACTGCATTTTTTGGGCAGCATATAACCCAAGGTTTGAGCCTGACCCCTGCTACACTGGGGAAGCTTCACTGCTACAGTCTGTCTGTCTGTCTGTCTGTCTCTCTCTCTGAAAAAGCCTGGAGTGGTGAAGCTCTGGTGACCGATAACAAAAACATTCCTATAAAGAAAAATGTACACCTTACAGGTGGTTCCTCTAGTACTAAGAAAAGCTATCAAAAGAGTAGGTCCTGGCAGAGGGATTTTCATTCTGAGATTCTTCTGACCAAAGCAATTCCATTTGAGTAGATGCTTTTTCATGTGAAGACTTTGACAGCTGAAATTCACTTACTTGTCAAATAAAACTTGTAGCAGATTAGAAGTTTACTATAACTGATAACTCCATTATAATTGGAAGTCCTTTCTAGTATGATTTTAAGGTTGTTTAAACAGTTTAAACTCAATAAAATGTGGAAAGGTAAACAGAAGAGCCACGGTTAAAAGCCTCAGGCATGAGAATAATTAACATAATCATTGCACTATCTGCCCCACCCATAACTCATACAGTTTTCAGGATTAAACGTTTCAGATTCATGTCAAGACGTAAAAGAGAAATCAAAGGAGGAAAAAACAATTTTTTGGATTGTTTCTGGATGTCTCTAGAAATCATGGCTGCGTCCAGCATTTTTTTTTTAAGTCAATGTCAAACAAAAATTCAGTCATTCAAATCATTCTCTTATGAAACGCAATTTGAACCAGATTATCAAGATCTCACCATGTAGGATTAAGAATCCCTGGAGGGCGACCTAGTCCAAAAAGGTCCTCGAAATTCCATTTAGGGTGTTTCGGACTGTTCCTGCTGGATTGCTTCAGGCACCCATTTTTAAAAGTGTCTTCCCATCGAAGAAAGAATCCAATCAGGAGAGTAAAACTAACCACGTGTCTCCATACTTGGGAACTGCCAGGGTACTGGAGAATGCTCTTCAAATTAGAGTAGTCCTTCTCCATGGGAAATATGCGAGAAGAAGTCCAGAAAGTTCCAGGGGAAATCCCCATGCATATCCCAAGGTCTACGATCACGGTCATAAAGAACCAAACTGTGGCCTGGAGCAAAATGTAGTCCTTTTCCTCAGGAAACATGGGAGAGGGAATCCAGAAAGTCCAAGGAGAAATCTCCGTGCATCTCCCAAGCTCTATGATCCCGGTCATAAGAAACCAAAGTTCCCGGTCAGGGAACCAAAATGTGGCCCAGAGTAAAATGTTCCAGAGACAGACTAACTGTCTCATGATGAAACAGTAGAGGCTTTGGCAAACCTGTTCATAAGTAGAAAGGCAACCCATGGTGGATGGGTAGCCAAGTTTACTTATCTGGACGATGGGTGGGTAGGGTCCCACGTTGATGCCGGTCCAAGTTTCAGGGCTTATTTCAGTCCCTGTTCAGGCGCCATATGTGACCAACACACACACACACTCATACATACACATGCACACACTCACACACACATACACACACTCATACACACACATACACTCACACACACATACACACACTCATACACACACACTCTCACACACATATACACACACACACTCATACACAAACACTCTCACACACATTCTCACACACACTCATACACACACACATACACACACACACACACATACATACACACACATACACATGCTTGCAGATGTTTGAAGAGTTTTGCTCATAATTGCCAAAACTTGGAAGCAACCAAAATGTCTTTCAGTGAGTGAATGGATAAGCGGGTTCATCCATATAGTGGGATGTCACTCACTGGAGATGGACTCAAAAGATTCAGTTCTTGCTGGAGGTGATAATGCTTAGTGAAATAAGAGTTGAGAGACAACTACCAGATGGCTTTACTCATATGTGGAATCTATATTCCTAACTTACAGAAAGTTGCCAAAAAAAAAAAAACCACACACAACAATAATAATCCCAACAAAACTAAAGCAAGCAAACTTTAAGACCTGTGAGAAGTCTAGTGGTGATCTTTGGGAGGTGGGAGGAGGGGGATACAGAACATGGGTGGTGGGTGTGGTGTAGAACTAGACCCTGTAATCTTAGAATCTTTTAACAAACTATTAATAACAAATAAGAAATTATATGTAAAAAAGACTCAGTTCTTCCATGGTTGGGAGTCATAGAAGCTCTTAGATACTCTCAATACCACAGCCGGTGATACACCACAGCCTCCTTTCTTCTTCATCTGTGACACCCAACTTAAATTCCTCTTTAGTCAAAGTGAGTTCTACGTGTCTGCTTGGCCGACATCCTAGGGTGTTTGTTTTCTCAACTGTAGTAATGCCTTTCATTCACTGTAAGCTTTTCCTAATAACTTGACAGAAGTTCTTCAGGCCAATATCTCTAAACCTGGAGTCTTAGAACTTCTTTAGCAGCATTCTCCTTATAAAGTTTTTTTTCATTTGCATCTGCCCTGTATCTGCACTGAAATTCCAATTAGTATCTCATCAGCATGACTTTTTAACATTCTGTATCCATGGTGTTGCGAAATCTATTTCATAAATAGGCAATAGGTACCCCTCAAAAGGAAGTCGGAAACAATCAGATGCTGAAATTGTAAATCCTTGTGAATTCTAGAGTTGTACCAGACAAGGTCATCTTCTCAGGGCAACTTCTGACGGAGGGAAGCAAATTCTTCAAAGACTAGATCATTAATCTCTAGAGTCCTATTCAATCCAAGCTCTGGAGCTGCCCTGGAAATTGACTTCACTTTGATCTTTATCTGAGCCAAAGCTAGATTTGAACTTTTGATAAGTCATTCTTCAGTGATCTGCAATACATTACTCAAATATTCTCTTCTGCCTTAGAAATCAAAGCCTACAGAGGGATAAAGAATAGGAAAGCTCTCAGTGGAGGGGATGGTGAGACTAGTGTGGAATTGTACCCCTCTTATCTAATGGACTTGTTGATCATAATTAAATCAATAAAAAAGAAATCACAGCCTACAAATCCTTCCATTTCATTTCAGTCTGAAATATTCTCCCCAGTTTTTTCTAAGACCATAGCATTTAATCACAACACAAGGTGTTTTTAAATTTAAGAAACACAATCACCTAGAAGCTATGGCAGCTTTAGGAAACAGACCATTCTTAGCGTAAAATCCATCCACCCAAATCCTGCTAATCCACCACATAGGATAAAGCCCCACTAATAAAGACACCTTTTAATTTGCTTACATGTAGAGAGAAAATGATGCCTCCAAATTACAGCCAGGATCTTTATAGCAGACAGGAGAATTAGAAGGGGTGCAGAGAGTCCTACTAACACGTTAAAATTTCTGTGATTTTTTTTTTTAAAGTTGATTTCTTAAGAAAATCCGAGAGAAGTGTGTTGATCCCAAACTTGGTCCAGTTCGTGGACCAGGCATGTGGGAGCAGCAAGTTTCTCTCCTCCATGCCTTACTGTGGCACACGGGTGACCTACCTGGCCCTCCAGTCTAGAGCCTCATCTGCAGCTTTTGAAAATATATCTTTGGGGCTGGCAGAAACGCTCACTCAGTGTGCTGCTTTGCAATATGCACAACCCAGGTTCAAGGCTAGTCTCCACCACATGGAAGGAGACTTTGCTTCTGTAGTTTCCTTTACCTACTCCCTCTCTGTCTCTATTTTAAAAAAGAAGGAAGGGGGGAAACGAGGGGAAGGAGAAGGAGGAGGAGAAGAAGGAGGAGGAGAAGAGGAGGAGGAGAGGAGGAGAGAAAAGAGGGAAGAAAACACAGCTTTCTCAGGCCAGGAGGTGTCTTGGCAGTAGCTTGTGTTATTTGCATGCATGAGGCTCTGGGCTGGATCACCAGGAGTGCCTAGGAACAGGGCAGCACTCTGGTCTCTCTCTCACAATTAATCAGTTTAATAACTTTCTAAAAGTATACCTTCTGGTCCTGATGACGATGCACCTGGTTGAGCACTCAGAGTACCTACCATGCACAAAGATCCAGGTTTGAGCCCCTGCTCCCCACCTGCAGAGGGGACATTTCATCTGCAGTGAAGCAGGTCTGCAGGGCTCTCTCTTCTCTCTATCCCTCCCTCCCATCTTGATCTCTCTTTGTCCTATCAAACAAAATAGAATGAAAAAATTGATGGAATGATACAGTTCATGTGAGGTACGTTAAAAAATAAGCATACCTTTTTAAATGTATGTTGTCCCAGTGACATGCAGACATTTCTTCTTAATGCTCCCTGTGGCTCTGACGCTGAGCATCTAGTGGAGACAGCAGACCTAGAGAAGAAGGAAGGAAGGAAGGGAGGCCGGTGTATTGCTGCTAGTTCATGGCAATCTTGCGCCAGGCAGGCCCGCCCCACTTCTCCGTCTGGCCCTGGCTATGGAAGTTTGCGGTGAGGTTACTTTGCTTGTCTTCGCTCTAAGCAAGCACCATCTGCATTTCAAATTCACAGACTGTCTTGTCTACCTTTTCTTTTCTTTACCATATGTATATATATTTTAATTTTTATTTATAAAATGGAAATATTGACAAGACCATAGGATAAGAGGGGCACAACTCCACACAGTTCCCACCACCAGAGCTCCATATCCCATCCCTTCCCCTGATAGCTTTCCTATTCTTTATCCCTCTGAGAGTATGGACCCAAGGTCGTTGTGGGATGCAGAAGGTGGAAGGTCTGGCTTCTGTAATTAAAGAACTCACTAAAATTAGCAACAAAAAAGGAAATGACCCCATCCAAAAGTGTGCAGAGGATATGAACAAAGTATTCACTACAGAGGAGATCCAAAAGGCTAACAAACATGAAAAATTGCTCCAGGTCACTGATTGTCAGAGAAATGCAAATCAAGACAACATTGAGATACCACCTCACCCATGTGAGAATGTCATATATCAAAATGACAGTGGCAGCAAATGCTGGAGAGACTGTGGGGACAGAGGAACCCTCACTGCTGGTGGGAATATAAATTGGTCCAACCTCTGTGGAGAGCAGTCCATCTTTTCTTATCATTTACCTTTGAAGTCAGTTTGCATCTTGGTTTGTGTGGGCTGTATTTTGTTTTCCTAGGGCAGTTTCTCAACTTGACCCAGAGATGAGCTGTCTAAGGGAGAGAATTTTGTAAACAGGGGCCTAGGAGGGCCTGCTTGAAGGTGTAGCTGACAGATTTCTCTTGACCGGATGCAGCTTGGAGCTAGCATATGTAGTGAGCAAGGAAGGGGGCCTTCCCTGAGCCAGTGCCTCCAAGGATTTTGGGAAGCAATGAAAATCTTCTAAACCTCAGACTTTTCCTCTTCTGTAAATGCAGTGTCTTACCTTGAGTTTTCTCACAAGCTGATCGCCTCGAGACAGAAACTGAACTTAAAGGACAGTGTTTGAAAAGTATAGGAGGGTAACAGATATATACAGAACTTTCCATCCCCAAAAGAAATGAATACAAATTATCAAGTACACAGGGCTCATTCAGGAGAATGAATAGGATGGGTCACAGACAGCCTAAAAATATGCAAATATTAAAATCATAACATGTGTCTTCTCAGGTCCCTGCTTGCCGGGGAAAAGCCTTGTGAACAGTGAAGCAGTGCTACAGGTGTCTCTCTTTCTCTCTGTCACCTCTTTCCCTCTCAATTTCTGGCTGTCACCAGCCAATAAATAAAGGTAATAAAAAAGTAAAAATAAGTAAGAAGACCAAGTCAGATTCATCTTAGAGAAAGAGGATTCACAAGTCGATTAATATAATCTACCATATCAACAAAAGGAAAGATAACAGTCAAGGAATCTTATCAATTGATGCTGAAAAAATATTTGATAAGGTCCAAGACCCATTTATGATAAAGGTCCTCAAGAAATTGAAAGTAGAAGGAAAGTTCCTCAACATAGTAAAGGCAATATATGCCAAAACCATGACTAACATTATAATCAATGGGGAGAAATTGAAAACTTTCTCTCTTTCTCTCTCTTTATCTCTCTCTCTCTCTCTCTCTCTCTCTCTCTCACACCCACCCACACACACACACACACACACACACACACACTTACCTCCTCACATCATTTTTCTTGTCTTTCTTTTAAAAAATTTTTTTTCTTATCGGGGAGTTGGGTGGTGGTGCAGCAGAATAAGCA
The DNA here is from genome assembly GCF_950295315.1 of Erinaceus europaeus. Classification (NCBI taxonomy): domain Eukaryota; kingdom Metazoa; phylum Chordata; class Mammalia; order Eulipotyphla; family Erinaceidae; genus Erinaceus; species Erinaceus europaeus. Next base: position 59,577,439 of record NC_080180.1, on the reverse strand, counting down.
CAGGTGGTGCAAAGCACAAGGACCGGCATAAGGATCCTGGTTTGAGCCCCTGGCTCCCCACCTTCAGGGGAGTCGCTTCACAAGTGGTGAAGCAGGTCTGTAGGTGTCTGTCTTTCTCTCCTCCTCTCTGTCTTCCCCTCCTCTCTCCATTTCTCTCTGTCCTATCCAACAATGACATCAATAACCACAACAATGTTAAACAACAAGGGTTATAAAAGGGAAAATAAATAAATAAATATAAAAAAGGTTAAATTTTTTTATTATCTTTATTTATTGGATAGAGACAGCCAGAAACTGAGAGGGCAGGGGGAGATATAAACTGAGAGACACCTGCAGCACTGCTTCACCACTTGCAAAGCTCCCCCCAGTGCACCCCCTACAAGTAGGGACGGGGGGCTTGAACATGGGTTTTTGTGCATGGTAACGTGTGCTCAACAGGTGCACCACTACCCAGCCTTCACTTTTCTTTTCTTAATATTTTTTTTATTTGTTGTTCCAAGACAGAGGGAAATCAAGAGGGAAGGGAGAAACAAAGGGGAGAAAGAGACACTTGCAGCCTCACTTCACCACTCTTAAATCTCCCTGCCCCCCTGCAGGTAGGGAACAGGGCCTGAACCCTGGTCCTTTCACATTCTAATGTGTGTTCTACTGGGTTCACCACCACATAACCCCTCACACCCAATTTCCTCCTTTGTTGATGTTAAGCAAAGCATAGCTGAAGCATGACTTTTCCTTTCCTAGCACTTTCTGTCACTCTAAATTCTTCCTACTTCCATGAGAAAGATGTCACCAAAGCATCTGCTCACAGATGAGCTCTGATTGAGCAGAATCAGGAGCCATACATAAGTGGGCTGTGCTTCCCAGTGGTGCAAAGGGGAGCTGTGGGCCACCAGCGCTTAGGGGAAGTGGGCTGAGGCCGTGCCTGTCACATTTCACACAGATGCCAGTGCCACCCCTTTGGGTGACAGTCTCCTGATGCAACTTCCTGTGCTCAGAAACTTCCCTATCTTGTGCCTGCCTTTTTACAGTTGCTAGCTTGCTAACTCAATTTTTTTTCTGGTTACCTCCTGAGTTTCACTTCTCTGAGCCAATGTTTTTATCAGAGAGAGAGAGAAAGAGAGAGAGAGAGAGAGAGAGAGAGAGAGAGAAGACAAAGCATCAAAGCTTCCTATGTTGGGGAAGCCTGGTAAAGTACATGGCAAAAGAGTGCACTATCCAAATGAACTGGGTTTTTTTGTTTGTTTTAATAATATTATTGTTTTTACCAGAGCACTGTTTATCTCTGGCTATGGTGTTGTGGAAGACCTGAACCTGGGACTTCAGAGCTTCAGGCATGAGGTTCTCTTTGCATAACCATTACACTGTCGACCCCTACCCTTCCAAATGAACTGTTGGACAATCTACTTAAATACTCTTATAACGGTAACAGTGCAATGAATAAGTTTTTTGCAAGGATCATGGAGTATGAAGTAAATGCCTGTGTCTATTCCAGATCTTTAATGGATCCATTTTAAATGTTTCAGAAGTTCCAGAAAGACTCACAAACCCTGGCCATTAGGAGTCTGGTTCCCAAGGCCTGTCCCCGCACCCCCAGCTTCTCCAGTGAGCGTCAGCAAAGACTCCCATGCTAATTGTCCGCAACAAACACATTCTGCTGGCTAAACTCCCTTCCCTGCCTCACTTTTACTCATTTCTATGCTCATACTTCTCCACTTTTCAGATAAATAATGCAATAAATAAGCAATGCTGTGAATAAATGCATAAATTTAATGCAATGTGTATGTGTGGGAGGGTGGGGGGCAGTGACCCCAAGTTGTCACTTGGCAGAGATATCACCACTGACTTCCTCCTCTCCCAAACATGTTTTCGCTCTTAGACAGGGGGAGAGAAAGGTGAGACACCAGGCAGTATTCCACCATCCAGAGAGCTCCCAAGTTTTGTGCCCCGACCAGCAGGGTGGTGAACAGGGGCTAGGAACCTAAAAGACCTGGAATGACAGGGACACGAGACACGAAAGAATGACAGCAAGACAAGTTTCTGATCAAGCTGCAAAATTTTATTGTGTTCATAGGCATTATAAGGCTTTGGGGAAGGAGAGGGAATGCTGGAGGAGGGGGAGGAGGAGGGGGAGCAACTTCAAAGCAGAATGTTCCTTGCAACAAATGGCTGAAACCATGTTTGTTACCACAACTGTGTGTTGACTCACTTGATTACTGATAAATGGTTTACCTGAGGGGAAATGGCCTGCCCAGGGGGGAATTAACACTTGTCTTGTGGGATTCCATTGTTTCAAAGCTTATCATCTATCAAGCAGAGAAATGTTTCCTGGCAGTTTTGTCTGTGGTGTTCCTGTCTGGACCCAGGGCCCAAGCCAGGGTCCTCTGGCATGATAAGGAACACGGTCGACTGGATGAACTATTTCCTGAACTCTTACATACATTTAAATTCAGTGGACTTAGGCAGTCAGGTGGTAGCACAGCGGGTTAAGCGCACGTGGCACAAAGCACAAGGACCGGCAGAAGGATCCCAGTTCGAGCCCCAGCTCCCCACCTGCAGGGAAGTCGCTTCACAAGCGGTGAAGCAGGTCTGCAGGTGTCTCTCTTTCTCTTCCCCTCTCTGCCTTCCCCTCCTCTCTCCATTTCTCTCTGTCCTATCCAACAAAGACATCAATAATAACTACAACAATAAAACAACAAGGGCAACAAAAGGAAATTAAAAAAAAATACAATGAACTTGAGGGCCCAGGTGGTGGCGCACCTGGTTGAGCATACATGTTACAATGAATGTGAAAGTGTCATTTTTTAAGGTTATTTTTTTAAAGGTAACTTTGGTTTATAACACTATATATGTTTGAGGGGTCTGGGTCCCTATCTCTTTGCATGTATATTACTTATTTTTTCTTTATAAAAAATAAAAATATCAACAAGACTATAGGATAAGAGGGGTACAACTCCACACAATTCCTACCACCAGAACTCCGTATCCCAACCCATCCAGTGATAGCTTTCCTATTCTTTATCCCTCTGGGAGTATGGACCCAGGGTCACTGTGGGATGCAGAAGGTGGAAGGTCTGGCTTCTGTCATTGCTTCCCCGATGTTGTTTTAAGGTCACCATCCATGTCTCTCTACCTCCCCCTTCCCAGGTCCAGTGGCTCCTTCTGCTCCACCCTCACCCACAGTCCCCAACCCTTCCACCTTCTGTGGCTTCAGTCTTGATGTCAGAACCCACGGATTTTCTTTGATTTGGTTTTGTTGTTTCTTTTTTTTAAAATACTTAATTATTTATTCCTTTTTTGTTGCCCTTGTTGTTTTTTATTGTTGTTATTGATGTCATTGTTGGATAGGACAGAAAGAAATGGAGAGGGGAGGGAGACAGAGGGGGAGAGAAAGATAGACATCTGCAGACCTGCTTCACCACCTGTGAAGTGACTCCCCTGCAGGTGGGGAGCTGGGGCTCAAACTGGGATCCTTAAACAGGTCCTTGCACTTTGCGCCACATGTGTTTAACCCACTGCACTACCGCCTGATTCCCTGGTTTTGTCTATTCTTTTACTTTTTTTAAATGTGTCATCTATGAATGAAATCGTTCAGTGTTGCTCCTTCTGACCTGTTTCACTTAACATTGGCCCATCTATGTGATATTTTATTTTATTATTTATTAGACAGAGACAGAGAGAAATTAGTAGAGATGAGAGGAGAAGAGAGAGAGACACTTGTAGCACAGCTTCACCACTTGTGAAGCTTCCCGGGGGCTGGGGACTTGAACCTGAGTCCTCATGCTTTGTAAGATGTGTGCTCAACCACTTGTAAAAGCCGGTCATGGAGCAGGACACTGGAGTCCCTAGGTTGACTTTCTGTGATTCACACCTGAGCCATGTATGTTCTAACCTGGTGCAATCTACTTCAATGAAAGAAATGAGACAGTGTAACACACCTGAGGCATGTATGTTCTAACCTGGTGCAATCTACTTCAATGAAAGAAATGAGACAGTGTAACTATCTCTATAGTGACAATCCATTTAGGGAGTCTACTAAAGTAACAATACAGCCAGGGAAACTAGGCTACCCCCCCCTTCACTCTTCTGTGTGCTTTCCATGGCCAAGTTGTTTAAGGAACAAAACCAAACCAAAACAGCAGCGTTCTCGCTATGGTCTTACGGCAAAGTCAACACAGCAAGTGTAACAAGAAACCTGGTCTCATTCTGTCTCATGTATCAACAAAACTGTGCCTTGGGCTCAGACCTGCCACTATTTGAGATAGTTGATGATGCACGGGTCTGCGGAAATAGCTGGATTCCCAGGTTGCTGTTCTGCTTATAGCAAATCATATTTTGTTACAGTGAGGGAGGGTAAAATGATATGAAAAGGTATTGGTGGAAAATGCTTGGCAGCACGATACACTTTTTAAAAAAATATTTATTTATGTTCCCTTTTGTTGCCCTTGTTTTTTTTTATTGTTGTAGTTATTATTGTTGTTAATTAATGTCATCGTTGTTGGATAGGACAGAGAGAAATGGAGAGAGGAGGGGAAGACAGAGAGGGGGGAGAGATACCTGCAGACCTGCTTCACCACTTGTGAAACGACTCCCCTGCAGGTGGGGAGCCAGGGGCTCGAACTGGGATCCTTATGCTGGTCCTTGTGCTTTGTGCCACGTGAGCTTAACCCGCTATGCTACCGCCCGACTCCCCACGATACACTTTTAACTGTCCATTCTGACCTGGCGGGAGTTTCAAAAAACTATTATTTGATCTGCTGTTGCTAGACAAAGCTCTAAGTGGGGGAATCCGTCCTTCTTTCTGTCTATTGCTAAGACAGATGACTGTAGAAAACCAGCCAGGAGGAAATGAGGATTTGCTGCTGTAGCTGTCTGACACTGAAGGAGTCTGGGCTCACATGCCTGGGAGATGGAAGACATTCACCAGGTGTACAAGTGAGCCTCTGCTTTAAAGTGAGCTTTATGTAAAGAAAGTTCCTGCTTCCATGCTGTATTCCTAACAAAAGCTTTCATTTCTCTGATTCCTTTCATTTCTCTGATTCATTTCAGGTCTCTGATTCTTGTTCTAGGAGCAAGATAGATGTCCTGACATACATTGGGAGCATGGGTCACATTTCTTCCCTTCTTAGGAGATGTTTTACTCTTCCTATTTCAATCTTCCTGGCCTCTTCACTCAAACTAAAAAAAAAAAAAAAATTATTGGCGGATTAATTATTTACAGTCAACAGTAAAATACAATAGTTTGTACATGCATAACATTTCCAAGTTTTCCACATAACAGTTTAACCCCCACTAGGTCCTCCTCTGCCATCATGTTACAGGACCCGAACTCCCCACCCCCACCCCCATCCCAGAGTCTTTTACTTTGGTGCAATACACCAACTCTAGTCTAAGTTCTGCTTAGTGATTCCCTTCTGATCTTGTTTTTCAACGTCTGTCTATGAGTGAGATCATCCCATATTCATCCTTCTATTTCTGATTTATCTTGCTTAACATGATTCCTTCAAGCTCCATCCATGATGGGGACTTCACTCAATCCTTTCAAAATAAAATTGATGAATTGAAGATAGTTTTAGATATCAGTTTGGCACCTGTGGCTATTAGCCCCCATTTTCAGGCACAAGAATGAGCAGAATATTCTGGTCCCACCCCAAAAGTCAAATGAATACACTAAGATGGGAGGAGGCAGGTGTCTGTCCCCAGCCATAGCAAAACCCAAGGAACATTCTGGGAATGAATTCAGAATGAAGATGGACAGCTCTTGGTACAAATTTTCTTTTTAAAGTGCTTGGATGGTCTTTGTAAATTTGATCCATGTTGCATTTAGTCCCATAAAGTATGAGTGAGATCAAGACATTTAAGAAAGCCCAGGGAAGTGTTTTGAGAGCCATCTTCTGCATCTGAGAGGAGAGCAAGGAAAGAAAATGTTTGAGGATCCCAGGTGATATGCCCAGATTTGATGATCATACAAGGAAGACATCACTTGACTATACACACTGTTATTATTTTTTAAATATTTGTGATTTAATATTGATTTAAAAAATTACAAGATAATGTGGTCCAGGAGGTTGCACAGTGGACTCTTAACAATGAGGTCCTGAGTTCTGTCCCCATCAGCACATGTACCAGAGTGATGTCTGGTTCTTTCTCTCTCCTATCTTTCTCATAAATAAATAAATAAATAAATAAATCTTTTCAAACAGACGTGATGGGCCTAGACCTTGAATAAATCCCTCTCTCCATTGCTAGTGATCATCTCTATCAGGAACAACACAATAGACCTCTCTGTGGGCCCCCATAGGACCTTACCCTCAATGTGGATCAACAATGGTAGAGACTGTTCATCCTCTGAAGGGAGGCTGGACAACATACTCTATGTTCCACCTGAGGAAGATGGGTCCTGAAATCAGGGCAGCTTGGAACGTTCCTACTCATGACCACAGAATGTGAGCTCAGATCTACAGGGATGCAGAGGTCACACAGACTCCTAAGCTGAATGTGGGCTCCAGATCAGATCAAATGGATGAGGTTTACAGTCAACAATATTTATACACCTTTCGCGTATTTGGGAGCTACTTTCTTCCCTGATCCAGCTTTCTGGTCCTTTTTCCAACCATGAAATCATCTCCCCAGACAATAACTTGGATCCACCCGCATATCAGATGTCAGGCTCAGGAAAAACAAAACAAAACAAACAAACAAACAAAAAAACATATATAGTCATGGGCCCTTTGGAATATAATAAAAATATGCCTACTAGCTATCTACAAAACAGAGACCCCCCCCTTCATCTTCACTACTCCAGCCTTTAGGTTCATGATTAGTCAACAATTTGTTTGGCTCTATATGTTAATTTTTTTCAGCCACCAGGTTCCAGATGCTAGCATAATGCCAACTGGACTTCCCTGAACAGACAACTCCACCAGTGTGTCCTGGAGCCCCGCTTCCCCAGAACCCTGCCCATCTAGGGAAAGAGAGAGGCAGGCTGGGAGTATGGATCTACCTGCTAATGCCCATGTTCAGCGGGGAAGCAATTACAGAAGCCAGACCTTCCACCTTCTGCATCCCACAATGACCTTGGGTCCATACTCCCAGAGGGATAAAGAATAGGAAAGCTGTCAGGGGAGGGGATGGGATATGGAGTTCTGATGGTGGGAACTGTGTGGAGTTGTACCCCTCTTATCCTATTTTTTCTGTCAGTGTTTCCTTTTTATAAATAATTTTTTTTTAAAAAAAATCACAAGATAACAGGGGTACAGCTCTGCACTGCTCCCACCACCAGAGTGCTGGTTCCCCATTCCCTCTATTGGAAGCTACAACAGCTCTCCCAAGGTTGCTATTATTTCTACAACTATCTGTCTGTATTTGTACATATTTGCACATTTTTCCATGGTTCCATCTTCTCTTCTTTTCCAAGTCACACATATACATACTACATCCAAATGTCCCTCTCCTTTTCCTCTTCAGGGCCTTATGAAGCCCTCTGATCATCTTTGCCTGTCATTTCTCCCCACTGGGAGTATGGACCAGCATTCTTTATGGGATGCAGAAGGTGGGAGGTCTGGCTTCTGTAATTGCTTCTCTACTGGACATGGGTGTTGGCAGGTAGATCCATGCCCCCAGCCTGTTTCCATCTTTCCCTAGTGGGGCAGGGCTCTGGGGAGCTAGGGTTCTGGGACACACTGGTGAGGTCATCTGCCCAGGGAAGTCAGGATGTTATCACAGTAGCATCTACCACTTGGTGGCTGAGGCTGAGGTGCTTCTGCGGATGTGCTTCAGCTGTAGTTGGGGAGTTTTGGTAAGTTCAGAGTTGTAGATTTTTGTTTTGGGGGAGATTGGTTCTGTTCCCTGTTACTCCATGGCCAATGTCATGGCCATACCTCCAAAAAGTCTCTTGACAATATATTATTGAGCAGATACTCTTAAAAAAAATAGATACATGTTTGGGGAGTCGAGTATCGCAGTGGGTTTATGAGCACATGGCACGAAGCACAAGGACCGGTGTAAGGATCCTGGTTTGAGCTCCCGGCTCCCTACCTGCAGGGGAGTTGCTTCACAAGCGGTGAAGCAGGTCTGAATGTGTCTGTCTTTCTCTCCCCCTCTCTGTCTCCCCTCCCCACCCGATTTCTCTCTTGTGCCATCCAACAACAACATCAATGGCAAGAATAACAATAACAAGGGCAATAAAATGGGAAAAAATAGCCTCCAGGAGCATTGGATTCATGGTGCAGGCACAGAGCCCCAGCAATAACCATGGAGACAAAAAAAATACATTTTTTTTGAGACCAGACATTCTAAGATTACTATCTCTGAGATCAGATGCATGATGATACCTATGTACCCAGGTCAGCATTTTCATTCTTTTTTTATTTCATATAAAGAGAGGTGCAGGAGAGAAAAAGAAAAGAGACAAAGATAAGGAGAAACACCAAGCACCAGTTCACCTGCTATGGAGTTGCCCTGGTGTTGTCCATGGTGCTCCCGCGAGGTATCGGACTTTACCCCAGGGTTTCAGGCAAGAGAAGGCACACGCTCACCAGCTGAGTGGTTATCCACCCTGACTAGGATCAGATATGAAGGTCCAAAGGCAGCCTAGCAGCTAACCTAGCCTCTGGGTTATACACCAGTGCACTTAGTTGATCTGAGCCGTAGCTGTTTCCTCCTCACTTGCTTGAGCATTAAATACCCTGGAGTTTCTCCAAGTCATGATGTGTGTTAAGGGTTGTGTATATAAAAGCATTGGCAAGCATGGCAGGGTTCTTTAATCTGTAGGTTTTTCAAATAGGAAAGGAATGTCATCAAATATGTTTCACAGTAGGATTCTTATCAGCACCCAAGGCTACGGTTGGCTGTAGGGAGGGAAAGGACGTGAGGTGAGCAGGGAATTCTGAAGTCCAGACATTTTCAGTTTGGGTTTGAGTCCTACACATGGAACTATGGAAGCACAGATAGATTCAAATATTATTTTAGTGGTATAACTAGAAGAGTGATCTTACTTGTTTAATGATGTCACTTTTACTTCTATTTCTCTTTAACATCTTTTTTATTATCTCTATTTTATTTATTGGATAGAGACAGCCAGAAATAGAGAGGGGATGGGTGACAGAGGAGAGACAGAGAGACACCTGCAACACTGCTTCACCACTTGTGAAGCATCCCCCCTGCAAGTGGGGAGCCAGGGGCTGGAACCAGGATCCTTACGTGGGTCCTTGCACTTAGTACCATATGTGGTTAACCAGTTCTGCCTCTGCCTGACCCCCAAACTTCTAATATTTCTCTCTCTATATGTATATTTATTTATTTTCCCTTTTTGTTGCCTTGTTGTTTATTGTTGTTGTAGTTATTATTGTTGTTATTGATGTCATCGTTGTTAGATAGGACAGAGAGAAATGGAGAGAGGAGGGGAAGACAGAGAGGGGGAAAGAAAGACAGACACTTGCAGACCTGCTTCATTGTCTGTGAAGTGACTCCCCTGCAGGTGGGGAATGGGGGGCTTGAACTGGGATCCTTACGCCAGTCCTTGTGCTTTGAGCCACATGTGCTTAACCCACTGCGCTACCGCCCGAATCCCTACTTCTAAGATTTCTATTAGGGTTTGAACAAACCAATCAATCTGGAGCTAATGGAACTTCTTTTTTTTTTCAGCAGCAGATACAAGGGTGGTGTTTTATTTATTTAATAGAGAGAGGGGACTAGATTCGGCTGTGCTGTCTGCATATAGTGATAGATCTAATTTTCCTAAATGAGAACCATTGTTTGGAATAAATTCTCCCATGTAGTCAGTGAAAATGGAACCACAGACCCTGTGATGTAGACGAAGAAGAGGCAGGACACAGGGCTGCCTGCTCCTTTGCAGGCAGAGATCTGTCATTAAGAAAGTAGGACTGATGAGAACATTCTTTTTTTTTATTATTTCTTTATTGGGGAATTAATGTTTTACATTCGACAGTAAGTACAATAGTTTGTACATACATAACATTTGTCAGTTTTCCACATAACAATACAACCCCCACTAGGTCCTCTGTCATCCTTTTTGGACCTGTACTCCCCCACCCCCACCCCAGAGTCTTTTACTTTGGTGAAGTCCACCAACTCCAGTTCAGGTTCTGCTTATGTTTCCCTTCTGATCTTGTTTTGATGGAAACATTCTTTTTCTGACTTTCTGCCGACTTACATTACTTGCAGTAAGGAAAACAGCCTGAAACATCACCCAGTTTGCAGCCCTGAGTCGGGCCTCACTGCTTCCCCTTCCACAGACGCAGCTGGTAACAGTGCACGGAGTCAGGTTGACTCTCAGAAGACAGGTGAGCGCCCAGAACACAGTAATCCATACTCAGAGTGCACCCAACACAGAAGACACACACTGAGCAAGCCCTTCAGACAATCTGAGAAATACTTTCCAGCTTCCTGGTTGGTGACAGTCTTCTAAATCTCTTGAGAAAAGAGAGTCATGGATTCCACTGACACATCCTGACCCTCTGCTCTTGTGTGTCCCTCATGGAAACACACAAGTTGGGAAGGACCATTTTTCTGTTTACAAAAATGACTCAAACCTGCCGTTGAATCCTCCTACTACCTCTAGGACAAGATACTGCATCTTAGTGAGCCTCTCTCCCCCTCATAACTAAGAGTGGTGATCAAGCCAGTCACACAGTACTGCAGGTAGAATGGAGACTGACAATGTTGGCTGAATGCGCTCAGTCCAGTGTCAGAGAGGCAGGGATGCAAAGTATGTTTGTTTCAACCTTTTTGTTTTGCTGTTCCATTTATTGGTCGTCGAGTGACTATACTTCGACGGATTTATGACTCACCTCTGATGTGTAGGATGCTCATAGGTAGAGAGGCACATTTCTGTTTTCTTCTATGACAATATAGGACATTACATGCAACAATCAATATACTATCATTTTCTCTAGATTATAAAAGCTAGGGGGCTGGGCAGTGTGCACCCAGTTAAGCTCATGTCTTATACTATGTACAAGGGCCAGGATTCGAGCCTCTGTTCCCCACCTGCCTGGGGGGATACTTTATGAGCAGTGAAGCAAGTCTGCAGGTGTCTCTCTTTCTCCTCCTCGGACTATCTCCCACTCCCCTCTCAATTTCCCTGTGTTCTGTCAAATAATAAAGTAGAGAGAGCAGAGAGCAGTTGGTCTGTGGTGGGAGCACCAAGCCCCAGCCATAACCCAGAGCGTAACTCGCAAATGGGGCTGGGGATTTAAACCCAGCTCTTCACGCACGGCTACATGTGAACCATACCAAATGAGCCACAGCCCAGACCATCTATATTCGTTTTACATTATTTATAAGGTACAGAGACTGTAAGAGGAGGAGTTAAAATTACTCATTATACAACGCCCCAGAGCAGGGGGCCGGGTGGTGGCACACCTGGCTAAGCGCACGTATCACTAAGCGCAAGGATCCAGATTCGAGCTCCCACTCCCCACCTGCATGGGGGAAGCTTCCCGAGGGAGGAAGCAGGTCTGAACTTGTCTTTCCCTCCCTCTCTCTATCTCTCTGTCCTCTTTCAATTTCTGTCCTATCTAAGAAAATAAAAACTGCCACAGAGCCACTCACAACTGGTTTTGGAACATTTATTACTGGTCTTTTTCTTCACTTCTGCTTTGAAAAATTAGAATCATTAAGTACTAAGAGCTCTGTGGTTGTTTTTATCAGCTATCTATCCAATGATTAATATTTCTCATATCTGCATTTTTTTAGAATGTTTTTATTTTTATTTATTCCCTTTTGTTGCCCTTGTTGTTTTTTTATTGTTGTAGTTATTGTTGATGTCATCGTTGTTGGATAGGACAGAGAGAAATGGAGAGAAGAGGGGAAGACAGAGAGGGGGAGAGAAAGACAGACACCTGCAGACCTGCTTCACCACCTGTGAAGCGACTCCCCTGCAGGTGGGGAGCCAGGGTTCGAACCGGGATCCTTATGCCGGTCCTTGTGCTTTGCGCCACCTGCGCTTAACCCACTGCGCTACAGCCCGACTCCCTCTGCATTTTTTATAATCAAAATTTCTTTCTTTTTAAATTTTTTGTATTATCTTTACTTATTGAATACAGACAGACAGAAATTGAGAGTAGGGGTGATAGAGAGACAGAGAGACACCTAAAGCCTTGCTTTCAAAGCTTTCCCCCCTGCAGGTGGGGACCAGGGGCTTGAACCCAGGTCCTTGTGCACTGTAACATGTACGTTCAACCAGGTGCACCACCACCTAGGGCCAATAAACAAAATTTCTACTCTTTGAAGAGAGATGGAATGTATACAGCCTTACAAACTAACATTACCTCAGTTTTAAAAAGCATGCACACAAATTGTTTTGTTCAAGTGTATATGAAAATTTAAGGCATTGTTCAAATACAAAAAATATAAAAATGACTTGTGCCTATCAGTATGTGTTTTTCTCTTTCAGTTTTTTACTCTACACTCTCATAACCACACTTCAAACAACTTCCAATGTGGTCAATCTATATCAAGTTCAAAATATTTCTAATACCTAGGAGAACTGTCTATTTGAATATGAAATAAATGTTGACAGTGCTATCAATAAATCTATCTCCACCTCATAGAAACCAGTTTCTGAGCCACGTGAAATTCACAACATTGGCTGCTTTCACTTGAAATCGACAGGAGTCCTATGTTCACCCTTACAGAAATGGATCATCTTCCCTCTCCTAAACTTCACTTTTGCACTTGAAATCATTCTTGCATCCTTTGGCCAAAAGTAATTCATTTCTGAGTTTTTCCATTTTATCAGGTTCCCTATAGACTCCTGGATTATATTTGATGTCAGTTCATAAGACTTTGTGCCCTATTCATATAGCCATAACTTTGTTTGAATTAGTGGAAAATGCCCACTTTGTTTGAATTAGTGGAAAGGGCTTGAAACTCATTCAGTTAGCAAGCTGTGTACCATCTCTATACCATGCACTCAGCTAAGATGAGTGGTGATCTAAAGATGAATAGGATATACATATACATATACATATACATATACATATACATATACATATACATATACATATACATATACATATACATATACATATACATATACATATACATATACATATACATATACATATACATATACATATACATATACATATATATATATATACTCCCAAGATATTCATGCTCTAGTAGGCCCCGAAAAATTACAACAGCATGTAGCGATGGTCACAGGCTGTAAGGAAACCTAGCCAGTAAAATGCAACATGGTGGAGAAAATTTGTCTTCCGTATGCAAAGGGAAAAATTTAAAACATTATTATTTTCTTTCAATCTTTAAAAAAAAAGCTATTTTCTATCTACTATGAGCTAAGTATTATGACCAGGAGAATATATCGTGGGGGAAGATCCTTCTTATGATCCGTATAGAGGAGAGAGTGTGGCCAGTGATGATAAGATCACATGCAGAAAGGCACGGTTCCAAGAAGTGCTGCTTGGAAGGACACCTTCTGGACTGTAGTGGAGAATGAAGAAGACAGGCTGGGACTGATGGAGTGTGGACGGTGTCCATGACAAAGTGCCGTTTCAGCCAAATCTTGAAGTATGAATTCACTCAGCAAGGAGTCCACTCGGAGCTTCACTGACAAAGGGGTCCCTTCAGTCTGTGTTGGAAAGAGGTTGGCTATATATTTGGATGCGTTCAGGTGTCAGCGAGGTTATATAAATAAAAAACACTTGTCAACCGGTGAGATACTAAGTTATTTTAATTTCTTTGGCAAAGCTGTTCACAGGACTAAGAATGATGACCACATAGTTCTTTGGTGCTCTGTATTATATATATATATTGAGCTCATGAATAATGTTACTCCATCCTCAGTGCAAAGTAAGAAACACCTGGACATGAATAGGACACCCTATTTTATTTTTTCCTGCTAAATTTCTGCAGAAGGAAATTTCATGGTCTCTGTTACATGTGATTTCCTGTTCATGTTAGGGAAACAGAAGGAAGGGGCCAGATGGTGGTGCACTTGGTTGAGCATACACGTTACAGTGCACAAGGACCCCGATTCAAACCTTCAGCCCCCTCCAGATAGAGCCAACTTGTGAAGGATTTTCTTCCTTAGCTACTTGGGCATGTGGCCCACTGCCTAGGCATAATGGCTTCCTTTGGAGTTTAGTGGTATGAGAAATCATCAGCAGGGAAAAAGTATAAATAGACTGTCATATATTATAGTGGAATTCTTTAGTTAAAATATATCTTATTTATTTTATTTTAAATTTTTATTGGTGATTTAATAATGATTAACAAGCTTATGGGATAACAAGGATACAGTTCCACACAGTTTCTACCACCAGAGTTCCATATCCCATCCCCACCATTAGAAGCTTCCCTATTCTTTAACCCTCTGGGAGTATGGACCAAAATTCTTTATGGGGAGCAGAAGGTGGGAGTTCTGGTTTCTGTAATTGCTTCTCCAATGGATATGGATGTTGACAGGTGGATCCATACCCCCGACTTGCTTACATTTTTCTATAGTACGATAGGGCTCTGGGGAGGTAAGGCTGCAGGGCACATTGGTGAGGTTGTCTGCCCAGGCAAGTCAGGATAGAATCATAGTAGCGACTGCAACTTGGTGGCTGAAAGGTGGTAAGACGTAAAGCAGGAAATTTTGTTTAGTAATCAAGAACCTAAAGGTAAGAATAGAGCAGATGATATTTGGTGTCTTCATTATGAAAGAAGCTAGGAAGTCTATTTAGGTATGTTTCAAGGGGGCTATGTCTTTAGTAATTTTTGCCCATGCCTGGTAGCTTACATGCGTGTGGGCTAAAAGTATTGTCTGGGAAGATGGTGTCAGAGTTGATAATAGTGCCAGAAATCTGGATTAGGGCAGAGAGTAGCTCCCAAATATGAGGGAAGTATATAAATACATCATTAGCTGTAAACTCCATGTCTATTCATATTTAGCACAGGAGCCTATGTTAACTTCAGCATCCCTGTCAGTCTGAGCTCACAGCCCATGGTCATATCTAGGAACATATCTAGGCTGCTCTCATTTCAGGACCTGTCTTCCTCGAGTGGCAGACTAGTTTGAAACAGCCTCCTTTCAGAGAGTGGGGCAGTCCCTACCATTCTTTTCTACAGTGAGGGCAAGGTCCTATAGAAGCCCATACGAGGTTTTATGCTGATGTTCCTGATGGAGGTGACCAGTGATGGTGGAGAGAGGGCTCTGTTAGAAGTCTACTAGGCTCATCATATGTATGTGGGAATCTGAAGATTCCCTCACTAGGGCCCCAGATAATGGAGTGGCTTGCTAGTGACCAAAAAGGCCATCATTAAAGTGTGCTACTCTCTTGCCCTTATCCAGTTTTTGTAGTCCTTATTTTATCTGACAAAGTTAGACTTAAAGTAATTGAGGGAAGTGAAGTAGGGCGTAGGAGAGGAGGGTGTCTAGACCCAAGTAGAAACTATTTGATTAAGTACTTTATGGTGTCTTTTTTAGGTCTTTCTACTTGCTCACTGTACTTATTGAGTTGAAGTCTACTCACTACAGACGACAGAGCACTTTTACTTTAACGTATATATTTCCACCTAACTTATGGATACATGTGTCCATGTGCCCTGGTCTATATCTAGGTCCTGCAACTTTGTTAGGAAGAGCGCCATTTGAAATGCAACTAGGGAGGCCCACATATTAGGAAAGGTCTCACCAGAGTGTTGCACCTGGCTTGGCATTTCTGGATACAGTACAAAGTGGAACGTGGTATGGTGGCACTGTCTGCATTGATTTATTTTATTTTAGTGATAGACATAGGGAGAGAAAGTGAAACGGACAGGCAGATTGAGACAGAGACAGAGAGAGAGAAAGAGAGAGGAGAGAGGGAGAGGGGGAGGGAGAGGGGGAGGGACAGGGGGAGGCAGAGAATGTTCAGGTCTTGATTGTTGTGGTCTAGGGATTTCAAAGCCTTAGGCAGGAGAATCTTTCCCAAAGCTCTTGTGCTGTCTCCCTGGCCTTATAGTGGAAATTCTATCCCATCAGCCTCTGTTTCCTCACAGTTCTTTTTTTCTTTATTTTAACTATTTTTTTTTTAGTTAATTAGTCCTTTACAAGATTGTATGATAACTAAATACAGTTTCCCACTGCACTCACCACCAAAGTTCTCCCCATTTTTTATGGTTTTCTCCTCCTTCTCTATCACCTCAAAACCTCATTGCTTTAATTCTGAGGTTCACCTCACCACAGCACAGAGCTTCCTCTATTTTGTAGTTGCACTTTGCCTTTATTTCAGGGAGTACATTTAATGTTTTGTTTGTTGCGATCCTTCCTTTAAGGAAACCTGTTACCTTCATGCTGAATTCTCTTTCTCATTTCCTTTCTGATTTCGACTATCCCTTTCTTTATTTAGACTTCATGGTGATTGTCTCAGGCATTTTTCCCTCTCACCAACATCTGTTCTCTTCCTCGGTGATTCTAATTTACATTGTGGTTTGTCATAATCAGAATGTCATTTTTTTTTTCCTCCTCCAGGGTTATTGCTGGGCTCGGTGCCTGCACCATGAATCCACCGCTCCTGGAGGCCACTTTTTTTTCCCCCTTTTGTTGCCCTTGTTGGAGCTTCGTTGTGATTAATATTATTGCCCTTGTTGACACAATTCGTTGTTGGATAGGACAGAGAGAAATATAGAGAGGAGGGGAAGACAGAGAAGGGGAGAGAAAGATAGACACCTGCAGACCTGCTTCACCGCCTGTGAAGCGACTCCCCTGCAGGTGGGGAGCCGGGGGCTCGAACCAGGATCCTTATGCCGGTCCCTGCGCTTTGCGCCACATGCGCTTAACCCACTGCGCCACCGCCCGACCCCTCAGAATGTCATTTTCACCTGCAACTTAACTCTCTCAGAATGCAACATTTCTGATGGCCTCATTCTGTTGTACGCCCTGCATTTGTTTGAATTCTTATTTTATTGAGTTGATGGTCTTGCAACATTATTTTCTAGAGCAAAACCTCTGGGGAAATTCCTTCGACTTGTGGTTTTCTTCTAGGTTGAGTTGTGAATCTGAATTTTGTAACCCGTTCTTTCATCTTTATTATCTTACATTTCCATCCTTGGCCCCAAGTTTCTTATCTAGCTTATAACTAACTACATCACCCTTCTGCCCGGAGTTATCATACTAACTTTGATGTATTGTAGATTTTCTTCATGACTCTGCAACTCTAAGGCCACCATACATCTCTGTGCAAAGAGCAGCTGGCCCAAGCGCCCACTAGGCCATACTCAGCATGGTACCACTTCATGATACGGCACCTTTCTGTGTGCTCCTGTGCACAGCTGGTCCTGCTAGATTCTCTTCCTATCACAACCAAGACAGGGATGGTTTTTTTGTTTCTTCCAAGCTGTAGTTTTCAATTTATTTATCTCGTGTTCTAGTTATTGCCCTCAAATTTGAGAGAACGAGGATTAAATCTCAAGCAATTTGGAGATACTACTGGTATTTCTTGATACTCAAACTCCGCTCTCCTGAGACTTTTGCAAAGGTCTGATGCAGGGTTCAGGCCACTGCCGCAAGGCTGGTGTTAGGAGTGATTTTCATTCTCACTGGGAGAATTTTTCTTTTTTAAAAGGTGGTATTAGGGGCATGCACATGCAAGATACCAAAACTGAGCCCATGACTTCCCTGGGCCAATTTTTAAAAATTATCTATTTTTAGAGAGAGGAGAGAAGGATAAATAGAGATTAGGAGAGCAGAGACACCTAATACTGCCCTGTCATTTATGGTTTTCCCATAATGTGATTCATGGCGCTCCCATGATGTGCTAGGCCTCAAACCCAGACCCTCACTCACAGCAAAGAGTGTTCTTTAGAAGATGAACTCTCTCTCATAAGGAGATTTTTTTTTTTTTCTAATTACCAGTAGTGTTATTGCTGGGGCTCAGCACTACAAATCCACTGCTCCTGAGATCATTTTTCCTTTTCTTTCTATTTTATTTGATAGGATAGAGAAAACTTGACAGGGTGGGGGAGAGAGGGAAAGAAAAAGATAGACACCTGTAGACCTGCTTCACTGCTTGGGAAGTGTCTCCCATGCAGGTGGGGAGTGGGAATGGGGCTTGAACTTGGATCTTTGCACATGGTCAAGAGTGTTCTCAGTCATGTGCACCACAGCCTGGCTCCCCACAGGGAGAATTCCTTTTTTAAAAAATTTTTATTTATTTATTTCCTTTTGTTGCCCTTGTTGTTTTATTGTTGTAGTTATCATTGTTGTTGTTACTGATGTTGTCGCTGTTGAATGGACAGAGAGAAATGGAGAGAGGGGAAGACAGAGAGGGGGACAGAAAGACAGACACCTGCAGACCTGCTTCACCACCTGTGAAGCGACTCCCCTACAGATGGGGAGCTGGGGGCTCGAACCGGGATCTTTACGCTGGTCCTTGTGCTTTGCTTAACCTGTTGCACTACTGCCTGACTCCCCTAGAACTATCTTCTGTGAGAGCGCCTTGAGTGCATCATAAACCAGTGTTTCAGGCCAGAAAACCACCAGGTCATCTCCTCAGTCTCCCCTGTGCCAGACACATTGGCAGAAATGCTAGAAATAGACACTTCAGAAAGTATGATTGCTTCTATTTTGTTTCTTAGCTTCATTCTTTCTTTATATGTCAGAAATAATTTGAATAGGGAAATAATGCCAAGAATATTTGGCATAAAGTGAAAATATCAGCCAAAAAAAAAAAAAAGAGTAAATAGGAATCCATATGTTGCTATGGTCTTCTAATCCTGTTTACTTTCTCATTGCCCAAGTGAGAATTTGGCTCAATGTTTTGAGCTGTTTGTCTCTGGCAAAGCTGCAAAGTTTACTATTTCAGGGCTGAAGAGACCACCGACTGTGAGACCACAAGGCCTGCAGGCCTGGGGCCCCAGAGGCTCTGCATTCAACCCCCCAGGCTGCCAGAGCCCCCTCCTCTGCTTCTTACACCCTGAAGAAGCCTTATCATATTGTATAGTCAAGCCCATTATTCAAGCCGTTTCAGGTAGAACAGTCAAATAATATGGAAACCCCTCACCTAAAAATATTTTGATTTACTTATTACTGGATAGAGAAAGTGAGAAGTTGAGAGGGGAAAGGGAAGATAGAGAGATACCTGTAGATGTGCAACATCACTCATGAAGCTTCCCCCCTGCAGGTGGGGACCAGAGGCTTGAACCTTGGTCTTTGTGTGCTATAATGTGTGCACGTAACCAGGTGCACCACCGCTTGAACCCCTCACTTTTTAACAGCTGACTTGCACCCCCATTCTCTTACTAGAGAGGGAAATCAGCTGTAGCCTCCTTGCTGATTTCTGCTGGTTTTGCTGCAGATGTTATCAACCCTGCCCTTCCTCCCCTCAAGAAATAAGCCCTTGACTTAATTTTGCAAAGTGAAGGCTTCCAGTGACATGATTTAAAGGGGAAATAAAAATGCATGTGTTTAGTGCCTACGAAATACACCCCTATTACATTTTACTTCTAAGGTCAGGTACAGAGTTTTACTTCAGGCGGTAGGTTTTATTGCTTAATTCCATCATTTTCTCCAAGGACACTCTTCATGTTGATATGGGACCTAAATTACTTACCTCTCTGGGTTTTCATCCCCTTATCTATAACCATAAGGAGATGATAGTTAAAATGTCTGCGCTTGGGCAACTTGCTTAACTTTTCTGGATTTTTGTTTTATGACCTGTACATTAGGGGCTCTTGGAAATCCCCTCCCATTCAACATCCTGGGTTTTATTCTTAAAACCCAAATACCTTCAAGACTTAAACTTAAGGCTGTAGTAGTGACATGGGAACTGTTTTCATGCAGTGACAATGGCAAGGGAGAAATGTGGGGGGAAGGGGCTCTGTTCAGTCCAATGTCAATCATCATGACAATTCTAGGGCCACCTCTGCAATGGATCAGAGCACGGCCTGTCTGAAAACCAAAGGGTCCAGGAGCCCAGGGGGGTGACCACCCGGTAGAGCGTACACTTGACTATGTGGACCTGGCAGGTGCTGCTAAACCAGAGGATGATGATGTGACTTGAGAGATGAAGAGACACAGTCATGAAGGGGCAGTGTGTGTGTTCCCAAGGTGAGACAGCAGAGGCAAGAGCAATGTGCCTCTGCCAGCCTCAGATGTAGATACGGGAGACTGATAGAGAATCCTGAGAGCAGGCTGAGAAAGGGTGTTGGAAGGAATCCTGAAGAGACCCAGGGTGGAAGGGAGCTCTGAGCTCAGGACAGATGCAACACAGGAGGGAGACAGACAGCTCCCTGGTTGCATAGTTGTCCCCGTCATGAGATGACACTAAATGTGGGGTCTTCTCCTCCAGCCAACTCCATGGGCTTTTAAAAACACAGCAGACTGGGGAGAGAAGGAAGTCCCCCCCCCCACCTTCCGCTTCCCTCAGGGAGTATAGAGTTGGGTGGTGGAATTGTCACCCATATTGTCCTTTCTTTTTAAAAATTATTGTATCTATTTCTTTCTTTCTTTTCTGCCTCCAGGGTTATAGCTGGGGCTCAGTGCCAGCACTTTGCATCCACTGCTCCAGGAGGCTACTTTTATTATTTTGTTGCCCTTGTTTGTGGTTGTTATTGTTGTTACCATTGCTGTTGTTGTTGTTGGAAAGGACAGAGAGAAATGGAGAGAGGAAGGGAAGACAGAGAGGGTGAGAGAAAGACACAGCAGACATGCTTCACTGCTTGTGAAGTGACCCTCCTGCAGGTGGGGAGCTGGGATTCTTATGCTGGTCCTTGCACTTTGTGCCATGTGTGCTTAACCTGCTGCACTACCGCTGGCCCCCTATTTATTTTATTTTTTACCAGAGCAATTACTGCTCATCTCTGGCTATGGTGGTGTGGGGGATTGAATCTGAGACTTTGGAGATTCAAACAGGAGAGTCCTTTTGCTTAACCTGGTTGAGCGCACATGTTATAGAGTGCAAGGGCCCAGGTTCAAGCCTCCAGTCCCCACCTACAGGGGGAGAGCTTCACGAGTGGTGAGGCAGGGCTGCAGGTGTCTCTTTGTCTCTTTCCCTCTCTATCACCCCCTTCCCACTCAACTTCTGGCTGTTTTGTCCTATAAATAAATAGAGATAATTTAAAAAAGATAAATATACGTAAGTGTTAGAAAACTTTAGAATAATGATGTTTTAAAGGTCACAAAACAAGCTTCCAGATAAGACATGGCACCTATCCATCAAATCTGGCTAATAAGGAAATCCCAGGGCTGAGGGCATAATGGCTATGCAAATTGATATGAAAATGTTAGGCAAATGACTATGCACATAATTATGCAAATGACCTTCAAGCCTGAGGCTGTGAGGTCCTAGGTTCAGGCCTCAGCAACACCATAAGCTAGAATTGAGCAGGGCAAGTGGGGGTATTAAGAATTTCTAGAGACTTCCGGAGGCGGGGCTACGAGCAGCAGCAGATCTGTTTCTCTCCTCTCCTCTCCTCTCCTCTCCTCTCCTCTCCTCTCCTCTCCTCTCCTCTCCTCTCCCGGATCAACTAGGAATACCAAAGGAGACCACCTGGGACTGAAACAAGACAGGACTAGAATGACTACAGGAACCCACCAAATCACCGGTGACTGCAAACACATGTGGCTGGTGACAGAGAGGAGCCTAGGGAGAGACTAAGTGGCTGGTAACAGTCCTACGGTCTATCAGTTGAGACACCACCTCCGGTCTGTTCCACCAACAAGGGGACAGTTGAAGGGAGGAGAGGACTCCTTGGAGACTCACCAAGTGCAACCCTGAGTCTCCATTGCTGCTGCTCTCAGAATCTGGAGCAGCGACAGGGAGGGACACCGCAGGACAGAGATCTAACCAGGAAACTCAGGAGAAGACCTATACCTCGGTGGCATAGCTGTGGGGCTGTGAAAGTCTCTTTACATAACCACCAGACTATCTCTGCCACACCCTGCCTTATCTCTTGGTCAGGAGTCAGTGATTAAGTTAAGAAGCCTATTTATAGTTAGAAGCCCTCAGGCTCCCATAGCCTACAGAGAAGAAAAAAATATAAAAAGAGGCTTTTAAATCACTGAGCTCCAACTCAGGGATTAAAATACTATTGAAACAACTGTTAACTTTCACCACTGTGAACCCTTTAATTACCTTACTTAGACACAAGTCAATCCAGGAAATAGTGATCAGTAATTTGAAAAGTACTAAGAGAGGGAACTCATAACATAATATATAAAATGGGTAAACCAACAAGAAGAAATATTGGAGAAACTAACCAGGACAGCAGTCCAGCTTAAAGCCCCCCAAAGGGTAAAGCACAAAATAATGAGTTCAACATCCAAACATTAGCTAAGGAAATAATCACAGGAGTGAGTAAAGAGTTTGAAAGAATTGTAATCAGAAATACAGGAACAACAAATGAGACTCTGGAAGAAAACACTATCTCAAGGTTATTAGAGAGCTGAAAGCTGAAATAGCTGAGCTAAGAACACAACTAGCTGAACAAGTGAAAATAGTATCAGAACAGGGAAACAAAATACAACATCCCTTTATGATCAAAACACTACAAAAAATGGGAATAGATGGAAAATTCCTGAAGATAGTGGAGTTTATATATAGCAAACCTACAACCAACATCATACTCAATGGTGAAAAACTGGAAGCATTTCCACTCAGATCAGGTACTAGACAGGGCTGCCCACTATCACCATTACTATTCAACATAGTGTTGGAAGTTCTTGCCATAGCAATCAGGCAGGAGCAAGGAATTAAAGGGATACAGATTGGAAGAGAAGAAGTCAAACTCTCCCTATTTGCAGATGACATGATAGTATACACAGAAAAACCTAAGGAATCCAGCAAGAAGCTTTTGGAAATCATCAGGAAATACAGTAATATGTCAGGCTACAAAATTAACATTCAAAAGTCAGTGGCATTCCTCTATGCAAACACTATTTATTGGTCCAACCTCTGTGGGGAACAGTCTGGAGAACTCTCAGAAGGCTAGAAATGGACCTACCCTATGATCCTGCAATTCCTCTCCTGTGGATATATCCTAAGGAACCCAATATACCCAACCAAAAAGATCTGTGTACACATATGTTCTTGGCAGCACAATTTGTAATAGCCAAAACCTGGAAGCAACCCAGTTGTCCAACAACAGATGAGTGGCTGAGCAAGTTGTGATATATATACACAATGGAATACTACTCAGCTGTAAAAAATGGTGACTTCACCGTTTTCAGCTGATCTTGGAAGGTCTTTGAAAAAATCATGTTGAGTGAAATAAGTCAGAAACAGAAGGATGAATATGGGATGATCTCACTCTCAGGCAGAAGTTGAAAAACAAGATCAGATTAGAAAATACAAGTAGAACCTGAAATGGAATTGGCGTATCACACCAAAGTAAAAGACTCTGGGGTGGGTGGGTGGGGAGAATACAGGTCCAAGAAGGATTCAGAAGACCTAGTGGGGGTTGTATTGTTATATGGAAAACTGGGGAATGTTATGCATGTACAAACTATTGTACTTACTGTTGAATGAAAAACATTAATTCCCTAATTGAAAAAAAAAGTGAAAAAAAATTAATTAATTAATTAAAAAAGAATTTCTAGTGCCTTTAGATAGGAGACAGCACTAAGCTCCTAGAACTTCTATACACTGAGCATGGTTGTTTGCTGCTAACCCATCTTGATCATATTAGATGAAATGTGAGAGCACAGAGCCTTTGCCTCACTGATGAAGCGGAATGGTTCAGTGATACACTTGCCGGATGATTCACTCCTGCAAATCACACTCGCAGGTGTATTTCACATCCTCTCCATGTGCTCTTACTTACTCACTACCTTGTGAATGCTGTCGGAGGGGTAAATACACACTTTTTCATTTTTCATGATTTTTTTTAATCAAACAAGCACCAGTTTCTTTAAATGATAATAGAAGAGGGCAGGGGAGATAGCATAATGGTTATATAAACAGATTCTCATGCCTGAAGCTCTGAGGTTCCAGGTTCAATGCTGGGTACCACCATAAGCCAGAGCTGAGCAGTTCTCTGCCAAAAAAAAAAAATAATAGAAGAATGCATTTGCCATACTACATTGTATTTTTGAAGATTTATAGTTTCCAGTCTAAAGTAGATAGCTAATACACATATTAATACATTCATCTTCTGAAAATCCCTGTAAGAATTTACAGGTATAACCACAAGCAGGACACTATAAACTGGTCTTATCTAAAGGTCTTCTCAAATACGAGGCAGTATATTTGAAATACGCAGGGATTTTTTTTTGTAAGCCTTTAGAAAAGATGAATTATAAAATTTTTAATATTGGATTATTTACTTTTAAGAGAAGATATTATATCCTGCTTAGGATTAAACCCAAGGCCTCATACATGCAAGTCCTAGGCTCTGTCACTGAACTACCTCCCTGACCCCTATTCAGCTCTTTATTTTACTCTATTTATTATAACAAATGACTGAGGTTTAGTAGTAATTTTAGTTCTCCTAAACCTTTCATTCATAATAAAATGAGCAATAAACACAAAATAAGAATTTTTTTTTTTTTGCCTCCAGGGTTATCGCTGGGGCTCTGTGCCTGCACTATGAACCCACTGCTCCTGGAGGCCATTTTTTGCATTTTGTTGCTCTTGTTGTTATTGTTGTTATTGCTGTTGTTGGAAAGGACAGAGAGAAATCAAGAGAGGAGGGGAAGACAGAGAGAGGAAGAGAAAGAAAGACACCTGCTGACTTGCTTCACTGCTTGTGAAGCGACCCCCCAGCAGATGGGGAGCCGGGGCCTGAACTGGAATTCCTGAACTGGAATTCTTACGAAGGTCCTTGCGCTTGGCAGCATATGCACTTAACCTGCTACACTACTGCCTGGCCCCCAAGAAATTTTAATATGTACCATATATCAGAATTAAACATATTTAGGGCTGGAAGTTGGCATACTCAGTTGAATACACATGCTACAGTGTACAAGGACCCATGTTCAAGCCCCAGGTCCCTACCTGCAGGGGGAAAGCTTCACATGTTGTGAAGTAGTGCTACAGGAGTCTCTTTTTGTCTCTCCCTCTCTGCTTTCCTCTTCATCTCAATTTCTGTCTCTATCCAATAAATATATAGCAAATATAATTTTAAAATACTTATATTGTTTCAGCCTGGGAGGTGGTACACTGGCTATTGTATCGAAGTCTGAGACATGAGGTCCTGAGTTCTACTCTTGGTATTGCATGTACTACAGTGACGCTGTGGTTCTGTCTCTGTCATTAATAAATCAATATTTTTATGGCCACAAGGGTTATTATTGGGACTTGGTGCCAACAGTATAAATCCACCCTCTGGTGGGAAATTCTCCCCTTTTTCTTTTTCTATCTTTATTTTCATAGGACAGAGAGAAACTGAGAGGGAAAAGGCTGACAGGGAAGAGAATAAGGAACACCTGCAGACCTGCTTCACTGCTTGTGAAGCTTTCCCCTCCTGCAAGTGGAGAGTGAGGACTTGAACCTGGGTCCTGGCACGAGACAATGTGTGCATTCATTCATTGTGTGCCACTGCCCAGTTCCCATAAAATAACAAATCTTAAACAAAATATTTACAGCATTTTCCAGAACTTGGAGTGCAGGCTCATCACTAAGAACATGGAAATGAAAAACATCCAATCCCTCCCCTTTTATTTAAACTAAGTTGTTTTTTAATCATTTTAAACTTTATTTATTTGATAGGACAGAGAGAAATTTAGAGGGAAAGGAGATAGAGAGGGAGAGGGAGAGAGGGAGAGGGAGAGGGAGAGGGAGAGGGAGAGGGAGAGGGAGAGGGAGAGGGAAAGGGAGAGAGGGAGAGGGAGAGGGAGAGAGGGAGAGGGAGAAGGGAGAGGGAGAGAGGGAGAGGGAGAGGGAGAGAGAGAGAGAGAGAGAGAGAGAGAGAGAGAGACCTGCAGCCCTGTTTCACCACTCATAAAGTTTTCCCCCTGTAGGTGGGGACCAGGGGATTGAACCCAGGTCTTTGTGCATTGTAATGTGTGTGCTTAACCAGATGTGCCACTGCTCGGCCCCCAAAGCCCTCTTAATGACTAGATTGGAGGATAGACTTGAAGATTTGGCATGATGTTAAAACACAGAACTCTCAAGAAAGATGACTAGTGCATTTCCTGAGATATTAGGATGAACAGACTCTTCGGAGGGCCAGCTGTTGCTTAACCCAGGGATCAAGGATTGGGGTGGGGTGCTGGAAATCTTGTGAATTGTACCCAAGCTCTTAGCAGAGGAAGAGGAGCTTGCTTTAATACTTGGGCCCAATATTAATTTAGTCCTGGTCATCTGAGGTGACAATTCCCTTTCCCTAATTCTGTGTTCATTAGATGACCTACTGACTTAGCTCTGTTTTGAAATTTTAGCTCCACTTACAGAGGAAGCAAACTGGCCCTATACACACTACAACATGGTCCCCATGCAAAATGAATTTCAGCTTTTTACATGAGTAACAGCTCTTCTACTGATAGGTTAGTTTTGGATGTTCTGTTTATAGATTGCTGACAGTGAGAAAGAGGAGTCCAAATTTCTAGTCTCATCAAAGTAATAGATGACCCAGAGCATTCCACTGGGAGTTACTTGGTTTAGTTCTTTGCCTTTGGCTACAAGAGCTTTATTTATTTTAATAGCCATGACATTTTCAGTGCTTAGCGCCCTGCCTCCAAAATAAAGGAATGATCTTTACCATCTAGTGTTCCGGCCTGGATCATTTTGTGAGCTCTTTGCTTGGAAAATGCGATTAGACTGTAAGTTGCACTGGTTCCTGTTCTCAAATTCTAAACTGGAAGAGACTGTTTCCCACAGTAGAGTGGATATTCTAGATCTTTCTAGATAGTTTCTTTTCTGGCTTCCCTTGAAGCTGTAGCATGGCAGTGTGTTTGGTTCAGCAGATCTCTGAGAGAGGTTCTAAGCAACTTTCCTCACTGGTAAAAGAAACACTTAGAAAACTGTCCCCTTTGCTGCAATTTTCTGTCACAAGTACTACTGTGTGGAGAAGATGCATATAGACCCCTGGCTGAGCAAGATACATTTTTTAAAATTTATTTAGTTTCCCTTTTGTTGTCCATGCTGTTTTTTAATTGTTGTTGTAGTTACTACTATTGTTGTTATTGATGTCATCTTTGTTGGATAGGACAGAGAGAGAAATCGAGAGAGGAGGGGAAGACAGAGAGGGGGAGAGAAAGATAGACACCTGCAGACCTGCTTCACCACCTGTGAAGCGACTCCTCTGCAGGTGGGGATCTGGGGGCTTGAACCAGAATTCTTACACCAGTTCTTGCACTTTGTGCCATGTGTGCTTAACCCGCTGTGCTACCGCCCGACTCCCACAAGATGCAATTTTAAAAAATTATCTTTATTTTTATTTATTGGATAGATACAGCCAGAATCAAGGGGTAAAGGGATAACAGAGAGGGAGAGAGTCAGAGAGACATCCGCAGCCCTGCTTCACCACTTACAAAGCTTTCCCCCTCCAGGTGGGGGGACAGGGGCTCAAACCTGGGTCCTTGCGCATTGTAACTAACATGCGTGCTCAATCAGGTGCGGCACCACCAGGCTCCCTGAACACATTTTGAGGTGGATATTTGGTCACTTACATATGTGAGTTCCCTTTTGAAATACTGGTCTCACTCAGGGTTATCAAGGGGGTTACTAACAACTTGATGAAAGTGTCTATGTTATGAATTATGATCTGAGCAATCTGGGTTATTCAGGAGAGACATGACAGTGATTCCACTCTGATCCATATTAATGTGATTGGAATTCCGAGTGGAATCACTATCAGTTTCACCCAAGCCAACTCCTTTTAGAGGGGTTATGCTAACCACAGTGGAAAGGAGCTCAGCTACAATTCAGAGCTTGTGGATGGATATTGAAATAACACCCTAATAATAACTTTTGAAAACAGGGGTTCAGGGGCCAGGTGTAGTGTACCTGGTTAAGTGTACACACCACAGTGCACAAGGATCTGGAGTCAAACCCCTGGTCCCCACTTGTGGCGGGAGGAAGCTTCATTAGTGGTGAAACAGTGCTGCAGGCATCTCTCTTTTCTCTTCTCTATCTCCTCCTTCTCCCTCAATTTCTCCCAGTCTCTGTCCAAGATAAGTAAGTAAATAAATAAATAAATAAATAAGTTCAAGCAGGTGCAGAAATAATTAAGATCTTCGATTTCTTCCTCCTATGAGGATTTCTTCCTTCACCCAGAAGTGATAACTTACCAAGAAAGTGGACTCTTGCTTTGCACACACTCTGCTCCTTTCTAAAGGTTTCAAAGTAAAGGCTTGATCACAGGAGCCTCCTTCCAGAGTAGCAGCAAGTGAGAGAAGACAAGAGGAGGTTGAGTTCTTTGGGGGATGTTGTGTCATTCTCATCCAATCTGAGAATCAAAGGTTCCCTTCTCCTTATAATTGGTGCAACTGGAACTGGGTCCGAACTCAGTTCTGCAGCTTCTTAGTTAGTTCCAACAACAAAGTACTGAATTTCTTTTCTCTTCCTTAGGTTCTCTCTCCCTCTCTCTCTCTCTCTCTCTCTCTCTCTCTCTCACACACACACACACACACACACACACACCTTATACTCTAGACTGTTTCATCAAGATAACTCCCCACACAACACTCACCTTAATGCAATTAATGATATGACAGAAAACAATGAATCTTCTTCTATTGGTAAAGTTAATTTACATTAGAGTGCTTCTGAATACTGTCTCTGAGAGTGTTATGAAGAAAACCTAGTTAAGCTCCAAACCTCAGATCCACTGAGACCTGGAACTTTTGTGACATGGAACCTTTGTTTTTGTACCCTCACTGAGAGGGAAGAGATGCTGGAGAACACCCAAGGAAGTCAGGCTGATCTTAGAGGGAAGAGGAAAAAAGGACAAATATGGGATAATTTCACTCATAAGTGGAATAAATCGACAACTGAGACACATGAACTTGAAAAATACGTGTATATAGTCAGCCCATAATCATGATCTTCAGATAACTATGATGGTTGCCCAGAACTTTGGTGGTGGGAGTGTTGTGGAATTATACCTTTATTATCTTTTTTAAAAAAATTATTTATAACATGAAAGTATTGACAAGACCACAGAATAAGTAAGAGGAGTACAACTCCACACAATTCCCGCCACTGGAACTCCATATCCCATCCCCTCCCCTGATAGCTTTCCTATTCTTTAACCCTCTGGGAGTATGGACCCACGGTCATTATGGGCACAGAAGGTAGAAGGTCTGGCTTCTGTAATTGCTTCCCTGCTGAGCATGGGCGTTGACAGGTCGATCCATACTCCTAGCCTGTCTTTCTCTCTTTACCTAGTGGGGCGGGGTTCTGGGGAATGGAGGCTCCAGGACACACTGGTGGGGTCCTCTGCCCAGGGAAGTGCAGTTGGCATCATGGTAGCATCTGGAACCTGGTGGCTGAAAAAAAAAAAGTTAACATATAGAGCCAAACAAATCGTTGACTAATCATGAACCTAAAAGCAAGAATATTGCAGATGAAGATTTGGGGTCTCCGTTTTGACCTCTATTATCTTATAATCTTGTAAATCACTAATAGAAATAAAAAAGAAATCTGAGTTAATAACGCAATAATAAGTGATTATAGGACTAAGTGTACATAGAAGCCAAATTATCATAGATACATAAACATGTATCAAACACACACACATTCATGTCTGCATGTGCATGTACACACATTGTTGTTGCTGTTGTTGGTGAAACAGACTGGAGGTGGCATCTCAACTGGTAAACTGCCGGACTGTTACCAGCCACTTAATCTCTCCCTAGGCTCCTCGCTGTCCACAAGCCACACTGTGTTTGCACTCACTGGTGTGGGTTCCTGAAGTCTGTCTAGTCCCATTTTGTTGCGGTCCCAGGTGGTCTCCTTTGGTATTCCTTGTTGACCTGGAGGAGAGGAGAGAAACAGCTGTTGCTGCCCCATAGCCCTGCCTCTGGAAGTCCCATCACGCACATATTCTTTTAAAGCTACTATTTGCTTTTTTTTTTTTTTTTTGAGCTTGAGACGAGGAGTCTTTTCTCCTTTTTGGCCAGGGTACACACAGGTGCTTCTGTCTAAATAAAATCTTGCCTTTCTAATAGGAGCCAGCTGTGATCTTTCAGTCACCTGAGACTTCAATCTTTTTATCAGTCACTTTATTCATTGAATCTGTGTTTGTAGTTGCTCTGTAACACCCTGGACAATTTCCTCACTTTGTAACACAAAGTGATTAGGAAGCGGGAATTCAAGAAACTGAAGAGTTTCCTGCCCTGCTGGCGGCTAAAATAAATGTGGGACCAAAGAAAAGTGAACTGAGAGATACTGCTGAGAAGCCAAAGGCCTTTTATTTTTCTCCTTCCTAGAAAAGCTACTGACTTTTGAGCTAGGGGAGGCAGCAGCCAATTGTGAAGCCAGAGGTGTGTGTGTGTGTGCGCGCGCGCACGCGCTGTGTAGTGTGCAAACCCACCCTCCAGCACCTGCATGACAAATCCTCATTGACTGAACTCAGTGATATGGGAAATTTATGCAAGTTTGAAGCTGATCTCAACCCAGCTTCTTCCGCTGTAAAACAGGGAACAGTGAATGGTATTTCAGAGTTTGGCTGTGGCTGTGATAAGACACTGAATTATGTTTGTTCTGAGTAACTCCCTGGGGACACAGCACGGCTTTGGAACAATCCAACTCAAACACAGAAATTTAACAAATTCTTGACATTAATCCCCCCAATTAAAAAAGAAAGAAAGAAAGAAAGAAAGAAAGAAAGAAAGAAAGAAAGAAAGGAATTCTTGGAATGTATACAATCTTAGAGGGGGAAAAAAAGGTATTCCTGTATTGTCAGTTGCAACCGCAGAGCAACCCTAAGGAAAGGCGCTATTTATGGTCCTGGTGGAAGTTTGAAGGGTTCTGGACTATGTTTTCCAACAAACAGAAAACAGACTTGTTCTTGGCTTGTGGTCTGTTCTTAGGAGGCCCATAAAGAAGGTCAAAGTCATGGACTTTGAACACTAAGTCATCTGAGCCTTCACCTTCTTCCACGTTGCCCTAAAAGCTATTAAATGCATTTAATAGTAAAAATGTTTTAAGATGGGGGAGAGGGGGCAAGAGGTGACAATATGGTTAAGCACATGTTACTCTGCACGAAGTCCTGGGTTCAAGCCCCTGGTCCCCAGCTTCAGGGATGGGGGAGGGAACTTCAGGAGTGAAGCAGCACTGCCTATGTTCCTCTTTCTTCCTCTCTTATCTTCCTCCCTTTCTCTTGCTTTTTCCTTGTCTCTATGTAGTAAATAAAATACTTAATAAAATTTAAGACCACTGTCCAAATGGTAAACATTGTCTCTGGGATGCCAAGTCAAGTTATTAACACAATACTCAACTATGATTTAATTGTTAATTCATTAACGTCAAAGCCAGATTATAATGGTCAGTTCTGTGAGGTTTATTTAACTTTTACTTCTTTCCATAGTGCACTGTTATTGTCTTAAGGCAGTTTTAAATTATTTCATCAATCTTTGTCTGTGCTTTTAATTTATATAGTGAAATTTACTTGTTCACTGGAGTGAGTAATTTTCAATATGTTGCCAAACAGCCACTGGCTATAGAAAATACAGCTTGCATATAAATTTTTTTCTTTTTTTTTTCTTGTTTGCTTGAACACAAAAACAAATCATGCCAAAAAAGCAGCTACATCAAATTGCCAGCACTTATATACCTAATCCCAAGTGTTTTTTCTGTAATTAAGGAAACCAGTGGGACCTGTATATTTAAGAGGCAAGTGGCTCAAAGTGTAGCTCCTGACTAGGATCATTTTCAATGTCCCTCTTATTATTTGTCCTTTTATCTCTTCAGTCTGACTAAATGCTTTCTGTGTCATGCAGTCCACCTTGTTCCAGAACAGATCGATCGATAGGTGTAGATTTTATTGTTATCCTGGACCCAGATTATGCTTGAATTCTCATTTCCAGGAAGCAAACTCCTTTCAGTTTCCAAATGTTGTTACAGTTTTCCAACAGCTCAGAATATTCCAGGTGGCTACCTGCTAAAAGGGTTCTCAGACATTAAGCTTCTCACCCCTGGGAACTGAGGGCTAGATTCTGATGCCCATAGGCTAGTGAATACCAGCTAAAATCAGAGCCCTCCCTGCAGCCCTCCAAGGCAGCCCCTTGTTTTGCAGCTTCTGGGGTGCGGTGATATGCTGTCCTCTGGCTGCAGGCGCCTCTGGCTCTGTGAGTTGGTACCTAGCTTCCTGTCTCAGCTACTGGGGCCAGCAGCACACAGCCCCTGTGCCCACAGCATAGATGAAACCTGGACCCAACAGGATAGGGCTGTAGGATGGAGCCCTGCAGGGAGGAGATGACCTGAGATTGATAAATTGGGTTGAACCTAACTTCACCAGTTCATATGCTAAAGCTGAACCCGGAAACCGAAGGAGCCCTTAGGGGCTCCGACCTCACCAGCCTGGCCCTTGTGAAATAGCAGAGAACGAACAGGAAGAACAGGACACACTAAGGGGAGTTAGGAGGAAGTTTGAGGCATCATTGTTCCTCCCCCCCCTTTTTTTTTTTGCTCTAGGGTTATCACTGGGGCTTGGTGCCTGCTTTACCAATCCACTAATCCTGGTAGCATCACCCCCCCCAATCTTTTTGGATAGGCCAGAGAGAAATTGAGAGTGGAGGAGAAGATGGAGATGGGAGAGAGACAGACACCTGCAGACCTGCTTCCACTTGCAAAGTGGCTCCCCTGCAGGTGGGAGCTGGGGGCTCAAACTGGGATCCTTGCTCTGGTCTCATGCTTTATCCTATGTGTGCCCAACATAACCTTAACCTATTATTTTTTTATTAGTGATTTACAAAATTATAAAATAACAGGGGTATAATTCCACACCATTCCTACCTCCACAGATCTGTGTCCCCATCCCCCTCCAGCAGAAACTGCAATAGTTCTCTCAAGGTCACACATGTGGGTTGACTGCATATCTACATCCATATACTTTTTTTTCCCCTGTGGTCCTGCCTTCATTTCCTAAGTTACACCTATGCCTATAACTACTTTCAATTGTCCTTCCTTTTTCCTTTACTCTCTCAGATAATCCAAACATTAAAGCATCACTGTTTTTGTCTGTTTTTTCTTTTGCTTCCAAGGTTATCTTTGGGCCTCCGTGCTATGAATCCACTGCTCCTGAAAGCCAGTTTTTCCATTTTATTGGATAGGACAGGAAGAAACAGAGAGGAGGGGGAGATAGAAAGACAAATGCAGACCTGCTTCACCACCTGTGAAGCTTTCCCCCCTGCAGGTGGGGAGCTGGGGACTTGAACCTTGCTCCTTCCACAATCCTTGCACAATCCTTGGAATTTGTACTATGTGTGTTTAACCAGGTACACCACTGCCTGGCCCAGAGACATCATTGTTTTAGAGGCAGGAAAACACCTGGTCTTTGAATGCTTCCTAATTGTCCCCACACCCAAATGCATAAAAAACTGACTTACTGGAGGCTGGTGGAGGTGCTGCTTTAGTTAATTGTTCCCATGCAGCCCCCCCCATTAAAAAGTTAGCCCAAAGCAGTGAAGCCCAGCTGATAACCCCCCACCCCCCAAAAAGAAAAGGCCTGACTGGATTCAGAATTACTGGCATCAGGAAAAATAAAAATTGCATTGCCCGAGAGAGACATTTAGTTTCTTTAAATATAATTTCCCAACAAGGGCAAACTTTTGAGTGGTTACCATGATGACTTTCACACTTTTATCTCATTTACTTTCTGATGTAATTATGGAGAGCCCTTAAAAAAAAATAAGTATGGCAAGATTTTTTTAGGTGAAACTTCATGCACACTGAATATATAAATCTTTTTATATTTAATTTTCAACATTTACATAATGCAAGGAAAATATAATTAAATGTTGTACTAAACTTCAGAGGTTTTTTTTTTAAAGTTTTTTGTTGTTTTTTCTTTTTCTTGTTAATGTTTATTGGAGACAGCCAGAAATTGAGAGGGGTGATAGAGAAAGGAGAAAGACACCTACTGCACTGCTTCACCATTCCCTAAGCTTTCCCCCTGCAGGTGGAGACCAGGGGCTTGAAGCCCAGTCCTTGCGTAAGGTAACCTGTGCTCAATCAGCTGTGCCACCACCTGGTCCCTGTTGTTGGTTTTTTTTTTTTTTAGTGACATGACTGAAGAATTTGGGGAGCCCCAAAATGTGCAGTGATTGACCCGTGGGCAACGTGCTCCCAAGACCAGGTGTGAGACCTTGAGGGAGCAGCGGGCGGGGGCTTCATCCAGCAGTCAAAAGCTGGGCTCCTTCCACTGCAAGCGGCCACAGCCAAAGACGCATTACTGAGCTCCAGTTCCTGGGATCCCATGCAATGTTGCCAAAGCCCTGGACCGTGCAGTGATCCCCAGACAGGCTCCCTGCTTCCAGGTCAAGGTCACTGCAGGCGCCTGGCACAGAGCAGCCTCCCAGGTATCAGCCTTCGCCCCGGGGTGGGTGGGGGCCGCAGGCAGAGCAGGTGCAGGTGCAGGTGCAGCCGCCCACCCGCCCACCTTTCCCCTTCCCGCCAAGGGAGCGCGCCCTGAGCCCTGCGCCCTGCGCCCTGGGCCACCTGCTGGCGCCTGCCCCGCAGACCGGGGCCCGGGAGGGAGGGACTGGGCCGGGCCTGGGCGCGCACCTCCACCTCCCGCGCCCAGAGTGTGCTGGGGGGGGGGCGCCGTCGGGGGTGTGTGTGTGCAGTCTGGGCGGCCCTCTCTCCCTCCGCCGACATTGTGATCTCCGCCGGGGCTCCCGGCCGCCTAGTTTTCTTTCGCTTTTCCTTTCGCTGAGGGGTGGGGACACCCCGTATCCAGAGCGTCCCGGGGAGTCCCGCCAAGTCCGTGGCGCTCGGAGCCCATGCCCGCCTGCAGCCCCCCGCCCTGCACCCGGACTCCATGGAGGTACCGAGCGCGCCCCGGGGAGGGGGACGGACTGGAGGGGGGCAGGCTGGGGAGCTGGAGCCTCGCCAAGGCCCCTCCCAGAGCGGGGGACCCACCCGGCTCCCTTCGGCTGCCGGCCGCCGCCCCGCCCTTGCACCCTCCCGTGGGGCGCGTTGCGGAGGCTGCAGTTCCCGGGCGCTGCCAGCCCCCCGCGGCCGCCCCTGCCTCGCAGCCCGCCGGCCGTGCGCTCTCGGGCTGCGCTCCGTGCGGGGAGGCGGTGCCGCGCGCTGGGGCCCCCTGGCTGCCCGGCGCCTGGGAAGGCGCCACTGCTGCAAGCACCCCGCTAAGAAGTTCAAGTAAGCTCTTGGCTCCTCCTCACAGCCCCTTTTTCCAGACGCCCTGCTTGCGGGTGCTTCCTGGGCAGTGCACCTGGTGCCAGGCGCTGGCTGGGTCTGCAGTCTTCTTGCAACTGGAGGGTCAGGGATTTGCAGCAATAGGTCACTTGTTTGGGTAGTTGCCGCCGGTTCCTTGTTATTAGAGGGAGACATGCGGAAACTTGTAATGCAACATTTTTATTTTGAGGTGACTGTGAATGGAAATCTAGTTAATGTTTGACAGAGACAGCCAGAACTCGAGAGAAAGGGGGAGATAGAGAGGGAAAGAGACAGACACATCTACAGCCCTGCTTCACCACTCCTGAAGCATTCCCCCTGCAGGTGGGGACTGGGGGCTTGAACCCGGGTCTTTGAGCATTGTAACTTGTGCGCTCAACCAGGTGTAGCACCACCCGGCCCCCAAAGCCGATCTTTAAATACACACATTTTATATAGACTCACCAGTGTTCTGTTTGAAACATGTAGGTGCTTCTGTGGGCATATGACTTGTTTGAATTTAAGATTCATTTTAAAATTATATTGGCTTTACAGTCTGTGGGAAGGTGATTCTCCAATGATGCGTGTTAACAGGTTCTTAAACTGAACCAGTCTGAAGTCTGCAGTGGTGGTTGTAATTGTAACGTGGTTGGCACTGGGCAGTCTCCAGCTTCTTCAAGCTCCTTTCTAACGTAATATTGCTGGTGGCATCTTGTGATGGACAGGCTTCCGTGTGTTGTCACTGTGAAGAGACTCTTTAAAATGATTGAACAAACAGATCCAATCTGAATGGTTACTTCATCACTGCTGCTAAGGAGAGTTATTCCACTGTAAATGCCATAACATTAAAATGGAATCACTTGTCCTTTTTCTTAGAAGCATTAACAGGCATAAGAACATAGTACTTAGAAAATGACAAACAAAGGAATAGCCACTTTGCTTTTTAAAAGTGACAACTCAAGCTTTTACTTAAGTGTCAGGAAAAGACCAGCAAGACAGTTCACCTGGATATCTTACCTGCTTGTCACATTCGGTCTTGACAGCTTCCAGTCCAGCCCTCACCACACTGGGGAAGCCTCAGTGCTGTGGTATCTTTCCTTCTCTCTATCTAAAAAAATTAAAGAAAAAGGATTCAGAACTTTTTAATTGGGTTATAATGACTTGCCTTTGTGTTTCTTCCCCTTGTCTCTGCTGTCAAAGTTTTGAATCTCCTCAGAACAATTCCCCTTTGACTTTCTCATCTCTCCTGTGACTTTCTTATCTCTCCTGTGACACAGTGGAAGAGGGCGAGGTTGGCCACTGGTCTGGGGTTCTTGAGTGGCTTCCACGCACAGCTCTGCTGATTTGGAGTGGGAACTCCAGAATTGGATTCACAGCTATGATCTTGGTTGGGTTTTTTTTTTTAAGTTTTTTTTATATTTATTTATTTATTCCCTTTTGTTGCCCTTGTTTTTTTATTGTTGTAGTTATTATTGTTGTTGTCGTTGTTGGATAGGACAGAGAGAAATGGAGAGAGGAGGGGAAGACAGAGAGGAGGAGAGAAAGATAGACACCTGCAGACCTGCTTCACCGCCTGTGAAGCGACTCCCCTGCAGGTGGGGAGCCGGGGTTCGAACCGGGATCCTTATGCCGGTCCTTGTGCTTTGCGCCACCTGCGCTTAACCCGCTGTGCTACAGCCCGACTCCCTTGGTTGGTTTTTTTTTTTTTTTTTTTTCTGCTGTGAGCTTGTGGGTTGAAGAAAAAGGATGTGATGCTTTTGCTTAACTTTTGTCTGAACTCGCTAAGTTTACTTCTGTCAAAAAAGCTACACAGCACAAGACAGCGTGGCCAATGTCATCAATTCCTGTAGGGTGAGGGGAAGACAGTGGCTTAAAGCTGGTGAAATAGAGCTTGCTCATGACAGGGATTTTTGTGCTGGACAGTTGTGCATCTCAACCTGGGAGCCCTGGAGAAACTTGAGGGAAAGACTGAAAGAAGCCCTGGAGTGTGATGCATAGGAACTTTGTTTTGCTTTCTAAGGATAACAGCTATAGCTTGAGCCAACATTTGCAAGTAGTTGCCAGACCAAGATATTTATTAAAACTCAGGATGTACAAGACTGGCCTTTCCTCCCCATCTCTCACAATCTATTGTTGTTTGGTTTGTTATGTAACTATTCTTTTGAAGGCTAGTTAATAATAACTCAAATGTCCTCAGGTCCAAACATGACTTACGGGAAATAAAGTGAATTACAGCAAACAGCTGCTAAGGGAGTTGCAGGGAATTCATATGCATGACAGGGAACACCTGCTGAGTTCTAGCCATGTATTTATTATTATGGGATAGAGACCGAGAAATTGAGAGGAGAGGGAAAGAGACAGAGACCCTTGCAGTACCACTTGTGAAGCCGCCCCAACCCCCCCCCCACACACTGCAGATAGGGACCAGGGGCTTCACCTGGATCCTTGTGAACTGTAATGTGACTGTTTAAACAGGTGTTTCACCACCACCTGGCCCCTCACCTGCTGTTTTTTTTAAGTCAGGTTTGATATTTATTTTCTTTAATTTTTTGTATTATCTTTATTTATTGGGTAGAGACGGTCAGAAATCGAGAGGAAGGGGAAGACAGGGAAAGAGACAGAGAGACACCTGCAACCCTGCTTCACCACTCGCAAAGCTTTCCTCCTGCAGGTGGGGACCTGGGGTCTCAAACCTGGGTCTTTGTGCATTGCAATATGTGCGCTCAACCAGGTGCGTCACCACGCGGCCCCACCTGCTGAGTTCTTACTACCTCCTAGGTATTGTTCTAAGTATGTAATTTCTTTAAAAATCATCCTAATAAACACTTGTGGAGGTAAGGACTCTTTCAGAGCTGAATAAACTGACATATAAAGTAACTTTTCCACAGCTGTAAAGTGATAGAGTTGTAATTCTAACCTGGGCAGATTTAATATGACTGATATTTATTTATGAAGAACATTATTTACACAGACCTCTCTCCCACAGTCTGATAGCCATAGCCAACCACTGGGTTATTCTGGGTAGATGGTTGGATTTAAAATAATGCTTGGGTGGTGTTGTGTGGATGGCATCATTAATAATGTGTTTACAGATTATCCTTTCAGTCTTAACAACATTCACCTGAGTTGATGACTCTTGGGCCTTGGGGAAATGTCTCTGTGATTTTCTGAATGGAAACAGTTGGCCTCATCTGCATGGGGTTTTTCTAATGTAGCTAGACAGAGCTAGCACCATGGAAGGCTGCCTGCTGCTCTTTGCCTATCAAGCCATCAACCTGGTGGGAGGCTGTGATTTCCAGAGAGATAAGGGTAGATGACTTCAATTGTGTTAGCCTGCGCCTACAGTTTGGAAAGTACCCTTTTAAGAGGGCTCAAACTCCAACTCCATCAGCACCCAGAGAGAGAAGGACAAGGAGAGGGACACATGGAGGTAGTCATGTTGTCATGAGTGGCTTGGAGGGGAAGAGAGGATTGGAAGAGAGGATTGGATCAGGAAGAAAAAGGGGGCAATTGTGTATAAATGTGGACAGATAGTTGTAGAGATAATGGTTGGCCCATGTCTACAATTTTAGGGGAACTGCAGTGGCTTGTAGTGGGGAGGCTGAAGATTCAGAACTCTGCTGGTGGGAATGGAGTAGATTTATACCCCTGTTGACATGTAATTTTGTAAATCAATATTAAATCACAAATAAAATTTTAAAAAAATAAATAATTGCTAAAAAAATTCGTTAAAAAAAAAAGAGGTAGTCAGTGACTCAACCCATTGAGTGTACATGCTACTATTCTCAAGGACCTGGGTTCGAGGCCTAGCTTTCTACATAGAGGAAGGAAACTTCACAAACAGTGAAGCAATGGTGTAGGTCTCTCTCTCTCTTCCCTACCCTTCTTACCTCCCTCTCTCCCCTGTCTTCTCTCTGTTTCTCTCTGTCCTATTTAATAAAGGAAAAATGCCCACCCAGAGCAGTGGATTCAGAGTGCAGGCACTGCGCCCCAGTGATAACTCCGGTGGTGATGATAGAGGGCGGTATAATTAGATCAGCTGGTTATCTTTTTAAAATTTATTTATTTATTTATTAGTGGGAGAGGTAGAAAGAAAGAAAGGAGGAAAGAGAGAGAAGCAGGCACTAGAACACCCTCTGCTCTGGCTTCTGGTAGGGCTGTGGATTGAACCTGGAACCTCAGCATTTGAGGCAGGACCATCTTTGCATAGCCCTTATGCTGTCACCCCAGCCCCAGCTGGGCATCTTGTAATAATACTACTTCCTCTTCCATAGCTGAACTTCCTCCAAGCACTGATAGCTTTGTGAGGAGACTAGGAGAGTGGAAGAAAATATTAACTAAGAAACTGCAACTGACCATGGTGTTTGGAGAGGCAGACAGGTGTTGGCTGTGGGGCCCTGAGGGCAGAGCCAGGGCTGGCATTCTCTCTCTGGGCCTGCCCCCAGGTGTCCTCCAATAGGAATCTGACAGATGAGATATACCCCCTGGTCTCCAGCTCTCAAGTATTTTTAACTGAACATTCTTGAGCATGAAAATAGATGGTATATTTGACCAACTTAGTTCTCCTTACTTGTTAGCAATAAAAAGTATAGATGGTAAAGTTTCCTTTATAAGTAAACGATAAAATTATTTCAGGGGCGGTGGCAAAGAGCACAATCCAAAATCCCAGATTCAGTCTCCTGTGCCACCATAAGCTAGAGCTGCGTGGTGCTCTGGTCTTGACATTTGTCTCTCTCTCTCTCTCTCTGAAGTCTCTCTTACTGCAAATTAAAAAAATTAACATATTTATAAAGGGGTCAGGCAATGGCACACCCTATTGGACACACATTACTATGTGAAGAGAACCAGGTTCAAGCCCTCGACCCCCACCTGTGGCATGGGGGGAGGGGAGGGGAGAGCTTCACTAATGGTGAAACAGTACTGCAGGTGTCTCTCTCTCTCTCCATCTGTCTCCCCTTCACTCTCAATTTCTCTTTCTCTCCGTCCAAATGTAAATTAAATTTTTAAAAATTTTTTATTTAAGAAAGGAGACATTAATAGAACCATAGGATAGGAGGGGTAAAACTCCACACAGTTCCTACCACCCAATCTCCATATCCCATCCCCTCCCCAATAGCTTTTCTATTCTCTATCCCTCTGGCAGTATGGACCCAGGGCCATTGTGGGATGCAGAAGGTGGAAGGTCTGGCTTCTGTAATTGCTTCCTTGCTGAACATGGACGTTGACTGGTCAGTCCATACTCCCAGTCTGCCTCTCTGGGGAAGTGGGTCTCTGGGGAAGCGGAGCTCCAGGACACATTGGTGGGGTCTTCAGTCCAGGGAAGCCTGGCCGGCATCCTGATGGCATCTGGAACCTGGTGGCTGAAAAGAGAGTTAACATACAAAGCCAAACAAATTGTAGAGCAATCATGGACCCAAAGCTTGGAATAGTGAAGAGGAAGTGTTGGGGGGGGGGGGTACTCACTGCAAACTCTAGTGTACTTCTGCTTTCAGGTATATATTTTGCACTAGTTTATGGATATGTGTGAACATATGCTGTATCTCACCGAACCTGGTCTATATCTAGGTTTTGAGACTTTGTTAGGAAGTGAACCACCTGGGATGGAATTAGAGAATACTATGAAAGGAAAGGTCTCACCCGAGTAATGAAGCTGAAAGGTTGTCGTTCCACACCTGAAGTCTCTGGGCACAGTCTGATCTGAAGCATGTTGAGGTGGCACTGAGGTGGCGTTGATTAGGTTGCGATCGGCAGATGCAATATTATTTGATATGGATTGGGAGAGGTATGCGGGAAAGTGGGCCCTACCCTAAGGTTCCAGGACTGGGGGAAATATAGGCTCTATAGTGGAAATGTGAAGTTCCTTCTGTCAAAAAGACAATGGATAGTTACTGTTATCATCACATTATTTGGTAATTGGGTTAACTTTGAAAAGTCCCTTTGTTAGGCTTTGCTTTATAATACCCAGTATCTTGTATATAGCTGTGCCACTGGTTGCTTCTGATCTACTTGGTCTAGGCTTTTGAGAGAGTCCGCATATCAAAGACACAGCCTATATATTAAAAAGACTCAGTCTGTGTTTTAAAAGTTCGAGACATACAGTCAATTTTTCCCCATCTCATATAAATTAACTAGTGATTTATATGACTACACTTCACTAGGAGTGTACATAAACACCATTCCCACCACCAAAAGACTGTGTCCCATCCCACTCCCCCACCCCCCACTGGCTCAGGAAGCCGCATGTCCACCCTCCCCCTCACCACAGGGTTTTTACTGTAGTGCCCTACTTTCAGTTACATTTTTTTTTAAAGCATTCAGTGGCACAGAGTTGTCTCCATGGTAGAGCAGAGGATTGGATGCATGAGGGCTCCGAGGTCCCAGGTTCAGCACCTGACAGCACTGTATGCCAGAGCTGAGCATGCAGTCATCTTTATTTCTGAAGCATTATTAATAGATCCAGAACACCTCGTGGACCTTGGTTCAGTGGCTACTTGGCATGCACGGCTGACCCCAGTAGGCAGTGCATGCCAAAGCCTGCAGAGTGAGCCCCAGAGCCTGTGCTTGGTGTGCAAAAGGGGAAAGTGATGCTGTGTTTAGTGGCAACTCCCCTTTCCTTAGCCCCCTGGAAATAACAGGATTCTGAATGAGGGTTTGAGCTGCCTTTCTGTGAAAAGGGAGAACGGCGGCAGAGGAGCAGAGCTAGCTAGAAATCTGACATTTCTGACATGTCCTTTCTGAAATGGAAGAAGTGGACCTGAAAATAGTCTTCCCTTACAGTCCGATGACAGAAAGCTCCAGAAGCACCTATGAGGGGTGCTGACTTTTCACTGGGAAGACCTCAGTGTTAGTTCAGCCTGCCCCTCTGGTTGCTCTTGGTTTCTGAAGAACCAAGGCTGACGGGGATGGGGGGGACTTGAAATAAGGGAGTGGGGTGGGGAAGGCGGCTGGGAGACATCTGGCAGAGAGCAAGTGGAAGAGGGTTCTAGAAGTTTCTGCAGCCTGGTCCCCCTGTTGGCCTCAGCTGCCCTCACACATTGAAAAGAATGAAAAATCAGCTTGGGAGTGGCGAAATGACACTTAGGGAGGACCCTCACAAAAATAAGTCAAACAGTAAATCCAGCACCGCTAGATGCAGTAGAGTGAGGTGCAGATTAAGACACACCTACAGAGAGAGAAGCACTTTGAGGGGAAACATCACTGGGGCCAAAAGAAGGAACACAGGAAGCAGCTGCCTACAACACCACAGCTGCCCTCGGTGCCCTAGCACCTGGCGTGTGGAGCTGGGACTGGAACGTGGGCGGTACACGGCAAAGCATGGACCCCACTTGGGGAGCTCTCTCTCAGTCCGGGCAGCCGTGCTGGACATGCAGCTGAGACAGCGGGGTCCCCCTCCCCTTCTCCAGAGCTAGGTCACAGAGTTGACTTGCATTGACTGCAGTGAGGGTCAGCTCATTCTGCAGTTTGTCAGCTGGACAGACGGACATAAAAGAGAAAGCATGGGGAGCTGGGCGGTAGCGCAGCAGGTAAAGTGCAGGTGGCGAAAAGCACAAGGACTGGCATAAGGATCCCGGTTCGAACCCCGGCTCCCCACCTGCAGGGGAGTCGCTTCACAGGCAGTGAAGCAGGTCTGCAGGTGTCTATCTTTCTCTCCCCCTCTGTCTTCCCCTCCTCTCTCCATTTCTCTCTGTCCTATCCAACAACGACAACAACAATAATAACTACAACAATAAAACAACAAGGGCAACAAAATGGAATAAATAAAAAAAAAAAAGAATCCCGGTGTCTCCCCCTCTACCTTCCCCTCCTCTCTCCATTTCTCTCTGTCCTGTCCAACAACGACAACATCACTAACAACAAGGGCAACAAAAGGGGGAAAAAAAGAGAAGGCATGAGGATGTCACAATAGCCCTGCTGGAGTATTTTAGGTTCTGAGTGCAGATGAGGTCGTGCGTGCTCAGGATGGTATGGCTGTAGACAAAGACGGTCGTAGGATACTCGTCCTGGGTAGGATTTACGGAAGGAAAAGATAAATCAGAGCAAAGGCAGGCAGGTAGAGAGTCAGCCAGCGTGAATCCATTCTGCTGTCTGCTCAAGGATGGGGCTCTAATGCTTCATCCTGTGCTTCCATCACTGATTTCTTTCTCCTGTGAAGCAGCTGTATTTTCCCCACTGCCAGTCAGCCATACTGGGATTCATTCCATTGGGATAAAAGAAAATCAAACAGCTCAGGCCAGAAGAATAGCTCACCTGCACAGAGCACTGACGCCTTGTGCTGTGTACAACCCAGGTTCGCGCTCTGCCACCACTACACCGAAGGAAGCTTCTGTGCTGTGGTGTCTGTCTGTCTGTCTCTCTATCTCTGGAAAATAACATAAAACAGAACTCCTTTTCATGAAGGAAAACTTTCAGTCAAGGAGGTTCAGTGTCTCCACTGTGAGCCAGCACCTCAGTTGTTGGAGGTGCCCATAGCCCGCCGTGAACTCCAGGGTGCAGCCTTGCTCCTTCTCTGATCTTCAGCAGCACCTGGACTTCTCTTGTTGCTGGGTTAGCAACCACCCCCACACATCCCACACCCTTTTCTCCCTTCCCCCTGCCTCCCAGGCATCAGGAGGCTTCATCCTTGGGCCGCTTCTTTTGCTCTGCTCGCTGCCTTTTTGAGGTCACTGGTTCCGTGGCTTTAAATCCTTCCGCGTAGTGATGGTTCATGGATTCATATTTGCAGTCACGCCCTCTCCCTGAACGCCAGAAGCCTGTGAATTCAGCATCTAGGCAACGTTCCTCCCTGGATGTTTTCAGGGGTCTCTCGGCTTTCTCTCCCTTCCCCTCACCAGAAAGCAAACCAAAAACCATAGGAGAAAAAAAAAAAAAAGCCCAAGCTGATAACACACGCATGTTATCATGAGCAAGGATCCAGGTTCAAGTCCCAGACCCTCACCTGCAGGGGGAGGGGAGGGGGGGGAGAAGCTTCAGGAGCAGTGAAGCAGGGCTGCAGGTGTCTCTTTTCCTCACTCCCTGCACAATTTCTCTCAGTCTTATCAAATAAAACAAAAGAAAAAAAGCCCCAAACCTGCGCTCACTGTCCTGCCTCCTCACAGGAGAGCAGTTTGCATAGATGAGGCCCAGGTCATCCTCTGGGAGG
The DNA here is from genome assembly GCF_950295315.1 of Erinaceus europaeus. Classification (NCBI taxonomy): domain Eukaryota; kingdom Metazoa; phylum Chordata; class Mammalia; order Eulipotyphla; family Erinaceidae; genus Erinaceus; species Erinaceus europaeus. The sequence goes on along the minus strand of NC_080180.1, from coordinate 59,533,072 downwards.
AGTTGTTCTCAGGTATAAGCTGCTCACCCAGCTGGCCTGATGGTCAGCAGCTGAGGCCACTGCACTGGCTGCTGTTGCCTCTCTCCATCCCGTGGGCCTCAGCACAGCTGAGCACGCTGGGGCTGGGGACTGGTTGCCCCTATGCCTGGGCTCCCCCTACTGTGGCACCCAGCAGTGGGGGGGACAGAACAGGATGGAATGGGGGGACATGGGACCATAGTCTGAAAGTGCACTGAAGTGCTGCGGCCAGCCACCTCCTCCTTGGCAGCTTGGTCCCTCAGTAGAGGACGTCAGCCTGTCGCTGGGGACAGTAGAGTTGGGCCTAATTCTCCTCACCCTGGAAGCAGTGATTGTTCTTGACTGAGGCTCAGCCTGGCTCCCTGGGACCAGCTCTCCACGGTGTTGTTGCCTTTGTCATTGCGGCCTTTTGGGCCCTTCCACAGGCTTCTTCGCTACCAGAGAGACAGCAGTGCCCCGGCTTCCTCATCTAGTACTTGGCTGTTCCCTGTGCTTAGAGGGATATATTTGTGTGTGTGTGTGTGTGTGTGTGTGATTTTTGTCATTTAGTGGGTGATGCTTTTTGTATATTTTGGCTTTCGTATTAATACCAGAGCGTTCTGTACATTTTATTGACATTTGTTTCATATAAAAATGAAATCACCCCACATCTTTTTCTTTTGCTATTTTTCATATTTATTTATTTATTTATTTATTTATTTATTTTTGTCTCCAATTGCTGGGGCTTGGTGCCAACACTATGAATCCACTGCTTCTGGTGGTCATTGATTTCCCCCCCCAATCATTTTATTTGGTAGGACAGAGTAATTGAGAGAGATGGGGAGGTAGAGAGGGAGAGAGAAAGTGAGACACCTGCAGACCTGCTTCACTGCCTGTGAATCGACCCCCCTGCAGGTGGGGAATGGCGGGGGATGTGTGTGTGGCTCGAACCTGGATCCTTGTGTGGGTCCTTTGCACTTAGGACTGTGTGTGCTTAACCAGGTGCACCACCACCTGACCCTTCCCTCCTTTTAATATTTTTAAAAATATATTTTTATTTGATAGGACAGATAGAAATTGACAGAGGACAGAGGGAGAGGGAGAGGGAGAGGGGGGGAGAGGGAGAGATCCGCAGACCTAATTCACCACTTGTTAAGTGCTGCCCTCCCATCCTGCAGGTGGGGACCATGAGCTGAAACCCGGGTCCTTGCACACTGTAGCATGTGCACTCAATCAGATGGGCCACCACTCACTTAGCCCCCCTATCATTTCTTTAGGGTTTTTTTTTCCCTCCAGGCTCATTGCTGGGGCTCTGTGCCTGCACTATAAATCCACTGCTCCTAGAGGCCATTTTCCCCTTTTTGTTGCCTTGTTGTCATTGCCATTGATGTTGTTGTTGCCAGAGACAGGAGGGGAAGACGGGGGGGAGAGAAAGACAGACATCTGCAGACCTACTTCACTGCTTGTGAAGCGACCCCCCCCCCCCCGCAAGTGGGGAGCCGGGGGCTCGAACGGGGATCCTTACGGCTGGTCCTTGCACTTCATGCCATGTGCGCTTAACCCGCTGCGCTACCCCTCATTTCTTTAAAGGTAATGTGTGCACTCACCACCTGACCTCTTCTTTTTTCTTTTTCTAAAGAGAGGGACAGAGAGAGTAAAAGAGACAGCAACCTCTTTCAGTGTGGCTGTGCACCTGGCAAATCTGTACACTGTCCAGCTCACTGACCCCAAAACCCTTGGTCCCAGCTCCAGTTAATCTTGGCTGCAAAACAGGCAGCCCCGGGTCTAACGCCATGCTCCGGTGCCTGGGCAGGCCCGACGCACCACCTCAACTCTGCAGGGCCCCCTGCTCCCAGACATACTCTTTAACCTCAGTGTACAATCCTCACAGGCACTGAGTTGATCTTTGCCCTACAGCTGCTCTCTCTCTCTCTCTCTCTCTCTCTCTCTCTCTGAGTCTTGTGTTCCCAGGAGAGGCTGGAATAACTACACTTGATTTGTCCAAGTGGGCAGAGCAGTCCATGGTGGGGCTGCTTCCCTTGGACTCTGTGTGCACTGTGATGAACTCTGCCTCCTGCCAGTTCCCCTCACTTGACTGCTAGGCACGCGTCTGGCTTCTGCATTGTCCCCAGGAACACTGCTGCCCTCGCCCCTGCTGCCTGTGCCCACAACCCTCACCAGCAGGGCCCGTGCTCCTCTTTGGGTGGTTCCTCTCCTCCCAATCTCTCATCAGTGTTACCCTCAGTGATCGGATATCCTTGTAATCAGCCCTCACACATAGTGGTGTAAAGTACCATCTCACTTACTCCATTTTGGTTCTTGTTCTTACTTCAGAAATTAAAAAATTTGGACAGCACTCTGGAGGGGGGTGGGTGGAAAGAAATCCTATGCAGGGCTGGTGAGATAGCTTACTGGGTGCTGTACCTGTCTTGCTGCGTGTGGGTCCAAAGCTTGAGCCTGACCTGCAAGCACTGGGGTAAGCTTTGGTGCTGTGGTGTCTTTCTCTTTCCCTTGTTTCTGGCTTTCTCTCTCTCTCTCTCTCTCACCCATCATTTAAAACAAACAAAGAAACAACCTGTGTTCTAGGTACTTAGGTCCTAGTGAAGAAAATAGGAAAGCAAGGAAAGGAGGAGGAAGGAAGGAAGAGAAAGAAATCACCATGCTTGCCTCTGGGATCTTCAGAAACTGGACAAGTAACCAGACAAGCATGAGACTGATTGATGAGAAAATTGCAAAGAGCAAGTTTGTGTTAGACAGACGACAGAACTAAAACTTCCTTCAATATTGCTGGGGCCGGGCTTGAACCTGGGTCCTTGAACTTGCACTCAAGCAGGTGAACCACTGCCTGACCATCCCTCCTCCCCCATAATAGTTTCATTCTCTTGCGGAAATCAAGTCAGAAATCCATCCACCATGGAAGGGACATGGACTCCACCGCCCCCTGGTGGGAGGTGTTGATTGGTGGCTGCCATCTTTGGAGTTTGCCAGCCTTAACAGGAAGCTGTTAATAACAGGTCAATAAGATGCTGCTGCTCTGATGAACTCTCCGTGGCCTTTTCTTCTTGCTTTAAAATCCTGTTACAATGATCAGGAAGTTGCTTCTGTGTCTGTTTTTCTCTTAACTCCTCTACCACCCTTCCCTGAGTCCAGTGGTTCAGGTTCCTTCCTCAGTACTTGTCTAAGGCTCTTTGACCTTGTTTTCTCACCGAGAATGCTCACTCCTGCTCTCTCGCCCCTCTCCTGTCTCCGTGGGGCCTGACTCAAATGTCCCCTTCACATGAGTCTGTCCCTGACTGGTGGTCTTCATGTTCAGCTACCCCCAGAAGACTACTGTGTACAGCTGTAACTCTCTGAGAGATGACTGGGTTTACAGCACCCTGTTCTTACCTCTGAGGGTCAGGTGTATTTGGAATTGGGATATCATCATCATCATCATCTTGTTAATATTATTAATATTATTTTATTGGAAAAGTGACTGTTAACTCCCACCTCTCCCCATTTGAACTTGAGCTAAATGGAAGTTGTAGCTTCGCTGCGTTGTCCATTTCTGTATCTGCATCACCCCCTCAGTGCCTCCTCAGCAGAGTCTGCTGAACAGACAACTGGATGCTTAAGATGAGGGCATGTTCAGAGTCGTGGGGAATAGAAAGAACTGTTTCCAAGAGATGCTTGGCTGACACATTTGATTTACTCAAGGCATTGCTTCACTTGCTCCAGTCAGTAATGCCGTCGAGTACCTCGAATAGTCCTGCATTGTCTGAGCACTTGCGCAGCTCTGCAGCGTCTGAGCACTTGCCTGGGTAGGTGCTGCTGGGCTCCGATGATGCCGAGCTTTGAATCTGGAGAGGCAAAACAGATCCTCACTGCAGGGACAGACAGGACATGGAGGGGTGAGGTGTGTGTGTGTGTGGGGGTGGTGGTGAATAGACTGACTTTTGCAGATGTCAGGATGAAATAAAAAGTGGTCCCACTGGAAATGTCCTGTAAGTTACAGAAAGGGGACTGGAGGCAGACAGTGAGCCTTCTGTCTGAGAGGTTTGGGCTTGCCAGTGAGCAGGAAAGAATTCCTGAGTGAAGTCAGCTGTCAGAATACTTCTGGGTGGGTGGTGTGTTTGCATATATGAAGGGTCTGGGTTCAGAGAGGAGACTGGAACAACTGGTGCTGAGCAAAGCGTGTCCTCTGAGAGTGGGAATGTTCCCAGAAATTTTTCAGGAAAGGGTTGGCCAGTTTCCAAATCTTCAGAAGAGAATGTTGGACTCCTGGGACCTCCAGGACCCTGCTGCCTATCTGTGGGACTTGACTGCAGCTATTCCTGGGGGAGAGGTTTGATGGACCTGATTTGCATTCTGACATATCTGTCTTCAGTTTTCTTTATTTAAAAATGTTTCATTTTCTCAGGTTTTTTAAATTTATAAAATTAAAAATATAGAAAATATTGACAAGACCATAGGATAAGAAGTTCCACACAATTCCCACCACCAGAGCTCTGTATCCCATCCCCTCCAATGGAAGCTTTCCTATTTTTTATCTCTTGGGAGTGTGGACCCAGGATCATTATGGGGTGCAGAAGGTGGAAGCTCTGGCTTCTGTAATTGCTTCTCTACCGAACATGGGCACTGGCAGGTGGATCCATACTCCCAGCCTATTTCTATCTTTCCCTAGTGGGGCAGGGCTCTGGAAAGATGGGGTTCCAGGACATGGTGAGGTCCTCTGCCCAGGGAAGTTAGTTTGACATCCTGGTAGCCTCTGCAACTTGCTGGCTAAAAAAGCATTAAAATATAAAGCAGGACAGATTGTTTAATAATCTGGAACCTAAAGGTAAAAATATAACAGATGAGATTTGGGGTCTCCATTTTAGAAAAAGTTAGTAGGTCTATTTTATGTATGCTATGCCTTTTGATGAAGTTTGTTTGTTCTACAAGAGTCCCAGGCTTTTGGAATTCAATCCTTGGCTCACAGAGAGAGTGCAGGCAGAGTGTACAAGAGTTGCATGTAAGAGACCCCAGGTTTGAACCCTGGCACCACCCTGTAGCTAAAGCTGAATGATGCTCTAGTAAAAAAAAGGAAAAAGAAATATTGGGCTGGCTAGCTTTGCTGATGGGAGACAGACGACCCAGGGACTCATGGCTGAGCTGTAGGCAGTATCTCTTTATTCATGCAGAATGCAGCACAATCTAAGCCATCTGAACTAAACTCTCCTACATATAATCACAGTCCTGTCCTTATATATACTGGCCAAGTAGGGTGGAAACAGGATGTGACGTAGAGAGGGTGGAGCGAAAAGTGGCCAGTGCAAATCAGGGTGTACTACGAGAGGGGGCGGAGCAAAAAGACATCCTGAACCAGTGGGGATTAAACCAATGCCCTGCAGGCAGGGCGGTGCTTAGTTAACAGTGGTTTATGTAAATAGAATACAGTGTTAAGTAGGGGGGATTAAACCAATGAAACAGAAGGGGTCTTAGAAGCAGACCAACAAAGTGACACCTGATTCACCCCAAGTAGCACCATTCCCCTTTCTTCCTGGCCTGTCACCGCATCACTTAGTTACGTGGTAACCAGGGACATGGCGCCTGCAGTTAGGAATCTACACCAGGAAACTCAGTCTATATACCGGTGGTTTTCTATCTTGATTGCACCCCTGTAACCATAAGGACTTCTCTTAGAAGTTACCAGTGTCTGCAGGTATCTTTCTCATCCTCTATCTTCCTCTCCCCTCTCAATTTCTCTCTACCTTATCTATTAAAATTTAAAAAGGAAAAAAGGGGGGAAATGGTGGTCAGGAGTGGTGGCCCTGACCCTCAGCAATAACCCTGGTGGCAATAAAAAAATGAGTACAATGTAATAAAGGAGTGACCAGTATTGTCTTTTGCTCTTCTCCATAGATTTTATTTTTCCTTCTTGAAAATATGTATTTTGGGGGGCCGGGTGGTAGTGCAGTGGGTTAAGCGCAGGTGGCACTGATCACAAGGATCAGCATAAGGATATCGGTTCGAGCCCCTGGCTTCCCACTTGCAGGGGAGTCACTTCACAGGTGGTGAAGCAGGTCTGCAGGTGTCTTTCTCTCCCCCTCTCTGTCTTCCCCTCCTCTCTCCATTTCTCTCTGTCCTATCCAACAACAATGACATCAATAACAACAATAGTAATAACTACAACAACAGCACCCTGTGGGAAGGGAGCACCATGGGTGGGATGGGGCAGCTCCACAGATAGTGGAGGGGGTACCTTCATGTTTCTTCTCTTCCTCCTCTCTCCCTGTTCTTCCCCCTCTTTCCCTTTCTCTCTTCCCTGCTCTCTGAAATAAAAAGAACGGACAAGCCATGGGTCCTTGCATGCACCTTCAAAAGCATCAAAATGAAATTTCAAAGAAACTGCTCCGTAAAGGAGAGGAAGTGGGAATGAGGCACACCCAGGCTTCCGAGTTCCTTCAAGTGAAAACCCTTTCGTTTCTTTAGTTCTCACTGCCAGACATCTTGGGGGAAAAAAAAGAATTCACAGGATGAGGAAGCTGAGCAAAGAATGTGTGGACATAATAGTTGGGTTTATATTTAATTTGTCTACTGGAAAATTACTCCAGAACCCAAGGGAACAGACAGTCACAACACCGCTATGTCACTAGTTGCTGTGCGGCTACCCTGAGTGTCAGATATTTTAAACGGCACTTTGGGACTCTGACTCTGACCTCGGGAACCGGTATCTTAGTTCTCACAGACTGTTTCATAAACCACCCGAAATCTTTGCATGTGTGGCTTTATTGATGGTTAGCTCTTGAGAGACATTTCTCCTCCAGACCTCCACCTTTCCAAGTCTAAGACACAACAGCCTTCACCCTTCAGTTGATGGAGCACAAGCTTCCAGGCTGTGGTTCTGAATCCAGGTGAGTGAAGAGTGAACTAGAAGCCCCCCACCCCCCAAAAAATTAGCAGTTGTCTCTGTGTACAGCTCTCTACCAAGAGCAGAGAGGAGGAAAATGAGGCAACTGTTTTTTTTTCTCTCTCTCCCTCTCTCTCTCTCTCTTTTTTTTTTTTTTCATAAGCACAGCCTCACACATGTGTAATGTCATTGCTCTGGGCTGCTTTTATTTTCATTCCGGTAGAGCCAGACAGACAGAGAGGAAGGTGTCAAAATCCTGCAGCTTCCTCCATTGCCTTAACACCTCCCATATGGTGTCTGGGGATTGATCCTGAACCGTGTGCATGGGACAGGCATGCAACCTGGGGTGGCGAGATAGCCCTCAAAGTAGGGTGCATGCCTGTCCCATCCAAAGATTTCGGGTGGTTTATGAAAGAAAAACTGCCGCAGAAGGAAGGAAGGAAGGAAGAGAGAGGGAGAGAAAGGAAGGAAGGAAGGAAGGAAGGAAGGAAGGAAGGGAAGAAGGAAGGAAGGGAAGAAGGAACTGATGAGAGAGAGGCAGACTGTTTATGAAGTGTATTCGATACCTGGCAAAGGCTTTGGACTGTGTGGTTGCTGTAGCTGCTTGCCATTCCTTCCCCAGTACGGGCCCACCGCCATAGCACTGTGGGCTCCTCCTCCGGCCTCTAAGAGACTTCTTAGCAGGCAGCTAGCAGTTTGACACCCCCCAGCCTAGTATAGAAGACTGGGCGGGCTTTAGTTCTTCACTTCTTGCATTGATTGGTCTTGCTCAACATTTTTACTTAAGGAATATGAACCAAAACTACTATTAAGAATAGATTCTGGGAGTCAGGCTGTAGCGCAGCAGGTTAAGCGCAGGTGGCGCAAAGCACAAGGACCTGCGTAAGGATCCCGGTTCGAGCCCTGGCTCCCCACCTGCAGGGGAGTCGCTTTACAAGCGGTGAAGTAGGTCTGCAGGTGTCTATCTTTCTCTCCGCCTCTGTTTTCCCCTCCTCTCTCCATTTCTCTCTGTCCTATCCAACAACAATAATAACTACAACAATAAAACAACACGGGCAACAAAAGGGAATAAATAAATATTCAAAAAAATTTAAAGAACAGATTCCATTCCGTTCTCCTTTCTGACCTTTGACCATCACTTCTCTGGTTTCTATCACCCTTTTCATGGTCCTTCAATTCTGTGCAAATGAAACAGACTAGATTGACGCTTGCACACACTCAGTGTAACTCAGTCCACCCAGATGTTGAGCAGCTGTTACAATCTCTGAGCTTTCAACTCTTTCTTCTGGGTGTTGCCCAAGATGGCTGACATCTTTCTGTGTAAGATGTTAGATTTCTTTTGGGCACTTTTCTTTTTACTTATTTATTTAAGAAAGGAGACATCAACAAAACCATAGGATAAGAGGGGTACAGCTCCACACAGTTCCCACCACCAGAACTCTATATCCTATCCCCTCTCCTGATAGCTTTCCCATTCTCTATCTCTCTGGGAGTATGGACCCAGGGTCATTGTGGGATGCAGAAAGTGGAAGGTCTGGCTTCTGTAATTGCTTCCCCGCTGAACATGGGCGTTGATTGGTCGATCCATACTCCCAGTCTGCCTCTCTCTTTCCCTAGCAGGGTGGGTCGCTGGGGAAGTGGAACTCCAGGACACATTGGTGGGGTTGACAGTCCAGGGAGGTCTGGTCGGCATCATGCTGGCATCTGGAACCTGGTGGCTGAAAAGAGAGTTAACATACAAAGCCAAACAAATTGTTGAACGATCATGGACCTAAAGAATGGAATAGTGCAGATGAAGTGTTGGGGGGGGTGATCACTTTATTTTTCTTGGAGATGAAGGGTTTGGAAACATCTTTAATTAGGCTACCCTATAAATGACAAATTACTATCAGAAAGGTTCTGTCATAAACATGGACTGAGACAGGAAATTGGAAAGTCTAATTGAATCTCTCCTCTAGGATTAAAACACAAAATTATACCTATTCAATTATTTAAAAAAAAACAGTAAAGAAGAAATAAACCTGTCTAGGCAACCACATTAAATGTGCTGAGATCAGACTTCCATGTCTACATCTCTCTGTGGGCAAGCTATGGTGTTGTCATAATTTTCCTGGGCTCTGTGAAGACTACCATCTTTCCATTCTTTTCATCCTTAGAATCTTACAACCTCACAGACTGGAAATGATATGCTATGAAGACTAAAGGCTTCTTGTCCAGGAGATGGTACAGTGGATAAAACATTGAACTCTCAAGCATGAAGTCCTAAGTTCAATTCCCAGCAGTACATGTGCCAGAGTGGAGTCTGGTCCTTTCTTCTCTCTCCTCTGTCTTACTCATTAATAAGATCTTACAAAATAATAGTAATAAAAGAATAAAGGCTTCACAAAACAATTCGGAGCCTTTCTTAGCTTACCAAAGCCAGAGAATGGACTGGAAGCCTAGAGACTTGAGCCCTAGTCCTGGTTCCACCTTTATTTATTTTTTCAATTATTTTTTATTGTATAGAGATAGAAATTAAGAGAAGAGGAAGAGATGGAGAAGGAAAGAGACAGAGAGACACTTATAACTCTGCTTTACCGCTCGTGAAGCTTTCCCCCTGTAGGTGGGGACCTGGGTCCTTGCACACTGTAATGTGAACCCTTAACCACCTGGCCCCCTGGTTCTACCTTTAGCCAGTTCTGCAATCCTAGTAAGCTCTCTTCCTGTCTCTTAATAATCACAGTTTATTTTTAAAACAAGGAAGCTAATGTGGAAGGTATTTAGAGTTTCTTTTCAGCGAAGGTCACAGGTTGCTTTGCAGCATATGTTGGAATCCATCTCTGTTATCTTAATCCTTGGATCCATCAGACTTGACACCCTAGGAGGTCCTTCTAGTCTGATCATTCTAGCTTGCAAGCAGAGAACAAAGCAAGCACAGGGGGACTAAAAGTTAAGTCTCCCTTTCACACCTAGTAGTAAAACCATGGCTTAGCACATGTCTTAGATTCTTGTTTTAATTCTTCACTTGGAAAGTTCACTCAGTTAGCAGGGGCACAAGATGTGTGCTCTGCAGTGTTTTCTCCTCCTCGTTAGTTTCATTGTCAAAAGGGGTCTGCTTATCTTTAAGATCCAGGGCTCCAATATGCTTGGGAGTTATGACCTGGACAAATGGATTATAACTAGGAAGAAATATGAATAGATTTTGATTTTCTTTTTAATTCATGCCATAGATATATCCACACCACTATCAAAATGTTGCTCCAACCGGTCCTCTTTGCTGCTTCTCAAAACAGCTACTTATTGATCAGAACAAGTGAAGCAAGCAGGCCACCCACAACTGCTCTGAGTCAATTCAGCTTCACCCTAAGTTACTGCAGCCCAAGGAATGCTTTCCTACATTGGGAGAAATTGGAAGGTAGGGGTTTCAGCATCAAAACTCAACTATTGCTCTCCTGCTTCTCATGGGGCTCTGCTCACTCCCGGCAGTGAACACAGCAGCTATTTACAGACCTGCTCTTTTTTTCTTTCTTTTTTTTTTTTTTCCTTCCAGGGTTATCACTGGGGTTCTGTGCTGGCACTATGAATTCATTGCTCCTGGTGGCCATTGTTTCTGTTTTATTGGGTAGGATAGAGAGAAATTGGAGAAGGGAGGGGAGAGAGAGACTGAGACCTGCATACCTGTTTCACTGCTTGTGAAGCATCCCTTCTATAGGTGGGGAGCTGGGGGATCAAAACCTGGATCAAACCTGGATCTTTAGGTGGGTACTGGAACTTAGCACTATGTGCACTTAACCCGGTGTGCCACCACCTCTGACCTCCTCCTTTCTCTCAGCTAATACCAGCCAGGTCTGTTTGAGATAAAGACCCGGTGGAGGACAGCTGGTCCCTTCTCTGGAAATCACCCCATATGGTCCAGACAGTACAGAGGGTTGTGGGATACCAAGTAGGCTGAGCAAGTCACAGCGAATCTGGGATGGCCCCCTGGGAGAGAGGAGTGTGCAGGTGTCGAGCTCAAAGAAAACACAGCACCTTCAGCCAGCACATGGGTACTTTAACTCTTCATGTACCGTGATTGAATTTGGGACTTTAGATGCTCAGGATTGAACATCTCTTTGCATAACCAGTATGGTATTCCCCCTTCCCCTAAAGAATGACTGGTTAGCTTGAGTGGAGCTTGGGTCCTGAGGAGTTGTGAGGTCAGAAGTGTCAGTGTGTGTCTAATACACGATCAGCTTTGCCTTAGCCATGTCAATTACAAGGGTTATTTCTGAGGCTTCTGGCGGTGGTACTGCCCTGCTTCTGTAAGGAACTGGCAAGAAGCAGTAGGACCATCTGGATTCTGTTACTTGCCAGTGGGAGTCGTGCAGTATAATTAAAGCTGATAACTGCCTGTCAGCAGGTAGTAGGGAACATGCATCTTGACGAGTCATCTTCACTGCATTTCCTGCCACAGCTGATGAGCTCTGTCTCTCCAGCAGCGCTGAGCCATCACGCAGAGACCGGCACCCTTATGGCTGTTATAAATCACCGCATCCACTTTAATGGTGAAACAATTATCTCTGGTAGCAGCACTGGAAAATTGTTTAGTAATGATTGGCTGACTTTTACGATGGGGAATAAGCTTTAGAATAGGCCTTTTCATATGAATACCTGAAAAGGCAAACTCAAGAATTGTTCTGCTCAGTTACATGCCTGGGAACTTTGGGGCTAGGGGAGGGGCTGTCTCGAAAAGCAAATGCTGATGTCACTGATGAAATAAGCTTTCGGGTCTATTTTGAGAGGTTCAGGTGAACTAGAAAGGTTGCACCTCATCCAGGAGAGTGCGTGAAGCCTTGGCGTTGAGCCTGGGCACCACCTATCCGTGCTGCCAGGAAGACATGGATGGCAGAGCAGTGCTGTGGTGTTTCTCTCTTCTTCTGTCTACCTGTCCTTCTCCCCCCACTCTACCTCTCTTTTCTTCCTTCCCCTCTCTCTCAATAATGGATGAAGAGACTGGGCCAGGAGGGTCCTTCAGCGGTAGTAATGTTTATATTTGAGACCCTGGATTCATTCAGTAGGGCCACATAAATAAATCTATAGTAATACATTATGGTTACTTTTATCTATAAGTAGTATATATTATCTCATATATTTCTTATACTAAGCAACACATAATTTTATAAATTTAATAACTGGCAGAATACACACACACATACACACACATGTATTTAGTATTTCTCTTCTGTGAAGATGCTGTGTAGCAGGGAAAGGCAAGAACTAGCCACTAGTCTTTTCAGGACTACCTGTTTACCTGGTTTGGGACCCAGCAGAAGATGGCTTAGGCTGTGGGACAAAAGGAAACGCTTGTTGCTTCTTGGAGGACTGGCACTACAAGGACTCTCTCTATTCTCTCTTGCCTGTCCAAATGTTGCTTCTTTTGTCAATCCAAACTTGCCTTCTGTAGACCCACTTGGCTAAGGGGCTTTTTCCTCCTGCCTGAGGCAGTGCCCATCACTCTGAAGGGTATTTACAACACTATCAATGGGTTTCATGCCCCAACTAGGCTTTTGCAGCCCTGGCCAAGAAAATGCTTGCCCCTGGTCCTTGATCCACTGCCAGGCTTGCCTAGCTTGTTAGCCAGCCGAGTCACATCAGGATTTGCACGCGGGAGTTCAAGCTGCCACGGAACAGAACTGGAAGACACAGTGTCTCTTGCAGAGAGTCCTTCAACTCTTTTGTCATGCCCCAGGCTGGTGACTCCGTCATTCACACTCCTTCTCCTTCCTGGTATTTTAGTCTTTTGTATATGGACAGGTTAGGACTGGAGGCTGGGCAGGTGGGAGGAAGGGGCTAGTAAGCAAACACTTGCCTGGCGCTGAGTTTGCTCTGCAATAGGTGTCTGAATATGGCTGAAGAATTCCCTTTGAACAGGAGGGGACTGTGTGCTTTCTTGATCTCTAACAGTGGATTCTACTCATCAATTTGCAGGCAAGAATAAAGCCACACTTAACATCTTAAAATACCAGTCCTCCTCACCCACCCTCTTGAATTCCAAGCTTCAAGTGACATCCCCTTTGCTAGGGTGACACCACTGACTCTTCAATGCCAGCTCAAATGTCCCCTCACTGAAATCTTTCCAAGTTGCTCATGTAACACATATAGAATTAGTGACTATATACAGTACTTTTATGTGGGGCAGTCTTTAGTCTTCATTGAAAACACAGCATCACTTGCTCACTCTTAATGGCTGGTGATTTCTCTCTCTATATATATATATATGTGTGTGTGTGTGTGTGTATGTGTGTATGTATATGTAATATGTGTATGATTTTTTATTATCTTTATTTATTTATTGGACAGAGACAGCCAGAAATCAAAAGGGAAGGGGAAATAGGGAAGAGATAGACACCTACAGCACTCATTCATCACTCACAGAGCTCTTCCCCCTACAGGTGGGGACAACGGGCTCAAACCCAGGTCCCTGTGCATTGTAACATGTACATTCAACCAGGTACACCCCTCTGATCCCCTTGGTAAGATCTTATGGATAAAACCCTTTATTAGAATAGCTAGGGTAAATAAAGGATAAAGTTTTGAGTAGATGTCTTTCAATAGGTAGTTCAGAAGTACCAGAATGCACTGGTGTATGCTCAGTGCATTATTGGACTTATACATACATTACTTTTACTGTCTAAGTTACAGTGAGAGACTAGTCATGTAGAAAATTTTCTTCCTCTACTAGTAATGTAGATATCATTAATGTGACAGGTCATACTGAAGTTTGTGTCAGATATTTTCAATTTATTTATTTTAGAAAATAAGACAGTGTTTACCTCTTGAAAATTGGCTAAGCCCATCTATTTTTTTCTTCTTGAACAGGAAATATGCCACTTGAATGTTCTCTGATGGCCTTATCTGTTGGCATCTGCAAGGCTCTTTTTAGAATCCCATCGCTCTGAAATAGGATGTTATGATACTGTATTTTACTTCTGAGGATCTGAATGCAAACTGGTCCTTTTTGTCCTCGAATCAAGCTTTGCAAGTGCTTTTCAGCCTCCTTCTCAGAGCTGATCATTAATCATGCCAACACATGCAACCACCACCCTCTCTCTGCTCTTTTGTTAGAAAATAATTTTACGGGTTAAGCGCATGTGGCACAAAGCACAAGGACTAGCATAAGGATCCCGGTTCGAGCTCCCAGCTCTCCACCTGCAGGGGAGTCACTTCACAGGTGGTGAAGCCAGGTCTGCAGGAGTCTATCTTTCTCTCCCCTTCTCTGTCTTCCCCTCCTTTCGCCATTTCTCTCTGTCCTATCCAACAACGATGACATCAATAACTACAACAATTAAAAAGTTTTAAAAAATGAAAATAGTTTTACTAGAGAATTACATGAAATGTTAGTGTACTTTATTTAAAAAAAAAACTTTAGGAGATTGAAATTATTTCTGTGACAGAGGCAGTGAGAGGCAAGAGCACAGCTCAGATCTGGCATGTGACAATACAGAGGATTGAACTTGGGTACACAAGTCCTGTGCTCTACTGTGCTGAGCCCCAGAGTTTATTAAGTGACAGACACTGGTTTTGTGCTCAACAGGAATGACAGTGAAATTATGAGGGAACCTGCAACTTTGAGCAAACATAAGTCGAGGACATTCCATTCACACTTCTCAAATACTCTCCATATACGTCTGCCCGCCATTTGGTGTGCAGGTTATAAAGCCCAGGAGGGGAAGATAATTTAGCACATCAATTGTGGTCTCTTTATCCTTACCCTACCCTTGATTTCTACAGAATCCATGCCTATGTTTGGCCACTTGGCTTTTTGAAGCCATGTCTCACTATGTCCCATTCTGGTGATAGCACAGGGAGCAAGGAAGCCCATGGAAAGCTATGTAAGTAAGGCTTCACAAATTCTCTCATTCTGTGGAGACCCTGTAATGCGATCATGTTGTCAGAAATAACTATGTAGGCTGGGGTGGTAGCAGCAAGGTTCTGCAAAAGACTTTCATTCCTGAGACTCTGAGATCTCAGATTCAGTCCCCAGAACCACCGTAAACCAGAGCTGAGCAGTGCTCTGGTCTTTCTCTTGGTGCTTTTCTCTCTGTGTCTCTCTCTCATTAAAGTAAATAAAATATACTTTTAAAAAGAAAGGAAGAAATAATGATGTCCTGGCAAGCTGAATTAAAGCTCCCAGAATTTCAAAATGAGCATCTTGGCTCAAGATGAAAGAGCCCAGCGTCATAGAAGGTGTGTTTTTTGAAGTCAGAAGAGTGCATTTTTGGTAGGGGCAGGGGAAGCCACTGGTCTGAAAAGTACAGGTAGGGAATGTTTTAGGCTCTGTGAGCCAAGTGATCTTTGGCACAACTGTTCTCTTGGATTCTTTCGAAAGTAGCTGTCAATCATGGCTGGGTGTGGTGCTATTACAATGAGACTGTTTGCAAACATAGTGGACGAGGTCTGACCTGTGCACTCGACTTGCTGAGTAGAGAGACATGAAAAGCGGAAGGAATTCTACATCTCAGTTTCTGCTGTGCTAGGAGCTGAATTGTAAAGGAACTGGGGTGTGGCCAGAGAGGTAGGTCACCCTGTAAGGCACAGACCCTGATGACACATGGGAAGTCCTACTGCACCAGAGGAACTCCTCTGTCACTCTCTGTGTCTGTCCGAATGAAAAAGTGGCTTGAAGCAGTGAAATTATGCATGAAGATGGTCCCAGCTCCACAGAAAATAAACAGAGCAACCATGGAGCTTGAGATGAATTAAGATTCCACTATCCAATATCTAAATAAATTTACTAGTGAAAGGCTTGTGGAGAGCAATATCTTTAATAGATGGGTTGTTTTAATGTTTTTTTTAACTTAAAAAAATTTAAATATTTATTTATTTTCCCTTTTGCTGCTCTTGTTGTGGTTATTGATGTCATCAATAACCTGTGAAGTGACTCCCCTTCAGGTGGGGAGCCAGGGGCTCGAACCAGGATCCTTATGCTGGTCCTTGCGCTTTGTGCTACGTGCACTTAATCTGCTGGGCCACCCCCTGACTCCCGGGTGTTTTGATGTTTTAGAAAATACTTAAGAATGATAATAATGCAACATCCAATTCAATCTCAAGAGCTAAACAAAAGAAAGCAAAAGAAATGGTAAGGAAAGCCACTGCTTTATTTTTTTAATAAATATTTATTTATTTATTTATTCCCTTTTGTTGCCCTAGTTTTTATTGTTGTAGTTATTATTGTTGTCGTCATTTCTGGATAGGACAGAGAGAAATGGAGAGAGGAGGGGAAGATAGAGAGGGGGAGAGAAAGATAGACACCTGCAGACCTGCTTCACCGCCTGTGAAGCGACTCCCCTGCAGGTGGGGAGCCGGGGGCTCAAACTGGGATCCTTAAGCTGGTCCTTGTGCTTTGTGCCGTGCATGCTTAACCCACTGTGCCACTGCCTGACTCCCAGAGGCACCGGTTTCTGTGAGCATGGCTGTTTCAGTTTCACTTTCTCTAGGCTGTGTGTAAATCAGGACAAAACAGCAAAGTCAGATAAGAGATTCCTGGAAACCGAAACTGTTGACAAGAATCTTAAGAGGAAAAGGCTATTTCTCTCTTGCTTTGTCATCTTTGGCATCAGGAGTTATTAAAGGGCATATAAATTGAAATTTAAACTGCAACACATGCCTTTTGCCTCAAATCACCTACCAACTCAGACATCCTCTAATTCACAGGCTTCCTTGAAACTGTTCTGCTTCCTTTCTTTGCTGTGAACTCCCCACACCAAAGGAACAATTTGCTGACAGACTTGGGAATATACCCAAGTTCCATGTTGCTCAGAGAAGTAGCAGGGCATGTTCAGGGACAGAACCTGGGGTATTTTTACCAGGAACATCACGGCTTCTGAATTGTATTGTTACCCCAATGGAGATATTTATTAAAGCAAACATTATTTTTTAAAGATTCCATTATGATGCATTGTGGGACAAAGACACTAGGATTGGTAGGATGGGGGAATTCTGTTTTCAATGGCATTGTGCTCAAAATGTACACGAAATTAAACAGGAAACTCCCCTCAGTTATTCTGAAGTCCTAAGAAAAGTTGGACTTTGTTTTTCTGAGTTTCCTTGATTCTTAGGTTTAGTTGCAACTTTTTTAGGCGTATCTAGAGCAAACAAGATACCCAGGCATGTCGATGTGGCTATTTCCCCCCCTAATGTGGAGGCTTAATATTTTTGTAATTTATTATTTATTTATTTATTACCAGAGTGCTGCTCTGCTCTAGTTCATGGTAGCACAGGGAATTGAACCTGGTTGGAACTTTGGAAGTCTCAGGCATGAGAGTGTCTTTGCATAACCATTATGCTATCTAGCCCTGAAAGTCTTTATTTACTTTTTAATTTTATTGATTTATTTTCCCTTTTGTTGCCCTTGTTGTCTTTTTTATTGTTATTGTAGTTATTGTTATTGATATTGTCATTGTTAGAGAGGACAAGAGAGAAATGGAGAGAGGAGGGGAAGACAGGGGGAGAGAAAGAGATACCTGCAGACCTGCTTCACCGCTTGTGAAGTGACTCCCCTGCAGATGGGGAGCTGGGGGCTCGAACCGGGATCTTTACGTCCTTGCGCTTTGTGCCACATGCACTTAACCCGCTGTGCTACCACCACCTCCCACAGTCTTTAGTTTTTAATAGCATTATATTGGGGTGTTTAGTGATTTATAGGACAGTTGTTGGCACATGGGTACAGTTT
The DNA here is from genome assembly GCF_950295315.1 of Erinaceus europaeus. Taxonomy (NCBI): domain Eukaryota; kingdom Metazoa; phylum Chordata; class Mammalia; order Eulipotyphla; family Erinaceidae; genus Erinaceus; species Erinaceus europaeus. Next base: position 59,515,514 of record NC_080180.1, on the reverse strand, counting down.
CTTGTCTCATAATAGGTGTCTGCAAAACACTCTCACCACCAGCTGGGGTCCTTTTCCACCCCAGTGCTCTGCTGAGAGCATATAGACTGTGAGAAACTGAAGAAACTGAAGAATTCTCAGGAGGCGAGAAATGGGCCTACCCTATGACCTGGCAACTCCTCTCCGGGGGACACAGCCCAAGGAAGCAAACACACCATGCAGAGATCATCGTACACTTATGTTTGGAGCAACTCAGTTTGCAGCATCCCAAACTGGGAAACAACCTAGATGTCCAGTGACTGATGTTTTTTCATGGAGACCTGATAGCTGTTTGTGTCTAGTAGGAAGGGCAGAGGGGGAGAACTGAGCCCAGGTGGAATGAAGGGTCTCGGGTATCCCTGGGGTTGGAACCTCAGGTAAAAGCAAGCCCCTACCCAACTCTGCCTCCACCTGCAAGATATTCCTCACTGAGCAGGAGGCAGACATAACTGGGAATCCATTTCTTTTATTTGGGATAATCCCTCAGGGCACCATGCTTATGAGTGTTGGCTGATGGCGTCTGCGCTTAGATGAGCCTCATCTGCAGTGTTAATGCGTGGCTCTTCACGCTCTGAGAGTGCATGTGTCCTCTGGCTTACTCTGGGCAGAGGTCTGGGTCCTTGGACTCTCAGCTGTGTGCCTTTGTTCACAGCCTAGCCTGACTTCCTCCTTTTTCTCTTGAGTTCAGAGGACCTAGGGCTGCAGCCTCTACAGGCTTGGTGATCATGAGTCCCCATCATCTTGAACCCAGTTTGTGTTAAGCTTTTGATTTGATCAGTTAGTTCTTATTGGCGACCTGATTGCCAAAGTAATCTGTGCTCCTATTCCCTCAGGTCCCTGAGAGAGAAGAGGGGGGAAAAAAAGGATATTTGGAAGTAGTAACAGGTGTAGGTGTGACTTAGAAAGGAAGAGAGGGCAGGACCATAAAAGAAAACTGGGCACAAACATACATAAATAGTTACCGAAATAATAGTCAACTCATATTGGTGACTTTGGGAGAACTACTGCAGTTTCCAATGGAGAGAATGGGGACACAGAATTCAGGTGGTGGGAACCCAGGTCCTTGTGCCTGGTAACACATGCACAGCCACACCACTGCCGTAGCTACTCAAAAAAAAAAAAAAAACTAGAGAGGCAGAAAGCCAGACAGTGAGAGAGAACTCAACACTGAAGCCCCCTTCAGTGCAGTGAGGGGTCAGGCTTGGGCTGGGGTCACACACAGGGTGAAGCAGTGCACTATTCAAGTGAGCTATTTCACCAGCCTGTAAGTATTTGACCTAAGTTGTAATTCTTCAGATGTAACGAGAGCTGGAAGACAGTTCATGTCATGCTTGTGGCCTGGGTTCCAACCTGACACCACATGGAAGACCAAGGCACCAGAGGGAATTTGGATGCTGTTCTCTCTCCCTCTCTGAAAAGAATGAAGAAATGCTGATAGTCTTTACCGTAAATCAGTGGAATTGCACATGTGTAAGGAAGACCCTGACACTACAGATACATAAGTCAAAAAAGAGTAAATATCCAGTTTGTCCTACTTTCATGATTATTGATTTGTGAAATAATACATGTGTGGCTACATTTCTTTAAATCTGTGTCCAGGTGTCTCCCAGTTTCTAGGAGTCCATCCAGGGGAGGCAGTTATAAACATGTCAGTGGTGTTTGAAACCTGTCCCAGGAAATACGTACAAATGTACACTTTTGTCATCTTTGGATGAGACTTTAGGCACATGACTTCTTCACCGAGACTGACATCTAGTTTTCGAACAACCCTCCCCCATCCCATGAGTAACAGGGCAGCAGAGAAGCTGGATGGGAACTGTACAGACTGGGATGGTAGGGAGGTCCACAAGGTCAGTCTCTGACATAACCCAGAGACACTAGGAAGCCGTCAACTTCAAAGCCTGTGTCAGTGTCGGCCATAACCGCGGAGTAAAGGAGCTTAGTCAGCTGGCAGGAGTGATAAGGCCGGAGGAGTTGAGAGGGGACATAAGCTGATCTTAGACGCACCTGCAGATTCACAAGGTGCTCCCACATAAGAGGGGCTCCTCCACCTGCCTGCATCTGGACTTCTGGGACAGTTTGATGACGGTCAAGGAATGGAGTAATTTATCCACAGCATGACTATTCCCTGTAGACCCGGGAGAGGCCTGGAAATTCTGAGTAACCACCACCTGGGGGCCATCTTTGAATGGCCTAGCTGACATGGAGGAGGAAGAAAGGGAGCATCAGCTAGGAAGAAGGTTACCCAAAAAGAGACAGAGTAAAAGCACTTAGGAATTCTTCTGGCCTTCATAGGCTAGGGCCTAAGGGTCACCTTTCTCTGAGGTCAGTTCCATTTGGCCTTCAGGGTCTCTCCCATGAAACTGACCTTCCACCAAAGACTTGTTTGGGGAGATGACACAATTTGCATTCCCTACAGAATGCAGAAACGACAGGCAAATTGTTGACTTGGGCTGCTTTCTGCCCAAGAGTCACTGCTTGTGCTGAGGTTGGGGTCATGTGTGGCTCTGTGTATTTGAAAACTGTCAACCCCTCCATCCCTCTGCTCCCTGCCCTGCTTGCTCACTTTCTTTTCCTAGCTTGCTTTCTTCTTCCGTCTCCCTCTCCCTCTCCCTCTCCCCATTTTCTGCTTCCCAGTTTCACTTCCTTCTGTTTCCTGGAATCAAGCCTCTTAAGAGAATCCGTGTCCATCACGGGTATCTTTATTGTTTGTCTGATTTGCATTGGAATTTTTCCTCTGTGTCCTGAGTTAATTCAAAAACATTTTTTAAAGTTTCAAGCAATTGACAGTTCCCTCCTTACCGTTGCTTTGGGTTCAGAACCAGAGTTCTGACAGTGAATAAGTGCTGAACCATTTCAGTTCCTTTTCATTCTGTGATGACTTCTTTCATGGCCTGGTATAGGACAACAGTGTTAACTGTTCCATCCGGACTTGGGCAACAATGAAGTCTGACATCCTGGGTGGAGGATAGTGGGCCTAGTACTTCACTATTTCCGGGCCTGCACCAGCCTGCTGGGGTCATCTCTTTTCCTAGGAGAGACTTAACAGTCAGCAAAAATGATGGTGCATCTACCTACATCATTTTTCTACTCAGATTCTTCTTGTTGCATAAAATTCAAAGCTATGGTTCTAGGAGGTTGCTTTACCCCCCCTAGTAGCCTTCAGAAGTGGTGGGTTTGTAATGCTGGCACCGAGCCCCAGCAATAACTCTGATGGCCAAAAAAAAAAAAAGGAAAGAAAAATAACTTTTTGCCACCAGGATTATTATTAGGCCTGGAACTACAAATCCACTGCTTCTGGTGACGACTTTTTTTTTTTCTATTTTATTTGACAGGACAGGAGATAGGGAGAGGCAAAGAGAGACACCCACAGCTTCACTTCAGAGCTCATGAAGCAGACCACCTGCAGGTGGGGAGCAGAGGCTCCAACTCGGGTCCTTGTGTTTGGTAATATGCGCGCATACCCAGGTGCGTCACCGCCTGGCCCCAGAAACTTGATGTGAGGTTGACAGACACTCTGCGAACTAGCCTATAAGCGCCTTACCTCCTCTCTCCGCCTCACTTCAGTCAAGTGAGATTTCTTGCCTTAAAGCTGCATTTATCAATGTCAGCACCTAGTCCAGCATATTCCACCCAGCGTTTCCATGATAAACATGCTGAATCTTTTGTACTTCTAGTCCATCTGTGTCCTTTTACATGTGTCTGTCTTGTAAACAGTTGACTTTTGCTTTTTACTCAGCCTGACAGTTTTGTTTTGTTTTTGCCTCCAGAGTCTTTCTGGGGTTCAGTGCCTGCACTATGAATCCACTACTCCTGGAGGCCATTTTTCCCATTTTGTTGCCCTTGTACCGCTTGTTCTAGTTATTATTATTGTTGTCATAGCTGTTGATTGTTGGTCTGCTTCTAAATTCTGCTTCTAAGACCCCTTCTGTTTCATTGGTTTAATCCCCCTGCTTAACACTGCATTCTATTTACATAACCACTTTAACTAAGCACCGCCCTGACTCCAGGGCATTGGTTTAATCCTCATTGTTCTGCACGCTTTCTCCTTCTCCCCACACCCATCCTTTCTTGCTGCTCTTACTTGTTCCTCCGTGTCTTCTGCCAGTTCTTTTGAAAATGCCTGTATGATATAGGTTTCTGTTCACCCCACACTCCTGATTCTATGGCCATTAGTTAAAAAGAAAGGGGGAAATGTTGGTCTGCTTCTAAATTCTGCTTCTAAGACCCCTTCTGTTTCATTAGTTTAATCCCCCCCCTGCTTAACACTGTATTCTATTTACATAACCACTGTTAACTAGGCACCACCCTGCCTCCAGGGCATTGGTTTAATCCCCCTTGCTTAACACTGTATTCTATTTACATAACCACTGTTAACTAATCCTCACTGTTTTCACACTTTTTCCTTCTCCCCACCCCCTACCCTACGTACATCCTCTTCAGACCTGACACTTCCGCCTCAGGATATACAAGGACAGGATTGTGATTAGAGATAGCTTAGATTGTGCTGCGTTTCACATGAATGAAGACTGAACTGCGTACCACTCAGCCATGAGTCCCTGGTTCTCTCTCTCCCGCCCGTGAAGCTAGCCCAACAGTTGATGTTGTTGGATAGGACAAAGAGAAATGGAGAGAGGAGGGGATGCCAGAATCTCCTGTATAGTAGATTCCAAAACCATCCTTTTCTTTGCAGGTAGAGAGAGATAGAGAGAGGGAAGATCCATCAGTACTGCTCCATCATTGGTGTTGCTTCTCCCAAAGCTGTGGCACCTCCAGGGATTGAACCCAGGATCTCGAATGTAGCAGAGCACACACTCTGTGAGATGAGCTACCTCCCAGCTAAGCCCCCACCAAGTAAATTCAGTGTGATTTAAGCCCTTCCAGAGTAATATGAACCTTAAAAATAATTTTTATGAAGTGAGGATGTCATTGACATCTCAACTTGGTCAAAATTGTAAAAGAAGAATACTATTCCCGTTAACACTTACGAATATCATTGCAAATCCCTGAGAAAATGATCAGCAGAAGGAACCCAGCAGCTCATTAGAGGAGTAATCCATCACAGTGAAGTAAGACTTGTTCCTGGAGTGGAAGATTATGAACTCGATTAAAATAATTCATCATATTAATTGATTTAAAGGATAAAGGCATAATATGTTAATCCCTGTAGATGCTGAGTATTCATTTGGCAAGAAGTTCACAGCCATTCTGGATACTTGCATAAAAGCTAGAGAGAGGGAAGTAAGTGAGAACTCAGCAAGGAAGAGTTAAAATGTTACAGCTAGGGTCTCTGGAGATAGCATAATGGTTATGCAAAAGGACTGTCATGCCTGAGCCTCCGTCAAGTACCAGCTTTAATCCTCTACACCACCATAAGCCAGAGCTGAGCAGTGCTCTGCTTTAAAAAAAAAATTAAATTAAAAAAATGTTACTGCTATGACAAACTGTCAGAACGTTTATTCACCCAAGAATACATTATACATACACACATAAGGCTCATTCAGAGTTGTACCATAAATAGTGGAAGTCACTCGAGGCATTTCCACTGTTTCTGCTAAAAGTACAAGTGTGGTAAGAGCCACAGCTTACCTCTATGTGGGTGCTGGGTCGGGTACTATTCAGCAAAGCTGCACTAGAGGAGGAAATGAAGACTGGGGTTTATAAAGGTGGAGGTAAAACTGTTATTTAAATGGGTTACTACTTAGAAAATCCAGAAGAATCTTGCTGAATATTTTATGACTACTATTCACTCCCAGATCTGACTCACTAAAAAAATCCTGACAAAAGTAAAGAAAACAAAACAAAACAAACAAACAACAACAACAAACTAGACTGGGGAAATCTAGAGGTTTTGAAGTCCTTGTAAGAATGATAAACTGGAGGAAAAACTGTTTGCTTCTCAAATCCCTAAGGATTCTCTCTCTAACCTACTGAGATCTCTAGCGATTAGCGGGTATGAAGAAATAAAAGACAATGGGACTCTGAGTGGACGCTCAGCATCAAAGTAATTTATCAGTAAATTTTAAAAAGCTGTTACATGCAAAATGCTAGTCATTTTATTTAAGGAGTGTGGAAATATATATAAAAATATTTTGCTTGCATTTCATTAAGTTTTCAAGGATCCATAAAAACTAAAAAAAAAAAAATTGGTTGTCTAAGTAAAAACAAAGGGATGGAGGGAAAACAGAGCATAGAAATCAGTTCATGGAGGCCTGGCAGTGTTGCAAACTGTTTGGCAAACAGCTAAGTGCACACATTGCTATGAGCAAAGACCTCGCTTCAGTTCTCGGCTCCCACCTGCAGGGGGAAAGCTTCCAAGTGGTGAAGTGGGTCTGCATATGTCTCTCTCCCACCCCCCCTTACTCACCCCTTCGCTCTCAATTTCTACCTATATAATAAAAAAAAAATCTTTTAATGAAAAATAAACCAGGGTGTGATTTCTAAATATCATTTTCATATTGTTTGATATTTATGTGTGAAGAGATAATTACCTTTTAAAAAAAGAAATAATAAAATGTCGTGTCTTTTTTTTTTTTAAGTTATTAAGTGAGAAACTGCAGACCTGCTTCACCACCTGTGAAGCGACTTCCCTGCAGGTGGGATCTTTACGCCCGGTCCTTGCGCTTTGCACCACCTGCGCCCAACCCACTGCGCCACCGCCCGACCCCCCATCCTTTTTTTTTTGTCTCCCCCCCCCTTTTTTTTTTTCTTTTTGCCACCAGGACTATAGTGAGGGCTCAGTGCCTAGATGACTCCGCCATCCCTGGTGGCCATTTCTTTGTAATAGAAGGTGGGGTGGGGGGGGAGAGGGGGGGCTGAGAGAGGAAAGCTTCCTGAAGCTCTGTTCTGCTGCTGATGGAGCTGCCCACTAGCTGGGGGTGGGGGGAGACCTGGGGCTTGAGCCGTGGCGGCCCTCTTCCCTGCTACTCATCCTAGTATTTTGTGTGCTGTACAGTATCTTACACGACCACACACTTTATCTTGTCAAATAAAAGACTTTTTAAGTTGCTTTAAAGTCTATCCAGAAATGAGATGTTATATTTTTCCCCTGGCTTTTCTAAAGATGAAATTTGACATATATTATGAGATGAGGATGTAATTTTTTTTTTTCTCTGAAACAACCAGTGACTTGATAGAACTGTTAAATATAACTCTACGTGCCACTTCCAGATTTAGTGTTACAGTGTTTTAAGGAGTTACCTAACAGTATTGCATTGCACATTGATTTTCATCTCATTGTACTACATGTTTTAAATAAAAAAAAAAAATTGAAGGGACTAATCGATTACAGTCCACAGTAAATACTGTAGTTAGTACATGTGTAATCTTTCTCATTTTTCTGCATAACACTGCATAACCCCCCCCCCCAGGTCCTCTTCTGCCATAATGTACATAGACTAGTTCCAAGGGAAAACACAAAGCAGAACTTGGGCTGGGTTTGGTGTAGGCACCAAAGTAAAGGACTCTGGGGGTAGTGAGCAGTGTTCAGGTCCTGGGACATCATGGCAGAGAAGGACCTAGATGGGGTTACATTGTTATGTGGAAAACTGTGAAATGTTACGCAAGTACAAACTACATTCTACTGTCAACCCCAATAAAGAAAATGAACCCCCCTAATAAAGAGACAAAACATAGAACGGTCCCAGTTCATTTCACTACTTTTCGGTTTCAGAATTATTTTCATCAGTGGATTTCTGCCAAGGGACAATCACAATATCAGTTTTACTTGCTGTGTCAATTTTAGGTCAATTTCACTTCTTAGTAACTGGGAAAAATATTTCTGTGATAGTGTTTCTACCTAGAAATAGTGTTCTCTGATTATTTGTCCTTTCTGCATTGCAGTCTAGTATTTTTAAAAATGTAATTCCAGTACACTTTCATTTTATTGTTGCCACGGAAGCTTCTTTAAATAGAGAAATAGAGGGAGAGAGAAAAATAGTTCCGAGCGTCAAAACTTCCTCCAGTGCAGTGAGGGCTGGGCTTGAACCTGGGTGCCACGCATGACCAAACGGGTGTGCTGTCTAGGTGAGCATCTTGCAAAGTTCTCTAATGCATTCATTATCATGTGCATGGCTAAGAATTTCTGTGATTGGGACCCTAATGTTGAATAGATCATTTCCTCTCCATATTGCTAAGATACAAAATTACTGTGAAAATTATTGGTTATCATATTATCTTTTTGTTGTTGTTGTTGTTGTTGTTCCAAGCCATCTCATGGAACTTGTTTTCCTGCTTCTAACTGTAGCACTGACTCCAGGAGTCAAGATGTGGGAACAGCCCCAGGGCCCAGTGGCAGAGAAGGAGGGAGAGATGTACACTTTGCTGTTAGTTAAATAACTGTAGAATCTACGTGTTTCATTCTTTTCAGTGGTTATACTGATACCTTCATATTTTTTTTGTCTTGTTCTTATTAATCAAAGATTTAGGGATGGTGCCAGGTGTTGGCGCAACTGGTTGAGCACACGTTACAATATGTGACCGTCCCAGTTCGAGCCCCAGTCCCCACCTGCAGGGGGAAGCTTCACTAGTGGTGAAGCAGGGCTGCAGGTGTCTCTCTGTCTCTCTCCCTCTCTATCTCCCCCTTCTTCTCAATTTCTGACTGTCTCTATCCAATAAATAAAGATAATTAAAAAATATTTAGGGGAAGGGTTAAAGTAGAAATTTACTGATTGGAGACCAGGTGGTGGTACACCTGGCTAAACACATACGTTACAGTGTGCAAGGACCCAGGTTCAAGCCCCAGGTCCCCACCTGCAAGGAGAAAGCTTCACAAATGGTGAGGCAGAGCTGCAGGTCTCCCTCTCTCTTTCCTTTCTTTTCCCCTCTTCTCAATTTCTCTCTGTCTCTAATTAAATAAGTAAACAAATAAATAAAAATTTTAAAAAGATTTACTGATTGTTTTGAAGTCGGTGTTAGTTTGAGGGTTCCATTACAGAAAGAAACTGGTATTCTGTTCCTCTTTTATGGATTAGTTTTCAAGAATGGTGCTGGATCTTGTCGGTTGGTGCAGAGTGTTAAGAGATTGGACTGACCAGAAGCTTGGCTTCTCAGCTGTGCAGGGCATCTTTGGGATCGCTGCGTGTGCTGTGTTTCGTTTGTTGTGAAGTACAGGTGTGGAGGCTGCATGGCTTTCTCATTAATGAAAAAATGCAGGTATCTTTACGAGAAAATAAATACCTCCCTCCAAAGGGTTCAAATCATTGGAATGTGAGGTAAAGTGATTAGCATGCTGTGTACACACTCAGGAAGCAATAACTAGTTTCCTACATTATTGATTTATCTTATTTTTTATTATTTGCCTCCAGGGTTATTGCTGGGGTTTGGTGCCTGCACTACGAACCCACTGCTCCTCTGGTCATTATTTTTTCCAATTTTCTCTGGATAGGACAGAGAAAAATGGAGAGGGCGGAGGAAGGTAGACAGGGAGAGAGAAAGATAGACATCAGCAGACCTGCTGTACTCCTTATTGAGTGACCTCACTGCAGGTGGGGAGCCAGGGGCTCGAACTGGGCTGCTTGTGTACACCCTCAGGCTTCGTAACTATTTGTGCTTGACTCAGTGCACCACCACCTGCCCCTACTATTGATTTATTTTTTAATAGAGGAAATCTTGTTTCCCATGCCTGATATGTTCCAAAGATACAGTGTCTCATCTTTCCCTAGATAAGTGGTGGCATACCTCAGCCTTCATCAAAGTGCCATCTCCCCTCACCACAGGGCATCCCCCCCCCAAACTGTCTTTTAAATTGCCACCAGGGTTATTGCTGGGGCTTGGTGCCAGCACTACCAATCCACTGCTCCTGGCAACCATATTTTTCCTGTTTTACTATTATTATTATAATTGAGAGGAGGGGGAGATAGAGAGAAGAGAGAAAAAGAAACGCTTGCAGACCTGCTTCACTACTTACGAAGTATCTTCCCTACAGGTAGGGAGTGGGGGGGGTCTCGAACCTGGGTCCCTGTGCTTAGTAATATGTGCACCTAACCAGGTGTACCCCCCCAATAAACCCTTTTTCACTTTCACCCTGTATTTATTTCCCCTTGCTTCATTTCTGAAATCCTGCCTGTGAGTGGGGACACCCAGTTTTTGTTTTTCTCCTCTAAGCCGGCTTCACTTAGCAGGCAGTGTCCTGTTCCCACTCCCACCCCCAGCTCCATCCGTGTTACAACAAAAAACAGGCTGGAGTCTGCTTTTACATCAAGGACATATCCCATGGTGTGGAGGGACTGCCTCCCACTCGACCCCGCCCCCACTTCTCTGCCATTGGACCCTGCGGCTGTTCCCACATCTGGCCTCCTAGAGTCAGTGCTGTGATGATGGTGTGGGCTTCCAGTTCTTCTTCTAGCGTTTGCCCTTCTTCCGTAGCCGGTCAACAGCGTCAGGTTGAGCCTGATGTAAAGTTTTGAGACCTCCTTTGAATCTGGAGAGGTGGCAGGCTTCCAGTGAGACAACAGAAGACAAAAGACCTTGGGCAGAGTGAGCCTGCCTGGGGTCTCAGAGGGCATTCAGTACCTCCTCTTACAAAGAGCACATCTCAGGCTCTTGGGCCAGGGAGAGAGCATAATGCTTCTAGGAAAGGCTTTCATGCCTGAGGATCAAGTCTCAGGTTCAATTCCCAGCACCACCATAAGCCTGAGCTGAGCAGTGTTCTGGTAGCTCTCTGTGTATACCTTTCTCTTTGTCATTAAAAAGAACTAAAATATTACAAAAGAGACAGTATATTTTGTCTGCCTGTGCTTTGTGCATTGATGGTTTAATTCATCGTCTAGTCCCCCCCCCCAAAAAAAAATAGTTTCTTCTATCCAGTCCAGAAGAAACAAGTCTCTTTTCCGCTTTTCAGAGCTGTGTTTGCCACTGCTAGTATGCGAACGTCGTTGCCAAATGCAAACTTTTGTGCGTGAAAGTTACAGACTGTTAGGGCTGTTATTGTCAGGGTTTAGGACTTGCAGTGTCCCAGACTGGATCCGCCGTGCTGCCTATTCTCAAAGACAAAGTTTAAACGTCTGTAAGACCTGTGATTGCCTCTTGTTTGGGATGTTTTAGATACTATGGCTATTTTAGAATTATGGTTAGACTGTTTTGTCGTCTTTGTTAAAATCCCTTAAATGACTGGCTTTGTGATAGAATGCTCAGTGTTCCCCTGAGGGGAGCAGGCACCCCCGTTACCCAGACAACATGCAGTCCTTGTAAAGGAGGCTGGGGAGCCCCCAACCCCCAGTGGCCTCATCCATGCCTGCAGCTCCTTGCTGTGCTGGGCTCCACTTCCCGCCTTCTGCTACCTCCCGCCCACCTCTTCTCCCTGCAAGCCCTGGGCTCTCCCCTTAGTCATCTCCCACATCCCTCCCCGTGGGGCTTGGGGTTGAAACGTCTAGATTCCTTCTAGAGAAAGAGAAGGTCCAGGTGTGTTAGCTCTATCCTTCTGCCTAAGTAACTAACTGCCACTGACATCTTTGTCTTCCATCAGAGTTGACTGTCTCTTGAGCAGGGCTTCCCTTCCTGTTGGTTTCCACCCAGAGTGGGCTTTGGGCTGAGGAGGAGATTAAGGCTAGTCACCAAGAGCACCCTCCAAGCCATGCCCCCAGGACAGACATCAACTAAAACAGCCAGCACTAAGGTCCTGCCTGACTTCTTGGGAGCCCCGTAAAGACTTCTGTGAACTTACAAAAGGAAGCTTGCCAAAGCCTGTCCAGATAACATATTTATTTTATTGATTATTAGACAGAAATTGGTAGGCAGAGAGAGACACCTGTGGGTGGGGACCTGAGGTTTGAACCCGAGTCCTTGTGCATGATAACATGTGCACTTGACCAGATGTGCCACCGCCCAGCCCCTGGTACAGAAAATGTATTTTAATACTGATTAGAACTTGAAACCATAGTGGTGTCAGAAACTCCCCGATTTGTGACTTGATAGAAAGTTGTGTAAATAAGTGTGAGTGACTGGGGTCTCAGAGAGAGAATGTATGTGACATGCACACACGTCTTCTCCTTCTCCTCCCTCTCTGGGTCAAAGGTCCACTTGCACCAGAAGCCCTTCACTTCTGGAAAGCTACTGCGGTCTGGGCTGCACAGCCCGTGTTTTTGCTCACTCCTAGGGGAGAAACCCTGTCACACCCAGTTTCACTTCCAAGGCAGGGACCTCAGGAAGGGCAGACAGCAGGGATTTTCCAAACAGGAGGCGGCAGGGATTTAATTCTGAGAGGGACACAGTTTCGAGGGCAAAGTGTGAAGACCAGCCAGGCTGCCTGGTCTCCCTGCCACCTCCTCTCTAGGCAGCTCTGGGTAAGTGACGTGTCTTCTCAGTTCCTCATCTGTTAAGCAGTGGCCAGAGCACCTCTTCTGTGAGGTGGCTGCAACCAGAAAGTCAGTGAAAGATGCATCAGGAAACAGAACAGTAACTGACAGGCAGTCCATACAGTATGGGGTCTTTTGCTGTTGCTATTCAAACTAAGAAAGTTTATTCTCTATGCATTTGGAGGTGGACCTGGCTGAAGGGAGGTGAGTACCTTCCTGTAATAACTGACTGGAACGTGGAGAAGGCATTGCAACTGCTCTCTCAGTAAGGATGCAAAAAGCACATTGAATGTGCACACACCAGGAAGTCAGCAAGGGCCTGGATGAACTTTGGGAAGCTGTGTGACAGAAGTCATGTTGCTTTGTTCAGTTAACCCCTTAGGAGGAAGCACAGAAGAATCGGAGTGAGCTGGTGATACAGCTTCGAACTATGTAAACTTCAGGGAAATAGAAAAGTATTTTCAGGATCAGAGGGGCTATGGCCTAGGATGATTTTCAGCCAGGGCTGCTGAAAATCACACTGTATTTAAGGGCAGTGCAGACCCTTGAGAAGATAGTGTTGCTTGAACTAAAACATTCTGATTTTAGATGGTGATTGACTTCCATTTTTTTTCATTTATGTATTTGAGAGGACAGAGAGAAATTGAGAGGGGGACAGAATGAGAGACACCTGCAGACCTGCTTCACTACTAGTGAAGTTTTTCCCCTTGAACCCAGGTCCTTGTGCTTTGTAGCATATGCATTCAACCTGGTCCTCATGGGGAGTGACTTTTTAAGTAGAAACAGCCATTGGTTAGGGATTGACACAGGTCTGTTGTAAAGGACTAGACTGCATCTATTGTTTGTATTACATATAACCCCTGTCACATAATCTTCTAAAGATGTTGTTATTCTAATGTTTGTTTTATTCAAGTCCTTACTGGGAAATTAATGGCTTACAGTACAGTTGTTGACATGTGGATACAATTTCTCATCTTCCCATGATAGGTGTCTGCAGAACTCTCACCCCCAACCTGGGTCTTTTTCTACCATCATGTACCAAGGTTGTCTTCCCATCCCCATCCCTCCCTTCCCTAGAGTCCTTTGCTTTGGTGCAATACACCAGCCCTAGTCCAAGTTTTACTGTGTTTTCCCTTTTTGTCCTTGTTTCTTAAATTCCACCTAAGAATGAGATCACCCAGTATTTATCCTTCTCTTCTTCAACTCCTCACTTCATCGTGGATGGAACATGGAGTCATGTTAAGATGACCACGTCCTTTTAAACAGCTGAGTAATATTCCGTCATGTGTGCGCACACGGCCGACTTTCTTAGTCATCTCTCTGTCCTTGTGTCCAAGTTGCCTCCAGGTTTGCACTATCGCAAATTGTGCTGCAGTGAACATAACTATACAGAGATCTCTCTGAATAAGTGTTTTTGTTTCCTTTGACAAATGTACACACTGTTTCCCACCGAAGTAGGATAAATTTACTTTGAATGTTTTTAAAATTGTAGACCAGAGCTGCAATCTAATTCACTTTCTAAAAGTCCTAGTCTGCCAGGCTTTGCTGTCACTTCAGAAGTCTTACAGTACATGTCCCCAGATTCTTTGTCTTTAGCAAATGTATCATTTCAAAAATCACTACTGAATATGAATACCAGATCTAGTATTTTAGTGAAAATGGGGTCCCATTTAAAGCTAAAATCATATCAAGTTAAGTCAAGAGTTTTGCCTCAAGCATAGATATATAAAATTGGGTCTTTTCTGAGACCTGGAGTTACTAAATCCTTTGAAACTTAAAAAAAAAAAAAAGATGACAAAGTTTTTTCAAAATATTGGTTAGATTTAAGACTTCCAAACTTTGGGGAAATTCATGTGAAATAAAGTTTGACTTACTGGGTCGGTTAGAGAGAATGTGGCTGGGGCCAGGCGGTGGCACACCTGGTTAAGAGCACATAGTACTAAACACAAAGATCTGTGTTCCAGCCCCCGGCTTCCCACCTGCAGGGGGGCCACTTCATAAGTGGCAAAGCAGGTCTTCAGGTGTTCCTTTTTCTCCCTCACTGTCCTATCAATAAAATGGAAAAAGATGGCCTCCAGAAGCTGTGAATTCCTAGTGCCACATGGAGCCCCAGCAATAACCCTGGAGGCAAATTAATCAATTAAGGAAGAGATAAGTGTTGCCGTAGCCTTAAGAATGTCACAATAAATGACAGAAGGAAGCAGACTCTCAGCATTGCAGTCGGCTGTACTTGGCATCACAGAATTGGAATTCATTATGCTTTAACTATGAGATTGAAGGGATCATGTTATTTTAAAACTGACCAATGTTAAGTGCATTTTTGAAAGAATTTCATAAAGCAATCCCAATTAACCAAAATCAATGATATAATTTAAAGAGGCTTCTTAGTCAAGACAAAATGAATGAGTCCATTTATTTCTCAACTTAAGTAGATTGCTAGAGAAAAAATATACTTTAAAAACTGAACTTTATTGATTGCAAGTTAAGCCAAGTCATTTTGCTGTTTGCAGTAGATTTCCAGAGAGATTTAATCTTAGTTGCAGTCTAGAAATTTTTAAATCCCCAATTTCAGATAAGCTTGAAGTCTCCAAAAACGATTATTGTCTATTAATGCAGAATTCAGATTGGTTTTTAGATAAATTCAGTATTCTATTTAATTTTAATGACTAGATTTTGAGAAGCATTGATAAATTGATCTCTATTTATACATGATAACCATGAATATAAAACACTTAAATATTAACTCATGTGAAAAACAGTCTAAAGAATTACCATGGAAAAACATTGTAGGGACTTGGCATGAAGCAGGGCTACATATAATTAACATACACACACACACACACACACACACACACACACATACACACATATATATACACACACACACATATACATATATTAGTTTTCCCAAATATTTAGAATAGCAGAGAAGACCGTGGTCAATCCATCCTCTCAAGAATAGCATTTCCTACAATAGTCACTGCTCATATTCTTAGGGTACAAAGAGGAATTAGACAAATCTACAAAAAGCAGCTCACAGACAAATGGAGCCGCTTTTAGCTCTGTGGGCACACACACTGGCTGTAACCTGATCGATCAGCCTTTGTTTTTTTCCCTTGTAATCAAATAAGCTCCGAAGGTTATAACTGGACGGGGGGGTGGGGGGGGAGTCAGATTGCTTAAAAGCACTACAAAGGACTTTAGAAGCTTTGATTGACCTCTTATTACAGTCAGGAGAGTTTATTAACCAGGATGACTAGCTCGATTTCTAGATCTCCTGTTTGGAACTTCATTTGTAGTTCATCAGTCATCTTAGGCTGTGTGCCATAGCATCCAAAATCTGGTAGCTTCAGGCCAGGAAGTGACGCTGTCATTATATTGGACATGTATGAGACATGTATGTCTGTTCACTTTCTCTCGGCTTGCTCAAGAGAACCGTGTTTACCATACACTGGCTGTAGGCTGAGGTGTTTTTTTTTTAATTTATTTAAAAAGGGAGACATTAACAAAACCATAGGATAAGAGGGGTACAACTCCAAGAATTGCCACCACCAGATCTCTGTATCCCATCCTCTCCCCTGATAGCTTTCCTATTCTTTATCCCTCTGGGAGTATGGACCCAGGGTCACCATAGGGTGCAGGAGATGGAAGGTCTGGCTTCTGTAATTGCTTCCCTGCTGAACATGGGCATTGACAGGTGGATCCACACTCCCAGCCTGCCTCTCTCTTTCCCTAGTGGGGTGGGGTTCTGGGGAATCAGAGCTCCAGGACATATTGGTGGGGTCGTCTGTCCAGGGAAGTCTGGTCGGCATCATGCTGGCATCTGGAACTTGGTGGCTGAAAAGAGTTAACATACAAAGCCAAACAAATTATTGAACAATCATGGACCTAAAGGCTGGAGTAGTGCAGATGAAGTGTTGGGGGGTAGGGCTTCTCCATTTTGTAGATAGCTAGTAGGCATATTTTTGTTTTATATTTCAAAGGGCCTGTAACTATACTAGTTTTTTTTTCCCTCTGAGCTTGAAATCTGATATGCAGGTGGATCTAAGTTATTGTCTGGGGAGGTGATGTCATGGCTGGGAAAAGGATAGAAAGCTGGATCAGGGAAGAGAGTAGCTCCCTAATATGGGGAAGGAGTATACATATTGTTGACTGTAAACCCCATTGATTTGGTGGGGGGGGACATATTCAACTTAGAAGCCTATGTGACCTCTGCATCCCTGTAGATCTGAACTCACATTCTGTGGTCATGAATAGGAACATTCCAAGCTGCCCCAATATCAAACACATGAAAAACTGCTCCAGGTCACTGATTGTCAGAGAAATGCAAATAAAGACAACATTGAGATACCACCTCACCCCTGTGAGAATGGCATATATCAAAAAGGACAAAAGCAACAAATGCTGGAGAGGCTGTGGGGACAGAGGAACCCCTCTGCACTGCTGGTGGGTATGTAAATCGGTCCAGCCTCTGTGGAGAGCAGTCTGGAGAACTCTCACAAGGATAGACAAGGACCTTCCATATGACCCAGTAATTCCTCTCCTGGGGATATACCCCAAGGATTCCATAACATCCAAACAAAAAGATATTTGTATGCCTATGTTCATAGCAGCACAATTTGTAATAGCTAAAACCTGGAAGCAACCCAGGTGCCCAACAACAGATGAGTGGCTGAGAAAGCTGTGGTATATATACACAATTGAATACTATGCAGCTACTAAAGACAATGAACCCACCCTCTCTGACACATCTTGGACAGAGCTAGAAGGAATTATGTTAAGTGAGCTAAGTCAGAAAGATAAAGAGTATGGGATGATCCCACTCATCAACAGAAGTTGAGAAAGAAGAACAGAAAGAGAAACTCAAAGCAGCATTTGACTAAATCTGGAGCAGGGCACCAAAGTAAAAACTCTGGGGTGAGGGTGGTGGGGTGGAGGGCCGGGGGATGGGATGGGACACAGTCTTTTGGTGGTGGGAATGGTGTTTATGTACAGTCCTATTAATCTGTAGTCATATAAGCCACTATTTAATGAGAGGGGGAAAACTGATTGTATGTCTCAAACTTTTTAAAGCACAGACTGAGTCTTTTTAATACATAGGCTGAGTCTTTGATATATTGACTCTCAAAGGCCTAGACCAGGGAGAACAGAAGCAACCGGTGGCACAGCTATATACAAATAATGTCAAAGGGCATAAATTATGGTGATGTTGGGTATTATATAGCAAATCCTAACAAAGGGATTTTTCCAAGTTAATCCAATTACCAAATAATGTGATTATAGCAATAACTATTGTCTTCTTGAACCCTGAGACAGCAGGAACCTCACATTTTCACTATAGAGCCTATATTTCCCCCAGTCCTGGAACCTCTAGGATGGGTCACACTTTCCTGCATGCTTCTCTCCATTCATACCAAATAATATTGATCCACCTTCTTCTTCTAGCGTTTGCCCTTCTTCCGTAGCCAGTCAACATCATCAGGTTGAGCCTGATGTAAAGTTTCGAGACCTCCTTTGAATCCCAACCTAATCAATGCAATAAGTACCACCTCAGCATGCTTCACTTCAGACTGTGCTCAGAGATTTCAGTTGTGGAATGACAGCCCTTCAGCTTCATTACTTGGATGAGACCTTTCCTTTCATAGTATACTCTAATTCCGTTGCAGGTGGTTCACTTCCTAACAAAGTCCCAAAGCCTAGATATAGACCAGGTCCCCTGAGATAGAGCATATGTTCACACGTATCCATAAACTAGGGCAATATATATGCCTGAAAGCAAAAGTACATAATAGTCTGCAGTGAGTCAGGATAAAGTTCCTAATGAAATAGGAAAAGTCAAGTACACCGTAGAACATTAACCACAGGGAGACACGATCTCATCAGAAGCACACTAAAAGTCATGTTTTGGGGGCTGGGGATGTCTTGTTGTGCTCATCACCTCCTCACTTCTTTTAGATTTTAGTAATGAGAAGGATAGGAGGGGAGAGAAAGAACCAGACATCACTCTGGTACATGTGCTGCCAGGGATTGAACTCAGGACCTCTAACTTGAGAGTCCAATGCTTTGTCTACTGTGCCACCTCCCAGACCACCACATTCTCATTTCTTAATAACAGTGATCCGGGAGTCGGGCGGTAGCACAGTGGGTTAAGCACACTTGATGCAAAGCACAAGGACCAGTGTTAAGGATCCGGGTTCGAGCCCCTGGCTCCCCACCTGTAGAGGGCTAGCTTCTCGAGTGGTGAAGCAGGTCTGCAGGTGTCTGTCTTTACCCCGTCTTCTTCTCCTCTCCCCATTCCTATCTAACAACGACAACGTCAATAACAACAATAACTACAACCATAAAGCAACAAAAGGGAAAATAAATTTAAAAACCCAGTAATCCATGGGGCTGTATGGTAACATACCTGGTTGAAAGCACATGTTACATGCAAGGACCTAGGTTCAAGCCCTAGTCCCCACCTGCATATGGGGAAGCTTTGCAAGTGGTGAAGTAGTGCTGCAGGTATCTCTGTCTCTTCCCCACTCCATCTCCCCCTCAATTTCTAATCGTCTCTAGCCAATGAGTAAACAAAGATAATACAAAATTAAAAAAAAAATAAACAAAGCAAACCTCAATCTTGCTGAGCTCCAGAGTTTGTCTCTGTTTAATGAAAAGCAATCTTTCTGCCATGTGTATTAGTTTCCTGTACTCCCATTTTTAAAAAAGTCCTGATAATAAAAAAATTAATTAAAAAGGGGGGGGCAGATGTTGGCGCACCTGGTTGAGTGTACACGTTGCAATGCACGAGGACCCAGGCTTAAGCCCCTGGTCCCCACCTGCAGGGGAAAGGTTTGTGAGTGGTACAGCAAAGTTGCACGTGTCTTTCTGTCTCTTTCCCTCGATTTCTGACTGTCTCTATCAAATAAAGATAATAAAAAATTAATTTAAAAAAACTTGCATGAGAGGATTGCAGCAGAACACGGCGGTCCTGCATAGTCAGAGAGTGTGGTCAGCCACCACAGAGCTGAGACTTGGCTGTGCTCCACACCTCTGTGTGTATTCAGCGTAGCCAGCCTGACTGCATCTCAGGCTCTGCTTTCTACCACGTTGCCTCTTTCCCCTGTTTAGCTCTAAACATACTGTAGTTTTCTTTTCTTTGTTTTGTTTTAAATATCTATGATTGGATAAAGATAAAGAGACAGAGAGACAGATACCTGTAGCCCTTGCAGGTGGAAACCAGGGGCTTGAACCCAGGTTCAGCACCACCTGGCCTCAACACATTTTGTGATGTACAACCGAACGGGGGCTTCACATGTGCAATTTCACTGCTTCTGGGCCGCTTTGTTATTCAGAGAGAGGGTGGGGGTAGGGGGACCCGCATGCAGGAGGTTCTCCCCTGCCTTGGCACTCTCATGTGGTCTTAAGGTCTGAGCCTGGATTTCAGACGTGACAAAGATGATATCCCTTATCTGGCCAGCTGTCTCTTTGAACACACTTGAAGGACCTGGTTAACTAAAAGGCCTGCCTAGTTCACTTCCCTGTAGACATGTGGATGTAGTTACAGATCATCTCCCTACCTAGATGCTTTACAGTGGCAAATGAGTTGAATGGCCATGGTTCTATGGCAGGGGCCCAATGGAAATGCAAAAGATAGAAAGTCAAGAAAAATTCCACTCTGAAGTCATCACACAGCTGCCAGAGACCTCGTGGGTTCTACTGAAGTAGGATATTTTGGTACCCAAGGAGAAAAATAAAAAGATATGTGCTATTTTGTTGATTTTAAAATAACTTAAACTAAAATATATGCTATATATTTCTTAGGACTTGCAGATTAATATATATTTTTAGTGAGAGAATCACTGGCTTCTGAACTGTTTAAATTTTCTCCTTCCTCTTTACAGAGTCTCCTTTGTGACTAGATCAGAGAGAGAGTGCCTAGAACCAGCTGGATTTTGTTAGCAACAATGTAGACTTTGGAAGACTCCAAGTCCAGCCCTGATATATAAGATGAGCATTTCCCAAACTCTGTGACCTTAGCTACACCTGCTGTAACATTGTTTGGTCATTTCCAAATTGCTGAAATACTTTTCTTTTACCTCAAAAATTGTCTGCCAGATCTCATAACAACAACAAATATTACAGATGAGTGAGGGGGTAGCCTGCTGTACGTAATCAAGATGCTGGGTGGTTCTTCACACAGTAAAACTCTTGCCTAGGTCTTGATACTTTGCTTTTCTCAATAAGTGTCCCATTTGCTTTCCATCTTTTTTTCCATCTGAAAACTCTTTTGTTTTGTTAATGTTATTGGATCACAATTTATGCACGGTTGTTCTCCTGATAACGAAGCATTGATATTTCTGGTTTCTAGAATAAATCATCAAAATATTAAATCGGACACCATGTCAGCCCAGTGATTACACACGGTCTCCGCAAAGCTGGGTCTGCCTTTCTCTGTGACGTCTGTTGTTTGAAATGCCCAGCATTGCCATTCGGAAGGGTTCTCTTCCAAATTGGTGGCCCGACTGTGACAAATCTGAGCACCTATGTGATATTTTCCAAGTATTAAAAATCAAGTGAACAGTTAAATTAGCAATGGAGACTGAGCTATAACTCTCTCCCTGGAAGGGAAGCTATTATGAACAGCATGTACACAGGGAATGATTATTTTTTTCCCCTGTTAATAACGGTTGGAGAATAGCAGCCCAGACAGAACAATACTATTCATACTGCCGTTGAGAACAGACAAGACAGTTTGCTCTGCTCGAGAACCGGTGCTGTGAAGTGGCTACAGGGAAGCCTTAGTGCATGAGAACAGCTGTTTATCTGTTTTTCTTTGGGTCTTATCTTCTGTTTACACCGCCATTCTATCAGTACGTGGCTTCATAAAGCGGTAGGGTTCTGATTGGAAAACGACCGAGCCCATGTGCTTTGGAAGCCAATGTGTTGATTTTCTAGCTGAATGGCCATGTTTTAGTGCAGCTGCAGGGTGAGGGTGTGTGTACGGGGCAGGAAGCCTGGTATCACCAACATGGTGTCCAGAAGTGGAGCAGTTTCCTGTGCTTTATGGGTTTTATTATCCTACTGAATGAATATGGCGCGGGTGCCTTGACTTTTTTTTTTTTTTTTAATCTCAGAGATAATGTCAGATAGATGGTTGTGTTTCTGTCAAACGTTTGATGGAAGGTTTGGTTATAAAACTTCCTTTTGCAGAAAAGGGCTTTATGTTTTGGCTATAAAGGAAACTCCCATCAAGTTTGATCGCAACTTGTCCTTATCTGTTAATGCCCTGTGTGCTATTAAAAGTTGAAAACGCAAAAGCCTGAGTATTGAATTTCAGCTAGAAACTGTGTTTGCCCTGGTGTGCCTCTTGGATATGGAGGCTATGGCTTGTCACTTATTTTTAAACATAAAATATATATTTTATATTTTATTTATTTTCCCTTTTGTTGCCCTTGTTATTTTATTGTTGTTGTTATTGATGTCATCATTGTTAGATAGGACAGGGAGAAATGGAGAGAGGAGGGGAAGACAGAGGGGGAGAGAAAGACAGACACCTGCAGACCTGCTTCGCCGCCTGTGAAGCGACTCCCCTGCAGCATAAAATATTTTTTAAAATAATTTTACTCAGGGCGCACATAGTACTGAATGCAAGGGTCTGGGTTCAAGCCCCCAACTCCCCACTTGCAGGAGGGACACTTCACAAGTGGTGACACAGGTCTGCAGGTGTCTCTCCCCCCCCCCACCACCCAAATTTCTCTCTGGCCTCCAGGAGCAGTGGATTCTTAGTGTCCCAGCAATAACCCTGGAGGCAAAAAAGGAAAAAAAAAACTTTTCAAATAATGAATTTATTCATTAGAGACAAAAAAATTGAGAGGGGAGGGAGAGATAGAGACAGACATTTGTAGTCGTGCTCACTGCTCCTGAAGCTTCACCCTCACCCCCACCCCCACGTTCTCACACACAGGTGGGAACTGGATGCTTGAACCTGGGTCCTTGTGCATGCCGATGTCTGTCCTCAACCAAGTGCACTTTCTTGCGGCAGAACCTCCCATAGAATCTCCCCATCAGTCATCATTCGGTGGCTCGGCTCAGTCTTGCTGACCTCCCCTAGCTATAAGTTTGAACCAAGCCTTTGGGGTGCTTCCCTTACACGTTTGCATATTTAAGGACCAAATGCCATTCATTTTTCAGCAAGACTCCTCCTAAGACGTGAATGAGTAATGGCTGAATGTGTGTGTGGGGGGGAGGTTGTATTTTTATTGAATGAATTTACTTTAATGCCAGTTCTCCCTTACTTACTGCCTTCCATGAGCATTCACTTTGGGGCCACATCACCCTGGCTTTGTTTTTGTCTATTTTTCATCTCCCTGTGATAGGTGTCTGTAAAACACTCCCAACTTAGTTGCACCATCCTGCTCCAGGACCCTAAAGTCCCCCATCCCAGAGGCCTTTGCATCAATACACCAAACCCAGCCCAAGCTTTCTTTGTATCCATACTGACTGACACTCAGCTCAAGAAGAATCTAGAGCTGATCGGTACGTCTCCCTCTCCTCCTTAAAGTTCACTTTATCTGGGGATATTTTAAAGTTATTCCAAAACCGGGTACAATATCATATCACTCCATACACCTCACCCACTTCCAAAGTGCCATCTCCTTCCACTGTCACACTCTGGACCTCCAGCCTGCTGGGATACACCAGGGTTCATCAGTGAGTGTTTCACCCTGTCTTTTCCAGAGCCTGAGAGAGGCTCCATCCTGATGCGTTTTCCTTCTTTCCCAGAAGATCTTCCGTGAGCTACTCTGTGATGCAGGGTCCCTTTGTTTGCTCCTTCTCTTGTAGAGGGTTGACGAAGGCACCGCTCAGCTCTGCCGTGTGGTGGTGCCAGGGATTAAACCTGAGTCCTCTTGTGTGCAAGGCCTGTGTACCTCTGCCGCCCAGGATTTTTCTTTACTCTTTTGCTGATGAGTTTGTATGACGAATTAACCTATGTTACAAAAAAGAAAGAAAAACATTTTTAGGGCTAATGGAATTTAACACTGCTCATTGGCTCTGCCTGGAAACAGGTTGCTGAGCAGTCCACAGGGAGTCTAAACGTACAGCATCTTCTTCACATTCTCCTTTAAAAATAAGCAGGCTAAGTGGTGGTCCAGACAGCCTGTCTCACGGTGCCTTAATGGGCCATGGTAGCCCAGATGTTGAGATGCCCTAAGCGGGAAGAACATTTTCTCCCATCTTCCTCACTACTAATGGTGTTTATTTGATGTAAATATTTCCACTCTAGCATGATAATGGGTGCCCGAGGGGATCACAGGGTTCTTAATATATTTGTTTTCTTCCCATCTACTTTTATGTCTCATCCATTTCTACTGGAAACTGAGAAAAAAATATATATATATTTTCTTCCAAAGGCAATTACCCTGTGTGACCTTTCTACTCTATCATACAGCCAGCCTCTTCCTTCTCAGGTAATAACCGGCAGAATCTCTTCAGGGGCTGAAGTCAAGTCATTAATTGGCTTGATAAGGGGTTGTTAGGACAGTCATCATAATCTCCTTAGTGGCTGTACGTCACTCCTAGACACTGAGCGACCCACTTTGTTTCCCTGAGTTCAAGCATTATTATTTTTCTATGGCACTGCTCAGATTGTGGATTTCAAGTTAATTCACAAAGTTATAGCTCACGTTGAAGTAATTTCTGCTGAGAAGTGATTTTTCTAGACAATTGTCCAGGTTCTTTTTGATTAGACACAATATTTGAACAGCTAGGCTCCACTATAAAGATCTTTGATGTAAGACTGTGTTCTTTTAGTATACTTTCCCCCTTTCAGAAATAGATTTGCTGAACTGTGGGGTTTTCCTGATCATTAGTGCAGGTGAACAAGGCAAGTCCCACAGCGATCTATTGATAACCAGATGGGCTGCCCTTTCGTGTATCTCCTGCTTCTCAAATTAAGATCTGTAAGTGCTGAGAGAAAATGCAGATACCAGGAAAACTTTACTTGATGCCAACTCCTCCTGGACTGTCCTCACGGAGTCTGACCTTGGAAAATGAAATGAATTGCTCTGGTCAGAGGCTTCCCTCAGCAAACATTTGATCAAGACTACTCAAGGGAGGCTGGGTGGTGTGCACGGACCCAGGTTTGAGCCCCCCACACCTCACCTCCAGGGGGAAAGCTCCACAAGTGGTGAAGCTGGGCTGCAAGTGTCTCCCTCTTCTCTCTGGCTGTGTCTATCCAATAAGTAAAGATAATTTAAAAAAAAAAATTAAAGGGTTGAAGGGATATGTCTCCTGCATACTAAGTGCTCTAAAATGAAGTTTTATTTCTTGTTCTCTGCAGTGACATGCATAAGTGAGACCACACATGGGAGGGTTTCACTGGAGGTCTGGGGAAAGGTGAGACACGACATGTTGTAACAGAAAGAACCTCACCCTGCCATCTCCTCATTGTTGCTCAGCTAACTGCCCTGTGGGGACCTGGTTATTCGATAACTCAGGTCTCTATTCATTTGTACGGGTACGAGCACAAACACTCCCAAGCTTACTCGCTGAAATTGGTGCTGACGGGGAACAGACAGCTGTAGGCTGGGGAGAGAGTGGTACAAATTCCCTGGGGGAAAAAATAATCAAACGTGATTGCTCACTTTTATATAAAAGCTAAAAGGGAGCTTTGCCCCCAGCATACGGCAAATGGATTTGTAGAGAGATTGAGCATAGACCATCTCGAGTGGGCAGATCAAAATGGAGAAGCACTATCAGTACTTGATAGAGCACATTAAAAATAATAATAATAGCAGCAGCAGCAGCAGCAGCAGGACCAAAGGGAGCCATAATCCACATGGACAGTCCTGCAGGATAAATTGTTGGACGGCTGGCAATTTCAGCGTGAGCATCTCAGCTCAGTGTGACCAGCTAATAAGTAACTCAGACTTGGCGTGCCGTCAACTTGGTGTGTTGACACCTCTGCCCGCATTCAAGAACAATCAGTGGGTGACTGACTGCTGGCGACCAGGGACTATGAACTAATTTACTGAAGCAGCGTTGCGGGTCAGGCTAGTGCAGTAAGTAGCTTCACAGCTGGTCTGTTTATTCTAGCCGATATTTACAGGTGGCCTGTCTTTCTTTCCCTCTTCAGTTATGCATTTAAATGCTAATGGCTAAGTAGCATGACTGGCGACAAACTTGAAGTTATATCCGTCCCATTGTGCAGAAAGATCAAATCAGACTCTTCAGCTTGACTTGGAGGTCCTGTGCAGTGACAGGCTCCCATCTGGCCGCCCCAGTGGTCCTGGTAGGTTTTCTGCAAGACCTGAGGGGTAGTGTGTTTTGCTGGTTGTTGGATGATACAATTTCCTCCTCCTCGTTCAGATTTCTCTTCACTCTCCAAGAATGACCTCAGCTGTCACCCCATCCGGAAAGTCTTTTCCACATGCATTCATTCCACAGATGTTTACTGAGTGATTTCTTTTTCTTTTTAAAAATTTTTTAAAATATTAATTTTTTCCCTTTTGTTGCCCTTGTTTTATTAGAGTTTTCATTGTTGATGTTGTCGTCATTGTTGGATTGGACAGAGAGAAATGGAGAGAGGAGGGAAAGAGAAAGATAGACACCTTCAGGCCTGTTTCACCACCTGTGAAGTGACTTCCTTGAAGGTGGGGAGCCAGGGACTCGAACCGGAGTCCTTAAGCCAGGCCCTTGTGCTTTGCGCCATATGCTTTTAACCTGCTGCGCTACTGCCCTGCTCCCACTGAGTAATTTCTATGTTAGAGCTGCTGTCCTCATCCTTAAATGCGAACTTTTATTGCATGAATAGTCATACCCAAGTGGCTAACCTGTGCGTGTGGCTTAATGCTTATCTTACCTCCTTTTAGAAAGTGATTCCACAGTAGCAGGGGATATTTCCCTCCAACTCCAGTATCACTTTATTGAGGAAACACTGATTTACAGGATTGTAGTTGTCACAGGGGCATCTAGTTCCTCCACAGAGACTTGGGCTCTTGATGCTTCTCCCTTCTTCCTCCTGAGTCCACCGAGGATCCACCCTGTACTGCCCTTCGTTTCTTACAGCCTGTCTGCCAGTGAGAGCTTCTGGTGTTCATCCTTCTGTCTTACCTCCCTCAATGTGATTCTGCCACTGCTGGAGCAAAGGAGCAAAGGAGAATACCCTCATCTTACAGTTGTGTCGTGTTCCTTTTCCACGAAGTCATGGACACTCGGGTTGCTGTCAAATGTTGGCTGACACAGAGAGCGTGACCAGGGTCATGACTGTTCATGGTTCCTGTTGGACAAGTGTCTTTGTGTTCTTTGGATCGATACCTAGGAGAGGAATTGCTGGGCCGTGTGATGGGTTGATTTTTAATGCTTTCAGGAAATCTCCAAACTGGTTTCCATGGAGGCTGTGCTAATCTGCATTCCCTCCAGCAATGTAGAGAGACTCTCTTCTCCCCCCAGTTTCTGTTTCTGCCCATGTGATGTAGGCCATACTCCAGGGGTAAGATGGTTGTTTCTCTGATCATAGTGATTTTCAAGATGTTTTTCCTATGCCCGTTGGCCGCCTGATTATGTTCTCTTGTGAAATGTCCGCTCAACTCTTTCCTCCATTTGAAAGATGGGGTCCCTTGGGTTTTTATTGCTGTTGCTGTCATTGCTGGGCTTTGTGTGTCTTTAAAATGATACCCATTGGGGCCAGGCGGTGGCGCACATATTACAACACACAAGGGCCTGGGTTCGAGCCCCTGGTCCCCACCTGTAGGGGAGAAGCTTTGCAAGTGGTAAAACAGGTCTTTGATTGCCTCACTCCCTCCCTAGCTCCCCATCTCCTCTTGATTTCTGGCTGTCTATAGCCAATAAATAAAGATAATTTTTTAAGCATGACCATTGGGAGGTGGCCTAGGGGTTTGAGACCATGTTGGCAAGTCCCTGGTAAGACATATGGCCAGAGAGGTGTTCAGGTCTTTCTCATTAAATGTTTATGAAATAGTGTAAAATAGCCAGGCAGAAAATCCTGAGGTTGGCTGCTGCTCTGTCCAGGGGTAATTCAGATCAGAGGACACAGCTGATGTTTTATCCAATACAGACCCTGTCACAGATACTCAGGTAAATGTTTCTATGTATGTGTAGAGTGGACATGGACCAGTACTCACTACACAACTTGAAACAGAGGTATGTGGAAGGAAGCAGCCTTACAAGGAGCATCAACACAGATGGACAGTGTGGGATTTTCATAAGAACATCTCAAAATATGATCCATTCCTGGATGAATCCAGCTAATATGTAATGTCCAGGCTCAGTGTAGAGTCGGCTGTAAATTCTGGTTCTTGAATAATAGACAGTTTTCCCTTCCCTATAAGATGCAGAAGAGCTATAGCAGGGAGGGGAGAGATCCTAAGTTTCTAGAAGGTTTTACTTTGACCCAGGTTCAAACCCTGGCATCTCACGTGTGGTTCTGTGACACTAGAAGGACCTCTGGTGTCTGTCTGTCTCTTTATCTGAATGAACAAAAGTGGCCAGGTCATGCATGAGCCCCAACTCCACTTATTTGGTTCACCCTAGGGTGAAGGGGTTGCACTTCTATACATTTCTCCAAGGAGAGAACGCATAATTTTTAGATGCTGAAGGTGCCATAGCTTATAAAAACAGAACCATGATTTGAATAGGCCTGAAACAGGTGCACACCTAAAATACCAAGGCCAGAAAAGAACAAGAATATCCTCAGTTGGATTTATGAAAAGGTAAAATGCTTTCTGCCCATGGTCACTTTAGAAAAGCTTCCTGACAGAGACCAGCCTTGGAAAATCTCCCACATTCCCTTTGGCCTCAGTTTCCTAGTGGGACAGGAGTGTGGATTATTAGGCCTCTGTGATTAATAGAATTCCAAGTAGCTAATCTTTTCTTGACTTCAATACCAGATCCCCATCACAATGCCAATCACAGCTTAGGCGCTCAGGAAGCATCTGGGACTCCTGTTAAAATGAAACTTTAAAGATGTGTTGTCCCAAATATATATGCACTGTCTTGAGTTGAAGTTGCAGAGTATTTTGTCATTAGCTCCCTAATGTCCCATGAAGGGAAGGGGGGCTTACTCGTAGACCATTGTTCACTCTTTCACATACACGTCAGAATGTTGGACTCATTTCCTAATTTCAGGATTAACATTTTTTTAAATCTTATTGAGGGGATTAATGGTTTACAGTAATTACAGTTGACCTTTTGGATGTCTGCTTTGATGAATATTCTATTCCTATCTACTCCTCCTTTTTTGGATGTTTTTTTTTTTTTTGGCTGAGTTTAGTGAGCTCTTTTTATATTTTAGTTAAGATCTTCTCCCATTTTGGGAGCAGTCTGTTTGGGTGGTGGTTTCTTTTAAGACATTTGTGTCTATTTTGTAGGAACTGTCTCAGATCTCCCTCTGATCACCCAGTGTCATAAGCACTGTAGATGCCAGGGGAAGAATGAAAGGGTGCATAGCAAAACAATCTGCCTACTTGAGTATGACAGAGTTTTGAATCCAGACATCCTCTGGTATGCCATTCTTCTTTTCTGGAAATTTCCTTAAAGTTTTTATACTTAATTTCCTCCTGTGTTAATGTCTTCAGCTGCCGCAGTAGAGTCATCATGGTCTTGGAAGAGAAAGTATTGAGCCCCTCATTAGCAAGGGACTCCCGGCTTGTGGTTTCTAGAGCGTTTGCAAAGTCTGAGTCTCCCTTTAAGAAAAAAAGAAGAGGGTTGATGGAATAGCACACAGCACAGGTTTGAGTCTGGCCCCCACTCCATTGAAGGTAGCTTTGGTGCTGCAGTCTCTTTTACTTACTCTCTCTCTGAAAAAAAATGTGGGCAATTAGGAATACAAAATTAGAACAGTTTTTTGTTGCCACCAGGGTTATTGCTGGGGCTCAGTGCTAGCACTATGAATCCACTGCTCCCAGCAGCTTTTTCTTTCTTTTTTTTCTTGATAGGACAGGGAGAAATTGAGAGAGAGAAAGATAGATACCTGCTTCACTGCTTATGAAATGGGTCTCCTGCAGGCACATTTTTAATGACTGAGAGATGGAAAGGAAGTCACAAGTTACAGATACTGGGAAAATAACCCCTGTATTTCAAATAGTGCCATCAACAATAAGAATCATCTGTACTGATTATTATTTTTTAGTTCTGGGGTGGGGTGGGCAAAGCATCATTCTGGCGTGTGCATGCCAGGGCTTGAAGTCGGGATAATTTTTGGGTTTGTGTCTGTATGTATATGAAGTCCCTTCTCTGCTGTGATGGTGATTTGTAATGCTTTCTGTAGATAGGAGGGAGATCTGGGAGGCTGCCAGTTTTGGAATCCCCTTCTCGGTCCCATCTCAGGGCACCCTCTGCAGGTAGGCTCCTCATGGCTTCTTTCCTGGACTTGGAGGGGTGGGTGGAGGAAGGTCTCATTGCCAGAGACAAGAGAGGGAGTGGGAAGTAGCAGAGAACCTGGGCTTTCACAGCCTCACAGTCTCTGATGAGGGAGAGTTTCTCTGTGAGTTCTGCTGGGGTGAAGACAGCCACCAGAATCCTGGCAGACAGCAGTATCCATGCTGACGGGGACTTGGAGGAGGTGGCCACGTGCCAAGTTCTCACTGAAGAACTTGAGTTGTAGCTCCTTTCATGCAGGGAATGTGACAAGTGTCATGGACACTTTCGCTCAGGTTTCAAGGTAGTCTGCCTCTCATTGTAAGTGCTCAGTAAGCTGTTTTACACTTCCACTGCCGAATAGTTCGTCATCAAAACTCTAGGAACTTGTCAGTGCATGTCTTCTTTTGTCTCATAAAATTATTTTATGAGACATGGAGAAATATCTGAGCTCTGCTGTGCCAGGGGTTCAACCCAGGGCTTCAGGCATGGAGGGCCACCCCTCCATTCACATCATTCAACTTGACTTTTCAGGAGTGATTCTAGTGACTTTACCTTTTACGGAAATACACTTTGAAGGGGGTCATCCCAGAGAAAAATTGTACTAAGTGCTTCTTGCCCATGAGACAGAAAGACTACATCAATGCCAGTGGGTGGCATGTGGCAACCATCTTCTCCAGGAAGGAAGGATGGGCCGTTTGCTGGAGTCCAGCAGGTAGGCCTCTCTGAGAGGAGATCTCTTTGCTCAGGGTCCCCACCACTCCCAGAGTCTCTGTGCAGGAAGAGCTGAAGCTTCTTGATCTTCAGACTCCCTCCCTATCCTCCTTCCATCTTTCCTATGTTCATCTTCAGTCACCAGCGTGAAGGTTTATTCAAATGTTTATCTCCAGCTTGGAACCTCTGTCCCCAAACCCAGCACTTCCCAACAGCTAGATTAACGGTAGATCCATAATCACGGAACTTCATCATTCCTAACTGAACTCTCCTGACTTTAACCTCAGATCTAAGCTTCTCTCACGACTGGCCTCGTTTTAATAAAGGAGGCTCCTCCCTGAGTTGTCCTTGATGTCAGTTTGGCAGCAGACTCTTTTCATATGGCGGCCGTATTAGGTGTTCAAAGCCTAAGCCAGTTCCCATCACTGTGGTGTTTCCGATGAGCTTTCTGATTTCGGACTAAGTACACTCACTACCTGTAGCTGACCCCAGTTTAACTCATAACCTGTCCCTTTTTCTGCCTGGAGTAAACTGCAGCCATTCCAATCACACCTCTCCCAGAAGGACTCTTCCCTCAGACATCATTCTCTGACTCTTCCTTATGGTCTATGCTTGGATTCTATCATCTTATTGCCCAAGCCTTTCTTGTCTCCAGTAATCACATGACACCATCAACCATTCTTATTACTTGTTTGTTCTCTGCTTGTCCACCCCACCCCCTTCTTTCGGTGCTTTGGCCTTAGAAGGCCCTAATTGGCTTGTGCCAGTGATTAAAGATTCAGCTGTTTTGTGAGCCTCATAGTTTAAGTCATTTAGTGGCTGGAGAATAATATGGTGGGGTATTTTTCACAAGAGTCGCCACAATACTAAAGATTCTTACTTTCAAGCCGACTTCATTGCATACCATATACTTATTCGCTTTTCCTTATATGTTAAGTCTGTGAAAAATATTCTGAAATCTTGCTTGTTTTTCCTCTACAGAATTTGAAGCAATACCATCATGCTGGTGGCTGGTATCTATTCTCCGAGGTGGCCACATCCACCCATGTAGATTCACTTTTCTGCACTTGGTACTGCACTTAGTACTGCACTTGGTACTTCTCAATCAGAAGTCAAATTTTTCCAGTGCAGCATTTTGACTGTACTCACATCTTTTTTTGTGCTCTTTGCCTACCTTACTTGTGTGCCTCTTTTTATAAATGACCCTGAGTATAGTGTGTATCTATCCTTGAGCCTCTATTTTTCAACCCACTGTTAAGCCCCTGCCTTCCATTAAGTGCCTGTGATAGCTATCACAGTATTACACGATGGGCTGAGTGTAGTCTAGGGTGTGAACTTACTATTTTATATTTCCTCCTTTTCCCCATTGCTGATCATTCTTTTTGGATCATTCTTTTTTGGCGTTTTACTTTTGTTTTGTTTGATGATTAAAATGGTATAGTTAGGATTTCTTCACGGTAAATATCTCTCCGGTTGTTTTACCGTCCCTTCACTCCAAATAAAATTATGACTTCAACATTAGTTCTCCATACCATTTCCCACACTTTTCTTTCCCTGTTGCTACTCAGAAAATGACACATCAGGTTGGTTGGTTGCCAGATGTTGTAGATGGGGGTGGAATGATGACAAGCCTGAGAGAAATATTTATGATGGCAGATACTCAGTATTTTTACACTATGGAATAAATCAACAGCAGGATATAGAAAGGGTCGGCCAGAGGTTACATCTCATGTGATTAGAAGGGGCACCTGCAGCCCAGAGACTGAATGGCGTCCACAATGGTAAACAAAAGAGCCAACTCAGCAAGAGCAAGCATTGACCTGGGCCTGTGAAGCATGTTTTCATAAGTTTCAGGTAAAGCAGTTAGCCCTTCTGGAGGAGATGTCTTCCCATCCCTGCTTTCCACCGCATAGCAGTACATCCTCTTGCCTGTCACTACTGCTCCATTGCCCACATGGGATTTGCTTTCCCCCTGGAATGATATTTCTTTCCTTTCACTCACACCTAGGTATAAGTAATGACAGAAATAAACGTCAAGGTTCATATGATTCAAATAGTACTTTCTCCATACATTCCTATGGTAAAAAAAAAAAAAAAAAAAAAAGCAAACCAGATTTCCTGGGACTTAGCCCCCTTTCAGAGACTCTGAAATTCCTTGCTTCTCATCCACAACTATAATTAAATCCAGGCTTCATGTAGGGGAAAGGACATGCACAGCTGATGCCCCTCTCTGCTGCTACACCAGTGGGTGTGCAATAGGCACTTCTCAGGAAGTACTTAGCCATTGCGGTTAGCTGGGAAGTGAACAGTCTGTTTCAGGCACTCTTCTCTGTTCTCAAGTCCTTTCCTGTCGGGGGATCTGGACCCTGAAAAACTGGCTCAGTTCTTATTTACATCTCAGAAAAGCATTTTAGAATGAAAAGGGCCTGGTGGTGGTGCACCTGGTTGAGTACACATGTTACAATGATCAAGGACCCAGATTCAAACCCCTGGTTCCCACCTGCATGGGGGAAGCTTCACAAGTGGTGAAGCAGTGCTGCAGGTGTTTCTCCCTATCACCATCTACCCAATAAATAAAGATACTAAAAAAAAAAAAATCAGAATGCAAGATGTCAGAGGTAGGTAAGAGATTAGATCTACAAATGAGAGAAAAGGGGGAGTTCTAAGAGAGAAAGCAAGCAGTAGTTCACCTCCCTCTTCAGGATGTTTTTACTGCTACCTACTACAATCTTCCCATCCTAAGAAAATTGAAGGGAATATTCCACCATGTCTCTTACCTGCCATGACACTAGATCATGCAGCCCTTACTTTCCTGTTCTAGAATATCTTCCCTCTCCTCTGATAGTCTCCCATCTTTTTCTAGCATGCTTAATTTTACTGCTACTGCCTTTTGGAGCAGAAATATTTGGACATATGCTTCTGCCTCTTCCAGACATTTCTCTTGGGCTCCAGTGCTTTATCTCTCTTGACCTATCAACACATTAAGAGTGATCACCATTTCCTTTGGGTCTCTTACCAAGGTTTTTCCTGACTCCCTGGCTTGGCAGCATTGAAGCATGCTGGTTCCTGTTCTCCACCGGCCATCTCAGCCTGTGCCAGGACTCCTATGTCCACTTTAAATGCATCTATACAGTGGTCTCTTGGACATTTCTGTGTGGTGTGTCTAGTCAACCTTTCAAACTCAACAGACACCGAAACAAAACCTAGCTAGTCTTAACCTCTCCAAAATATCTGCTCCATCTACCACCCGCCTAGTGGGTGGCAGTTTCATTTCTTGGCAGTTCAGAGCAAAAGACTTAGTTCTTCTCTTAATCACGACATTGTTGGGAAATCCTATTGATTTTGTCATAAAAATATTTCAGATTCCCGACTACCACCTGCGCTTATCTCTGCCACCCCCACCCTTTCTTAACAGCCATTACCATCTCTCACCTGCATTCCTGTAGGACTCTGCTTCCCTGCTTGCCCTGCCCCAATCACAGGAGTCCTTCAAAGGGTCAGATGATACTCAGGGCCTGGCAGTGGTTGGAAGGGACCCTCCTTCCTAACCTTCACACCCAGAGAATGACAGTGCCCTGGGCCTCGGTTCTAGCTGTCCCCTTGCTTCCTGTCATGAAGGTGAGCAGCCTACATTCTTTGCTTTCTATTTCCACACATCATTGTCTATAAAAGGTCCAGCTGTGTCTGTGATAGGAGACACTTTAGTACAGACAGGTTTTGCTCAACTGAATTGGAGACTGTGTTATGAGCACACTGAAGGTAGACAGGGCCAAACTGTGATTCCAGTGGGCTGGCTGTATTAAATGCCTTGTCAACTGCCACGTGTTTGTTCCCTTTATGATAAGCTTATTGGGATGTAAGTTGAGGAATATCGGTCACTTTAACTGCTAAATCACGGGTGAGGAATGTCTGGCCCAAGACCTGTAGAATCATTTGGTCTGTCCTGAAAAAATCAACTGTAGCTTCTTTCATAGAAATATTGAGTGCTAATTTTTAAGTTGGTAATTTTATCAACTATGAATGATGTTATAGATATCCAGGTGTCCCTTGGCAGACAAAAAAGGTTTCCTACTCCTGAACTAGATAATGCTAATCTTTTTTATTTTTTATTTATAAAAAGGAAACACTGACAAAACCATAGGATAACAGGGGTACAACTCCACACAGTTCCCACCACCAGAACTCTATATCCCAACCCCTCCCCTGAGAGCTTTCCTATTTTTTAACCCTCTGGGAGTATGGACCCAAGATCATTATGGGATGCAGAAGGTGGAAGGTCTGGCTTCTGTGTTTGCTTCCCCGCTGAACATGGGCGTTGACAAGTTGATCCATACTCCCAGCCTGCCTCTCTCTTTCCCTAGTGAGGTGGGGTTCTGGGGAATCAGAGCTCCAGGACACATTGGTGGGGTCCTCTGTCCAGGGAAGTCTGGTTGGCATCATGGTAACGTCTGGAACCTGGTGGCTGAAAAGAGAGTTAACATATAAAGCCAAACAAGTTGTTGACTAATCATGAACCTAAAGGCTGGAGTAGTGCAGATGAAGAGTTGGGGAGGGGGGTCCTCTGTTCTGTAGATAGCTATTAGGCATATTTTAGTTATATTCCAAAGGGCCTGTGGCTATACTAGTTTCAGGACTTCAAAAGCTGAATAAGGTCAAGAGACTGGCATACTTTAACGATGACTCCTTAGTCACTATCAGGCCACCCCATCAGCTGGGGCTCTGTTCGGGGGAGTCCTGAGATTCCCAAACAGACCCCTAGTGGACTCCCATAGGACCTTGCCCTCAACTTGGATCAACAATGATAGAGAATGTTCCATCCTCTGAAGGGAGGCTGGACAACATACTCTGTGCTACACCTGAGGAAGATGGGTCCTAATATTGGGGCAGCTTGGAATGTTCCTACTTATGACCACAGAATGTGAGCTCAGATCTACAGGGAGGCAGAGGTCACATAGGCTTCTAAGCTGAATATGGGCCCCAGATCACATCAAATTGATGGGGTTTACAGTCAACAATATCTATACTCCTTTCCCATATTTGGGAGCTACTCTCTTCTCAGATCCAGCTTTTTGGTCCTTTTTTCAGCCATGACATCATCTCCCCAGGCAATAATTAGGATCCACCTGCATATCAGATTTCAGGCTCAGGGGAAAAAAATGCTAACCTAAGGGTTGTAAATCATCTATTTAAAACAATTATTTTATATTTCTGAAACATAATTTATTGCAGTGATTACCTATTAAGGATGTAGCAGATTTTTATTTTTAAGAGGCCACAAAAATTATTCTTTCTAGTTAAGAGTGTTGGCTTTAAATTTTTCTTTAAGTGCATTTGGGTATGAAAATACCTAGTCTTTATGTTCTTTATCGTTTTAAATAAGGTGACATGTATTACTTGCAAAATCCTCAAATGATGTTTCACTTAGCAGTGATTTACTCCAAAGACTAAAAACAGCTGCACAAGTAGCCAGCTGTGTTGTCAACTTAAATGAGCAGTCAGTAGTTTATGTGCACCCAGGCATTTGGTTACTTCTGCTTTTCACTAATATCACTTTGGAATTTGCCAGCTTAGGAACATAGTATAGTGGAAAGGGTCTGGGTACTAATGCTCCAAGACCTGGACTGAAATCCCAGCTCCAATGAGCTTGGTGTAGAACTGGGTAGCTTCCCCAAAGGACTGTGGTAAGCTCCAATATGACACAGTAAATGACTGTACATCTTAATCCTCTTTCTCTCCTCCCTCCAGTTCCCTTGTGATTTTAATGGATGGTCTTTTATCTTGGATTCCACTGTCTTATGGATGGATGGCTGTTGGGAGCCCACTGCCTTAGCGAGGTCTTCTTCAACACTTAAGGAATTACACTGCCATTGAGTAATGAGAATTTCGGTAAGTCAAACTAGATGAAGATCATAGACTGACTTCTTCTCAAAAGACCACTTGATTCACACAGGAAATAAGAGAGAGGAGTCTCCTCGGAAGACCTGGGGATGACACAGTTAGATCCATTCACATATGGACTGTTCATATTTTAAAAACTCAGATAGTCTTGTTTATAGCTCTGGCTAAATTTCAGTACTTTGTAGAAATAAAGTCATTTAAAGCTCTTCAGATGGCTATAGATTTAATGGCTCCATTACCTCACCCTGTTTTGTTCATTAACTGTACTATCTCCTTTCTGAGTTGTGACGTCTTGAGGGACAACGTCCAGATGGTAGTCATCCCTTCAGTATGACTTAGTGGTTAAGGTGTTATAAATGTGTGCTATACAGGATATGTTGAAATGGTAGAAAGAAGGGTGGAGGTAAAGGGGAATAGAAAAATACTAGCAACTATGTAAATAAGTATGCAAACTATCTTCAAATTATCTTCAAATTGTTGTCTTTGAAACATAGCATCTTCAAGAATTTCCTACATAGGAATCTGAGTTAGAAGGTTAGGGGTCCATTAGTTTTGCAATTTTGACAACATTTTTGAACCTAAAGATACGATCTTTTATTTTCAATCTCATGAAAACATTTCAAAAATACTCACTGAGATATTTACAGTCCCCCTCATCTCAGGCATAGGTCTTGCTTTTTTAAGAACTAAAATCTATTTTACCTTTTTGTCTATTTTTCAGAAATCATATTTGAGAAGTACTTCCATCCAGTGCTACTTGTGTTTACTTCTGAACAGTCATTTCTTAACTGAGGCTGGCATTCATGTCTTCATTCTGGGGTAATTTTATCTTTGCACATACATCTCCATGATTACTGTTGTTCAACGTCTGTGTATGAGGGCAGGCTACAGAGACCCAGAGGAGTTCAGTAAACATCCAATGAGCTTTTAGAAATCTCGCTCATCTATACCCCCCCCCCAAAAAAAAAAATGGGATATCTAGGATTCACCCATGTGGCATTTCATCCTCTGCCTGGCTCCATTTTCTGTCCTTGGAGCCCTCTCTTAGTTCAAAGCACTTCTTTCTCTTTTAATATTCTTGGATAGATACAGGGAGAAACACTTGTAACCCTGCTTCACAAGTGGTCACCACCCACTGTAATGCGTGTGCCTAACCAGAAGTGGCACCTCCTGGCCCCAAGCACTTATTTCTTTACTCAGTTTAGACTTAGTTTTCTCCTTTGCCTGCTAGCTTTCTTCTCTCCTAAAATTCTTTAAGAATCACTCCATAGTCACTTGGTTTAGTATATGTGTCTTCTATCCAGATATTAAACAATGCAACATACATCTCTGAACCTAGGGACTCAAACATGCAAGTCCTATGTGCTACCAGTGAGCTATCTCCAAGCCCTTACATTTCCAGTCTGTGCTGTGCTTGGAGAGATAAGTTCCGTACTCTACGAGAGGCCTAGAAATGTCACCATCAAATGGGAAGCCCTCTCACCCACACCCCAGGGAGAGGCATGAACGATGAAGTATCCCCTTAAGGGCTAGAACCTTTTTCACAGCAAGTTTTATAACCCATCACGAATTCCAGGTTACTAAGGAGTTGATTCGGTAGGACAAATAGATGAAGTACATGGAGGCTTGTCATAATTTCTTATTCTCCCTATCTGGAATCACCTAACCCAGGGACCTTTGTATCCTGAATGCCTGCACTGGTTATAGATGCCATTAAATAGATATGGAATCGGGAGTCGGGCTGTACCACAGCGGGTTAAGCACAGGTGGCGCAAAGCACAAGGACCGGCATAAGTATCCTGGTTCGAACCCCGGCTCCCCACCTGCAGGGGAGTCGCTTCACAGGCGGTGAAGCAGGTCTGCAGGTGTCTGTCTTTCTCTCCTCCTCTTTGTCTTCCTCTCCTCTCTCCATTTCTCTCTGTCCTATCCAACAACGACCACAACAATAATAACTACAACAATAAAACAAGAGCAACAAAAGGGAATAAATAAATAAAATAAATATTAAAAAAAAGAAAAGATTTAAAAAATCTTTAAAAAAAATAGATGTGGAATCTACACCCATCTAGTTCTATAGGATAATGTTTGAATTTCCATGATTCAGCATGGAAAATTCTAATTGTTCCTTTGCTGCTATTATTGGTGTTTCCTGTGCTGGCAGAGTAAGATAGGAGGGGCGAGGAGAGGTACTACAGCCCTTGTGGTGCCTGGGGACGTGGACTCGTGTCCCCGTGCTTGGTACAGTGTGCACTCTACTGGATGAACCATGTCCCGGGGCTCCACCTCTGTGATTTCACCAGGACACTGTTGTGCTTTCAGATGCATCAGCGCAGGACTCCCCAAAACAGAGGCAAACTGGAGTGATGTCATGGCTGATATTGAAAAAATCAAACACTTTATCCAAGTGAGTACTCATCTGCCCAGCAGACATCTGGGCTGTTTCAGAGTGTGCCTCACCCCTACACTTTGACATCAACCCTCGTGTAATCTCACTTTAAACGCTAGAATATCTTTGCAAAAAATCTGTGAGCTTCTAGGGAAATCTTTACAAACTATATCCTATTTCACTTTAAAACTCAATGTATAGCTAGGCCAGACCCTGCTTTCTCCTACCTAGCAAACTGTGTGCTTGGGGATGCACTCTGTGGCCTGGAGAAGCCCCTCTCCCACCCAGACACACAACAGGCAGTATCGAGGACACCAGGACAGTCCCGCCTTCCAAGGAACACTATAGAGGCCAGTAAAACTCAACTCTGCACACATGGATGGGGGAGACTGCAGGCTAAATAAATCAGGACGACTGCTTGCTGAAAGGGGAGACAGGGCCTAACACAGTAGCCAAAATACCAGAAAGGAATTGCAAAAGGACAGTCACAACTTAAACAGATAAGCCGCAGATAAGATGGTTCCAATCTTAGATGTACCACATCTCTGAGGCAACTGAAAAAATAGTCCAAGCAAAGAAGTGCAGTGTGTACAATGCACGAACTGCAAATCACAGGAACAGAAAATTAACAGGAGGGGCTTCATTCACAGAATATGACAAAGGGATGACAGTGAACTTGAAGACAGACTGAGGGAGAAGACAGATGATGAGGGTGAGGTCTCAGAACATCTGGACAAAGAAAACACGAGGAGAAGACAGCTCTGGCCAAATTGATAACATGTTAACAGAAGATAGACAGGTAGCTTGTCACACCTGGCCCACATTAAGTGACACTTTGATGCTGTGCCCTCTCTCCAGATGGAAGTGTCACCCTACCCAAATCTGTGTTACCAGGAACCTTACATTGTGGCCTTATTTGGAAATAGGGTCTTTGCAAAGACCCTGAGTTGAGAGGCCAGGTGATGGCTTAACTGGTTGAGTACACACACTACCATGCACAAGGACCTGGGTTCAAGCCCCATGATTAGAGAGGCAGTGCTGTAGGTGTCTCTCTGTCCTGTTAAATAGAAAAAAGGGAAAGAAAAAAAAAAGGCTACCAGGAGTGGTGGATATGTCATGCAGACACTAAGCCCCAGCAATAACCCTCATGACAATTGTAAAATACACACACATGTAGAGAGGGAAAGTTTGGACTGGAGTATGTTGTCCCAGATCCAGTGATTAATGTTGGATACACACAGAGTCACTGGGAAGGAAATCGCATAGAACAGAAGTAGCTCCAAGTCAGAGAAGACTCAAAGTGTCCAAGTGCAAGCCGAGGAAGATCAGGGATTGCTTAGGATGTGAAGGACAGTTCCTGTCCTCTTCTGAGGGAAGGGGCCCCTGGAGTTTGCATTTCAGCTTCCAGACTCCACAAGACCAAATGTGGGTTGTTCTGAGCCACTCATTTCTGAGGCCTTGTTAGAGCATTCAGAGCAGCAGCTGATCATGTAGACATCACGGCAAATGAAAGTTCTGAGATCATGAGGAATGGGACTTAATGCAGCAATCTTACACAGTCTGTACTAAACAGAGAGATGAACGCTTTCCAACTCACTTTAACAGACAAGTTTTACCTTCATATTCAAACCAGACAAAAGCCGTACCCAAAGATAAAACTACAAATCCCTCAAAAATAAGTGTAGACACCAAAATGGCCAGATCCACCAGTGTAGGCTAAGAATTAATCCCCATGACCAAGTAGGATTTATCCCAGGAATATGCCAGCCCTGTTCATCATTTGAAAGTCACTCAGTGTAATCCTCCAGTGTCAGCAGTCTAAGGAAAGTCCTAGCATCCTATAAATTGTTTCAGAAAAAGGCATCGAGATGAAACACCTATTCAAGATAAAATTTCTCAGCAAAGAATAGAAAGTGACAGCATCTTGATATACATTGCATGCGCATAAACATCCACACGGTGGCTTATTCAGCAGTTGAGAAAACTGTGCTATCTAGCCATGACAACACAGAGAAATCAACTTAAAAGTGCATTAAGAAGCTGATAATGACAAGACTAGAAAGAGAGTCAGAAGACCGGGACTTAGTCAAGAAGGGATGGACAGCTGAGTGCTAGTGCAGTGACCTTTATATTTTGTGTGTAGTCTACCACTGTAGTGGTAGAGCCATGCCAACATGCATGTTTGAAAGGTTTTATTTATTAATGAGTGGGGGGAAAAGAGAACCAGAGCATCACTCTGGTATACACAATGCTGGGGATTGAATCGGCGACCTCCAGCTTGAGAGTCCAACATTTTATCCACTGCACCAGTTCCCAGGACCCTGCCAACATACATTTGTTAAAATCCATAGAGTGTGCATAGAGCCCCAAGAATGAGCCCTAAGGTCATCTTTTGAATTTTAGCCAGAGATGTACCAATATGGAGTCATCGTTTGTACTTGGTATACCACGTCAATGTAGTACTAGGCACTGGAAAAGAGGGGATAGGGGAGAGCTCTGTACTTTCTACTCATGTATCCATGTTCTGTAAGCCTCCAAAGGCACAAAAAACACGGTATACTAACTTCTCCAAAACAGCCTCAAGAGATTACATGCTGAAAGGTGGGGGGTTGGAGGACAGCATAATGGTTCTGCAAACAGACAGTAATGCCTGTTGCCCACACCACAATAAAGCAGAGCTGAGCAGTGTTCTGGTGAAAAAAGGAAAGAAAAAGATTACATACTGCATGATTCCTTGTATATAACATTCTTGAAATGACTCCATAGCAATGGAGACGTTCCTGCCAGAACTAGAGCATATTATGGCTGGGGAAGAAGGTAGTTGCAGCTTTTAAAGAGTAGCAAGAAGGTCTTCATAGTGATGGGACCATTCTGTATCTGAGGGCATAAGAATGGTCACATAGAACAAAATTCAAAAGTTACAGACACATAAAATGGGTAGAAATCAGGGCCAGGCAGTGGCATACCTGGTAAAGAACTCACATTACAGTGCACAGGAACCTGGGTTCAAGCCCCTGGTCCCCACCTGTAGGGGAAAGCTTCATGAGTGGGTGAAGAGGACTGCAGATGTCTCTTTCCCTCTCTATCTCTCCATCTCTATAGGATAGTAAAGAAAGAAGTAATTTTTAAAAATGGGTGGAAATCTGAACAGGGTGGGTGAATAAGCCTCCTGCCACATTTATGCCTGTATTACCACTGGAATCGGGGGAGAAGTGTGTGAGGTTTCCATGTGTTTACTTCTATAGTTGCACAGGGCTCTAAAATTTCCTCAGGCAAAAATACAAATTTAATCTGAAAACATTAGTGTTGGGGCCAGGTAGTGGCACAGCTGGGTAAGCACACACATTACAGTGCACAATGACCCAGGTTCAAGCCCCTGGTCCCACCTGCAGGGGGAAAGCTTCCTGAGTGGTGAAACAGGGCTGTAGGTGTCTCTCTCTGAATCACGGAGTGGTATTTCATTGTAGCCAATTCTGTTTCTTTTCAGCATGTTCACATCGACGCCACCTTATATACTGAAAGTGATATTGACGTAAGTTCAGTTTTTCTCAAAACTGCTTGTCTGTAACACCCAGTCTCACAAGCCTGCTGTGATGCACGGATTGTATAATTAATGGTATAACTAATGGTCCAAGCCTGCATGGACACTCTGTTAGTTGTGGGACTAATTGAAAATGTAAAAACACCTTTTCCATCAGTGTCCAACAAAACCCATTATTATAAGTCTTTGTGATACAATTATGTGCAGGACCCAGATGAACTGATATAGTTTAAAAACATCCAACAAGGGGTTGGGCGGTAGTGCAGCAGGTTAAGCGTACGTGGCACAATGCACAAGG
Source organism: Erinaceus europaeus (assembly GCF_950295315.1). Taxonomy (NCBI): domain Eukaryota; kingdom Metazoa; phylum Chordata; class Mammalia; order Eulipotyphla; family Erinaceidae; genus Erinaceus; species Erinaceus europaeus. The sequence goes on along the minus strand of NC_080180.1, from coordinate 59,473,008 downwards.
ACTGGTGTAAGGATCCCAGTTCGAGCCCCCGGCTCGCCACCTGAGGGGAGTCGCTTCACAGGCGGTGAAGCAGGTCTGCAGGTGTCTGTCTTTCTCTCCTCCTCTGTCTTCCCTCCTCTCTCCATTTCTCTCTGTCCTATCCAACAACGAATGACATCAACAACAACAATAATAACCACAACAAGGCTACAATAACAAGGGCAACAAAAGGGGGGGAAATGGCCTCAGGAGCAGTGGATTCATGGTGCACTGCTAAATACATTCATGCCCTACATCCTCCCTCAATCTTTAGCATCTTCAGAAAAGGAGTCTGGCTGGTTACTGCTATGAGAAAAGAAACAATGAAACCAGACTTCAAAAATCCAAAGTGATCTTGACTTTGCCTCACTTAGAAATGGCTGTTGTCCTATGGAATGCAGTAATTTCAGCCATGTTGCCCATCCTGAACTGCTGGGTCAGCTACTGAGGCCCAAACCACATGGCGGGGGTAGAGACATGCCTGTTAGAGTGCACAGGTTACCATGCACAAGGACCCGGGTTCAAACCCCTGTTCACAATATGGGGTTTCCTGCAGAGAGGGAAGTTTCATGAGTGGTGGGGCAGTGTTTCTGCCTCTTCTCTCCCTTAAAAAAAAAAAAAAACCACTTGGTGGACAAGCTCTGTGGTGTCTGTGTTCAGAATAGTGAATTCTCGATTATTCCTCGGGACTTGAGGCATGAGCTCACTCAAATGTCCCAAGAAGTGGAGAGAAACCACAGTCAGAAATTGGAGAAGAGCCAATACTCAAAAGACCACTCGGCCACTCATGTGGAAATGGCCTCCCACCTTGGACATCAGCGTCTCAGGTGCTTGTCTGCAGGAGGGATAGTTTTGCATTTCTGGGCTGCAGAGAACCTGGGACATCAGCTCCTTGACTCCAAGGTGAACGACCCTTTTTCTCCCACCCAGGACCCACCCTTCCTGGCTGTCTCCTTTTTAGTTTGATTGGGTTTCTATTGCAAAGAAAAGAAAGGCTCAAACTGCTTGGGCTGTGAAACATTTTTAGGAGCATTGTTGTGTTCATAAACTATTCATAAAACCATTGCAAGTATTTTTCTTGATCTTTAGAAAGTGCTATCATAATCTTTTTTTTTTTTTGCAACATCTACCTGTAGCTAAATATGATTATAATCAGACATAACAAGCTTTACAACATCTTCCAAAAATTGCACTTAAAATAGCTGGTTATTAGGTGACATAGTCTAAATAGAGAAATGATAATTCTACCAACTCTTCTGTGTGTTTCACTCTGTAACTGCATGCATTAAGTAGTTTGCTATTAATTCACAAAATAAATAAATGTTTTGGATGGACTTTATTTTTTGCCCCCAGGGTTATCTCTGGGCCTTAGGGTCAGCACTACAAATCCACTGCTCCTGGAGGCCCTGTTTTTTCTTGGATAGGACAGAGAGAAATTGAGAGGGGAGGGGGAGATAGACACCTGCTTCACCGCTTGTGAAGCCACCCTCTTGCAGGTGGGGAGCCGGGGGCTCAAACCAGGATCCTTGTGCAGGTCCACTGTGTGCTGTTCACCTGGTGCACCACCACCCGGCCCCCCTCGGATAGACTTTTTTTTTTTCTTTTTTCTTTTTTTTTTTTATTTATTTCTTTTTTTTATTTAAGAAAGGATTAATTAACAAAACCATAGGGTAGGAGGGGTACAACTCCACACAATTCCCACCACCCAATCTCCATATCCCACCCCCTCCCCCGATAGTTTTCCCATTCTCTATCCCTCGGATAGACTTTTTATAAAAAGCTGGAAGTGCGTGGGTATGAAAGTGAATAGTGGGAACTGAGCGTATTTTGTTACAGCGCCTCTTGGCCACTCTCTTTTCAGCCCAATTGCCAAGTCACAGCCATGAAGTGCTTTCTGCTGGAGCTGCACGTTATCTCCCAGGAGGCCCGAGATGGGAACTTCACACTGACCATAGAAAACCTGCTCATCCTCGCCAACAGCAGTCTGTCCGCTAAGCAGGTGAGATGCTCCTTGGCTGGGGAACAAAGTGGGTAAACTGCTGTGACTAGCAGGCCCCGCGCTCTGGTGCCTGAGTGACCTCCGTGGCCTCACTGAGCCCAGAGGTGAGAGGCACCACAGAACTTGAGCTTTCCCCAGGGTTCAGATTTGGGCCACTCGCTTAGCCAGCAAGAGGTGTGCTTTCCCCAGTGAGCCATCTTCCAGCCCCAGAGTCTGCCTGAGAATTCTCATATAGATCCAAGCATGCACAAAAGATTCCTGGAGAATCCAGGGCAGGGACGCCCAGGTAGGCTGGGGACTCAGCTCTGCAAAGACCTGCGAGTACAGAAAGGATCACGGTTTAACTATAACAGAACACGAAGTTTTATAGAGAAGGCATGATACCAGCCAACTGGGGTAACAAGTTTTGGGGAGGAGGGGCCTCATTCCTTGCTACAAAAAGTGGAGACACACACAGGGTCCCTGCTCTTGAGGGAGGAGGCCTCAGTAAACCTGCTGAGAAACAAGTGAAAAAGCTGTTAATGTGTGTGGCTCAACAGCCAGAAAAATCAGGGGGAGGGGAGCTGGTTAGCCAGGACAGGACTGCACTTCAGAGTGCCTCAGGGAAGCAGCAGATTCAGACAGAACCGCCTAACATTGCAGAGGCCCTGAGCCAGCGTGGCAGGGCAGCTGGACTTTAATATCACCTCCTCCATGGGAGCCCCAACTCCACGCCCACACGCACATCACTTACTTAGTGGCTTCTGTCAGGTTGGCTTGGAAAAGTCACGACGCATTATTGCATAGGAAAACGGGTGGATGGAGAACTATAGTGGTTATCTAAGGGGTTGGGGACACAGACCTTTGGTGATGGAAGTGGTAAAATAAAAATTAAAAGGAAAACGGCGGGAGTCAGAAGGTAGTGCAGCGGATTAAACACAGGCGGCGCAAGGACTGGTGTAAGGATTCCAGTTCCAGCCCCTGGCTCCCCACCTGCGGGGGAGTCACTTCACAGGCAGTGAAGCAGGTCTGCAGGTGTCTGTCTTTCTCTCCCCCTCTGTCTTCCCCTCCTCTCTCCATTTCTCTCTGTTCTATCCAACAACAACGACATCAACAATAATAACTGCAGCTATAAAACAGGGCAACAAGGGTAGGTGTATAACATAATGGTTATGCAAAGAGACTTTCATGCCTGAGGTTCTCAAGTCCCAGGTTCAATCCCCCACACTGCCATAAGCCAGAGCTGAGCAGTGTTCGGGTAAAAAAACAACAAAAAAAAAAAAACAGGGCAACAAAAGGGAATAAATAAAATAAAATTATAAAAAAAGGAAAATGGTATCAAGAGTCTGCAAAAAAAAATTTCTATTTAATGATTCTGTTATTTCATTTTTGGATATTTTCCTGAAAATGTACAAAAGCACTAATCCTAAGAGCTGTGTGGACTCACATATTTTGAAGTTTCATTAAGAGCTGGAAACACTGAGTGCCCAGCAACATGCAAATGTATAAAGATATACATACTTACATGTTACTATGCACAATGACCCAGGTTCAAGTCCCCTGGAGCAGTGGATTCATGGTGCAGGCACCAAGCCCCTGCAATAAATGCAGTGACCATAAACAATAAAGGGAAAACCCATCACACATTTCTCAGCTGTACTTTCTCCCACTTCTTCCTAACGTCATGTGGATTTTCAACATGATTCAGGAGGCCCGGCTCCCCACCTGCTCAAGCACTGCCGCAGGCGTCTCTCTCCTCTCTGTTTCTCTCTGTCCTATCAAAGAAGAATAACTGGAATTGGCGTATCGCACCAAGTAAAAGACTCTGGGGTGGGGGGGTGGGGAGAATACAGGTCCATGAAGGATGATGAATGACAGAGTGGGGGTCGTATTGTTAAATGGGAAACTGGGGAATGTTCTGCATGTACAAACTATTGTATTTACTGTGGAATGTAAAAACATGAATTCCCCAATAAAGAAATAAATTTAGAAAAAAAAAGAATAAATGGAAAAAATGGCCACTAGGAGCAGTGGATTCTCAGTGCTGGTATAGAGCCACCAAGCCCCCGCCATAACCGTGGAGGCAAAAAATTAAATTAAAAAGCCACATGATTCCAAGGATGTCATCTTTCCAGGAAAGAAATGTGGCTGCTTTTTCCAATGACCTGTCCTCTCCTCTTTCCACTCCCCCACCCCTGGCAGAATAGAAAAGAATCTGGGTGCAAACAATGTGAAGAACTGGAGGAAAAAGATGTTCATGAATTTCTACGGAGTTTCGTGAGCATTGTCCAGATGTTCATCCAACAGGAGTCCAGGTGAGCCTCTCCAGCAAACAGCTGTCCACTGCTTGCAGGCAAGGCCTCCGCACCGTGCACTTCGAACAAGCTGCAGGGAGAAGCACTGGAGGCAAAAAGCTGGTGGGGGCTCGGCTCAGGAGACTCGCAAACATGAAGGCTGGAGAAATGGCACTGTGTTCACGAACTCACGCTGGGCTTGTGTGGGAACTTAATTTTTTTTCTTTTAATTTATTCTTGCAATTGTACATATGTATCATCATGTAATAAAATCGTGTACATATTTTCACCTGGGGAACCGCACTGCTCTTTTTGCCCTTTATTCAAGGGGGTGGGCTTGAGTACGTCTACTGCAGGGGAGTGTGTCCTTCCAAAGCCATGGGCACAGCCGAGAAGGGTTTTACTTGTGACGTGTTGGGAAGCATGTCTAACCAGCACAGGCTGTGGACCTAGCTTCCCAAAGGGCAAGTGGGAGTCTAGTTTTACTCCAGGGAGATTGAGAGCCACTTCACACTCTCTGTGTTTCCCAGAAAACTCATGTATGTCTGTAGGGAAATTGTGAGGCTATGGTAGAGCATGGTGTGGGGCCTCCTATTTAAAAGTGGGAGCCCGGGGGCCACGGCCTTTCTGTCAGTCTCTCTCTACTTGAGATCGAGCAGGAAAGAAAACGACCACCAGGGAAAAGTTCCCTCTGTCAGCCTCCCTGCCTCACAACAGCCCACTCCCTTATTATCTGCATAATCATTGCTTTGCCTGAAAGCTCTCCTCCCACCTCCCCACCCATTCCATTCCTTTGATCATATCTGACCTATCTTCTCTCTGCCCTCAGGATCCAGCGCTGGCTGCTGGTGACTGATAACTTTGCTTTCTCGTTCCTTTAACCGATTACACCTCTTGCTCAACAATTACTGGAAAAGTCCTGACCCTCCCCCAGACCCTTTGCCTCCTTACCATATATGGTAGACACATGTCACTTCCTCCTGCGACCCCCTTCTAAGCCCTGCTTTGCTGTTCAATAAAGGGATTTTTGTGCACACGTCCCCCTGGTGATCTCTGGTGGTGACTCTTGCTACATAGGGAAAAACCCAGTCGCTCACCCACTTGCCCCTGACATGCCGTCTAGGCCCCCCGCATCTGGTGCGCGACAGAGTGGGTAAGCCCTAAAGTTTTTGCCCGAGAAGAGGCCTCCCCACCGAAGAGTCCGACACATGTCTATGAGAGAGAAAGGTGGGTATGTTTATCTGAGGAACACACATTACATGTATGGAAAATGATGCCACATAGCACTAAGGGCAAGGATCCAACCCCCGGCTTCCCCACCTGCAGGGGGCACTTCAGAAGCAGTGAAGCAGGTCTGCAGGTATCTATCCCCCTCCCTCCTCCTCTCAATTTCTCTTTGTCCTAACCAATTTAAAATAACTGAAAAAGTGGCCGCCAGGAGCAGTGGCTTTTTGTACTGCCAACATGGAGTCCCAATGATAACCCTGGAGGCAAAAAAGAAAATGGTGCCCAGACATCAGGAGCTGTGTTTATTATTATTATTTTCCCTTGGTGGGGGACCAGGGGGAGAAAGAGGTCAAAGACTTGTAGCTCTGCTCCACCATTCTTGAGGCTTCCCCCTGCAAGTACGGTCTGGGGACTTGAACCTGGGTCTTTAAACATGGTAACACATCTGTATACTAGATGAATCACCACTCAGCCCCGGAGCTGGATTCTTTTTTTTTTTTCCCTGATAGGACAGAGAGAAACTGAGAGAAGAGGGAGCAGATAGAGAGGGAGAGAAAGGTACACCTGCAGACCTGCTTCACCACTCATGAAGTCTGCTGGCTGCAGATGGGGAGCGGGGACTTGAACCTGGGTCCTATGTGCACCTAACTGGGCCCATCACCTGGCCCCTGAGCTGGATTCTTTAAAACAGAAGCGAGGAGACTTTTAGTCAGCAAGTGTTATTTCTTGAATCCTAGAGCGTCCACCTCAGTTTTGCCAAGAATTGCGGCACAAAGATGCACCAAGTGCTGATCCCAACCTTGCTCCAGTCAGTACGGAGCCCCTGACCGCCGACCTACAGTTTGTTCTGTCAGGCTTGCCCCCTAAGTAGAAGAAGCAGACTGCCCAGAGGAAAGGAAGGACAAGGCGCGGACGCCCTGCTCTGCTTCACTCTCTAGTTGTTGATGCAATTACATAAGTAAGCTGGAAATAGCCTGTGACTGGCATCAAGACGCCTCAGCTGGTGGCAGTAAGAAGCCTTCACCAATTGATAGAATTTTTGTTCTATCAGGCTGACTTTTCTAGAGAAAGAAGGGAGGGGGAGGGGAAGGGGGAGGGGGAGGGGGAGGGGGAGGGGGAGGGGGGGGGGAGGGGGAGGGGGAGGGGGAGGGGGAGGGGGAGGGGGAGGGAGAGGGAGAGGGAGAGGGAGAGGGAGAGGGAGAGGGAGAGGGAGAGGGAGAGGGAGAGGGAGAGGGAGAGGGAGAGGGAGAGGGAGAGGGAGAGGATAGGAAAGGCTAACACCACAGTGAAGTGTAGGCATGGACTCACGCATGGCTGCGCACGTAGCCAGGCAGGCGCACTGTGCAGGTGATCAGTCCCTGTAGAGTTTTCTTCAGGAAACTTGTGGGTGCAATGATGTTTGTAGCTTCTGCTTTCTCAGTTACAGGTGTTTGATTTTCAGTTTCCCGTGGCTGTGGCTGTGACTATACGGTTTAAAAAGACTGCTGGCTTCTTAGAGCCATAATCTGACAGAAAATATGTGTTTATGTATGTATCTTTTTTTTTTTAAAAAATTGTTTTATTTATTAATGCGAGAGATAGGAGGAGAGAGAGAGAGAGAGCCAGACACCACCCTGCTGGTACATGTGCTGCCAGGATCACACTCAGGACCTCATGCTTGAGACTCCAATGCTTTATCCACTGTGCCACCTCCCAGACTATATATATATATATATCCCACCAGTCTCTCTCTGTCTGTCTCTCTCTCTCTCTCTCTCTCTCTATATATATATATATATATTCACAACAATGTATTATGTAAATGCACAAGCTCTCTTTGGAGGGAACTTTGCCCAAGATAAAAGTCTTTGCATCCCTACACATCTTTCTCATCCAGCTCACTCCTGGAAGCCCTCCCTGAGAGACCAGGGAAGGAAACAAGCCTTGAGAAAGGAATTTCTCTCCACTTGCTTGTCCCAACTGGTTCTCTCCCCTGCCCCACCCATGCGGCTCATTGTCTTAAGTCAATGACTCGAAAAATGTCTTTCCAGACAGTTTTGGAGAAATCTGTGTCCCATCTGAATTTTAAAATCATGAGTCTACCCTTCACGTACCCCCTAACTTCAGGCCAGACAAAAAGTTCTTGGCAGTTCTAATTTAAAGCTTTGAGATGAGGTTGTGGTAGTTTCTTTTCTTTTCTTCTTTTTTATCTTCCCCTAATATGTGTATTATTATTGATTATTATTTTTGCCTCCAGGGTTATCGCTGGGGCTTGGTGCCTGCACCAGGAATCCACTGTTCCTGGAGGTTATTTTTTTCCCCTTTTGTTGCCCTTGTTGCTTTTATTATTGTTATTGTTACCACTGTCACTGTTGTTGGATAGGACAGAGAGAAATGGAGAGAGGAGGGGAAGACAGAGAAAAGGAGAGAAAGACAGACACCCACAGACCTGCTTCACTGCCTGTGAAGCGACTCCCCTGCAGGTGGGGAGCTGGGGGCTCGAACCGGGATCCTTATACCCGTCCTTGTGCTTCGCGTCATGTGCACTTAACCTGTTGCGCCTCTGCCCAGAGTCCTACATTTTTTTTAAAAAAAACTTCAGTTTTAGTGAAGACACTGGTAACTGGTTTTTTGGGTTTTTGTTTTTTTTGGCTAGAGAAGGATAAATTGAGAGGGAAGGTGGAGATAGGGAGAGAGAAAGAGAGATGCCTGTGTGTCTCTGCTTCACTCCCCTGCAAGTGGGAACTGGGGGTTTGAACCCAGGGCCTTGCACATGATAAACTGTGCACTCTACCAGGTCGGCCACCACCCAGTCCCATGAATTTTACTTTTAAGCCTTTTTCCTCCTAGTTTTCCTGTTGATACAGAGTAGGAGAAATGCACAGTTTAAACTGGAAATTTCCTATCCAACCCTCAGAAAGAAAAGGTGCTCTCTAGTGGCAGGAGAGGGAATCACACGATGTCACATTACTGGCAACATTTTATAATATCCAACATTTTATAATATTTTATAATAGTCCATTCTGGTTATGCAAGACACAGGTGAGTCTAGAACTTGATGCTTTCGTGTTGGGTAGACAGCATATGAGTTATACAAAAGACTTCTGCCTAGGGCTCTGGGGGCTCTGGAGTCCCAGGTTCAATCCCAGGCACCACCTTAAGCCAGAACTGGGCAGAACTGTGGTTGAAAGAAAAAAAAAATGTTGCCCAGTGTTTAGAATAAGGATTCCTTTCATAGTTGTTACTTTTGCTGTGGGTCACTGATACTGATCTTCAGAAACCCTAGGCACGGAACTACAATGTCCTAACACAGTCTCAGCACCACCTAAGACCTAAGTCGAGAGGAGCAGATTTGCTCAAACTATTATTTTTATTAAGATGATGTCATCTGAGCTCAGCTATGAATTATAATTAAGAATGATATTGGAGAGAGCGGGGAGATTTGGTTCAAGAAGAAGCCTGTCAAAACCTTAAGTCAGGGGGTCGGGCGGTAGCACAGCGGGTTAAGCGCAGGTGGCACAAGGCAAGGACTGGCTTAAGGATCCTGGTTCGAGCCCCTGGCTCCCCACCTGCAGGGGGGTCGATTCACAGATGGAGAAGCAGGTCTGCAGGTGTCTGTCTTTCTCTCCCCCTCTCTGTCTTCCCCGCCTCTCTCCATTTCTCTCTGCCCTATCCAACAACGACAATATCAATAATAATTACAACAATAAAACAACAAGGCAACAAAAGGGAATAAATAAATAAATAAATATTTTTTAAAAAATAATTTAAAAAAACCCCTTAAGTCAGAAGGATCAGTGCCTGTTCAAAGAGCGGAAGGAAAGTCACAGGGTCTAACGGAGAAAGCGCCAAAATGGAGCTGGGGAGAAATGTTATCAGCTGGTCTTAGAGGCTCTGGGCAGGATTTTGATTTTACTTTGATGCTGAAAAATATACACACACACACACTCCAGCATGTGTAACGATACCGTTCCATCCTTCAGAGGAGAGTTAAAATCTGTAAGTTTGTTCCCCCTAAAAGTATCATCCTTGTCCAGTCTCATCTCTCTCCCTCCATGCTCTTGGTTTCCATGCTCTGACTCTCTCCATCAGATTTGACTCAGACCTGCAACTCCAATCAGCATTTTGGACTTTGGTCTCCTGTGCAGCTTCTGATTTCACTCATCCAAGCTCTGAAATCGATCCTCCATAGGCAAGAGTAAGTAGTGTCCACTCCAGCGTGCACCCCCCACACATTTTGGCTGCTCAACTGGGACACTGGTGGAAAAAACTCCCCCCAACTTTGCAACTTTGCTGAGTGTGGAGAACTAGAATCAGAGTCTTTTAAATTGAGGCAAGCGAATGAAAAAAATGGGCCATTTCTTGGTGTTCCAGAACTATTTGGAAAAGAAAGCAAGCCTCAGTGTTGGGGAGTGAAATTTGTTATTTAACTTATGTGTATGATGTGTCAGACCCATCTGATTCCTGGCAGTTAGCAGACTGCTTCATTGTTGAGTAAGCATTTATTGAATATTGACAAGGTGTCAAGCACCATACTAGTGATAGTCACATTGACAATCTCTACCCCCTAGAGAGGTTACAGTTTAAGAAGGATCAAGTGATTCCCTAACAAGGGTAGTTATTACAAGACTGGTTTAAGAGTTATGTCCTGTGGAGTGATCGGATTTTGATGCACTTCTAGACCTTCTGAGTCTACTCTGTTTTCACATTTCCTGTGCTCTGTTTTCTTCCCAGAAGAAGGTTTTTCCAAGAAATAAAAGATATTACTTGTTTAAAAAAAAAAGTATCATCTTGCTCACTGAGTCCCATTATTGTAGACGTTTAATGAATTTCTTACTAGACACAGCGGCTGACACATTCATTCCAAAATAGCAAAGCTGTGGGCATTTCAAATGCCAACTTGAGAGAGAATTCCCATGTTAAGAACAGCATCAGGTTCTGAAAATGGCCAGAACTGATCTACAGTCAAAATCTTAACACAAGAGAGGCTTCTTGAAAGAAATTTCCTAAGCACATTTTTTTTAATTGGGAGGATTAATGGTTTATAGTAAATATCATTGTTGGTACATGTATAAAATTTCTCTGTTTTTGCAAAACACTCTCAACTCCAGCCTAGGCCTTTCTCCATCACTGTGTTCCAGGACCTGAAGGATCTCTACCCCACCCTGCTACACAACCCTTTACTTTGATGCAATACACGAAACCCAGTCCAAGTTCTGCTTTGTGTTATCCCTTTCTGTCCTTATTTCTCAAGTTCTGCCTATGAGTGAGATCATCCCATATTCATCCTTCTCTTTCTGGCTGATCTCACTTCACATGATTCCTTCAAGCTCTGTCCAAGATGGGGTGAAGAAGGTGAATTCACCATTTTTTTTTTAGTAGCTGAGTAGTATTCCATTGTGCATGAGAACTATTTGAGATCAGGGAGAGTATCATTCTCACCATGAAGATGGTGCAGAGAAAGGCACCATGATACAGAGCTAGCGTTCTGCTTGCTGACTTTGGTGTTAAAACTGGTGGTGAGGGCTGTGGGTATGGGAGATGGAAAGGGGCAAGGAGTTGTGCTGGATGGAAGGAGAGAGAATGCTCAGAAAGCACAATTGCCCTTCTTATGCTCAAGGGGTTAGACTGCACAGTGGCTCAAAAGAAACAAATACTGACTGATGTGCTAAGGAAAGAGGAGAAAAAAACTGACCTTTTCTGAACAAGTGACAACTCAGAGCCTAGAGGCAAGACGGTATTATCCTGCACTGATGCTTCCAACATGACAAGTATCATTTTTTTTCAGGGGTTTTCAAGATCACGATCATCAACCAAGTTCACTTTCCTAAGTTGATTGAATCAAGAGCAAGCTTGGTTTCTGCTCTCTCAGGACATGCCAGGCTGATGAAGATATAATAACCTCTAACACTTTTATGGCTCTTCAAAGTTCATCAAGTTCTGTTTTCTGTATTGTTTCCTTTGCTAAGAGTTTCTGTGCCTCTCGGGAATAGCAGAAAAGGAGCAGAGCCTGTGAGGCACTGTGTTCATGCATTGGATGTATACAAAAAAATCAAGAAGAAATCACCTGGATATTTGGTTCACGTTCATTTCTTTTCTATGCCTCATTGCCTTCAATATCTCCTTTCAAGTACATGCGGATCAACTACTTGGGGTAGAAAATTATTTGTTGCTACAGGCATGAAAACAGAGTTTAAGCATGTCTTTTTATTCCATATTTTGATTATTTTTCTTTTGCACAAATCTATTTGGGTGTTTTGTTTGCTCTGGCCAGATGGCAAAAACACCATTAAGCTTATTCAGCCTGAATTAATTATCTTTTTATAGTAAAATAAAAACCTCTTCTTTTGACAAGGAAGATGTTTGTGTTGTATTTATGAATAAATAAAGGCAGCTGTTATACACAACATTATCAATAGCATTGCTTCACACATCTCCTCTGAAAAGAAAGCCACTCATTTCCAATATCTTGTAAGCTCTTGGTATCCCAGAGTCTATTAGAGAGAAAGCTTCAAACCTGTCACCCATAGAGCAGCGACATAAGATACCGCAAACACAAGGGAGTATGCGTGTATGTGGCTACTGTCTGCACAAATCATTTGTTGCCCATAAATCAGTTCTGCGCATGGTCTTCTTCTTCTACTAGCGTTTGCCCTTCTTCCGTAGCCAGTCAACAGGTCAGGTTGAAAGCTGTCAGGAGCTGCTTGTTGCTGGCTTTGAAAGTGACTGGGATGCATGTGGATTCAGTCGGCTAGGAAGGATCCTCAGTTTCCCCAATGAATGGGTACTCACGGGATGCACCACGAGAAGGTCGATCCAATGGTAAGAGTCTAAAGATCAACAGAGTCCTGTCTCCTGGAAAGACAAAGTTAGCAGGCAACTAGAACCTTCATGGAGACCATCGTGACCGCCATGATGGTAGCCCCTGGTTTTTCACTAGAAAGGGCATCAAAGAAAGAACTTCTTTCTTTGGCCAAGAGTAAGCTCACAAAGCAGATGGACCCTTGCCCCACACAGAGAGTACTCCTGATTTCTGAACCAATGAGACATAATATAACCCCTTGTCACCAAAAGGAGAGGCCAGACCTCTCCTGAGCTTCAGACAGAAGTCTGCTTGAGTTAGAGACTCTCTCCATTTGAAGAAATTGTGTTTGCATGAGGCACTGCGTGCATCTACATAAGAGATTTTAACACTGACGTGAACACAGTACGGTGTTTATGAAATCTATAAAGTTGGGTCTTGGACTGGGGAAATAGCATAATGTTAATTAACACTAAAACACAAATGAAAATGAGAAACATTTCCACCCCAATTTGCAAACCATGGAGTGTTTAGCAAATTCATATTTTAGAACATTCATTAAAAAGTAAACTGGATTAATTAAACTTTGAAATTTGCTCTCTTGTAAATTGTTACCTGCTTGATTTAAGACTAAAGAATGTGAAGAAAGGAAAATGTCCCACGAATGGTGTGTGTGGCCCAGTAGCTGTCTACATCTGTGGTATGCAGATATTCCAGTTTTGCTAAAATGTATTTACTACACTCATGTGCATAAAATATTACCAGGCTATAACTAAAAAAAAAACAAATCCATCCAAACTACTGTGTAAATTTAAAACCATGAGTTATGAATTTTCATCTTTACACCTAAAGTGGTATTTTTGTGAAACTAGCAACTGATTCATAATTATTCAGAATTTTATAAAGAAATTACATAGGGGAGTCCATACTAACATGAATTTATTTTGATAGCAAGTCTCCTCTAGGGGAACTGATGGAAGAGAAGGAATGTTAGCAACATTCCAAACCTAAATGTTTTTTTAATAGAGAAGAAAAATGCACTAGTAATAGGCTGAGACTAATCTAACACGCTATTAAAGACGTGTGCAGGAGCAAAACTTGACTACAGAGAAGAGGAGGACTGGTGGTGTGTTACCATCAGTCCAAAACTGGTTCTAAATAATTTAAAATTTGTGAGAGAAGTTGTTCTCTTCAGAATGGAGATGGACCTTCCACTTCACCTATCATTAGATCAATGCAAATTAAAACTACACTGAGAGTCCATCTCACACCTGAAAGGATGGCCTTCCATCAGCAAACCAGGAAATGACAGGTGCTGGAGAGGTTGTGGAGAGCAGGGACTCTGTTCCGCTGCTAGTGGGAATGCAAACTAGTGCAGTCTAAGAACTGTCTAGACAGTCCTTAAACAAATCAACATGGAATTACCTTGTGATCCAGCAATAACACTCTGAGGCATTTATCCAGTGAACGCTCCAACACTAATTAGGAGACACTTACACACCCCTATGTTCATAGCTGCGTTATTCACAATAACCAAAGAGTGGAAGCCACCTAGTTCCCCATCAACAGATGACGGGCTAAAGAAATTATGAGATATATATCCCATAGGATAATACTCTGCAATCAAAGAAGGCAATATTGTGTCCTTTGGGATAAAGCAGATGGAACTAGAGGTGATTATGCTTAGCAGAGTAAGAGATGAGAGACAATTATCAGATTATTTCACTCATGTAGAATCTAGAGGTCTGATTTACATGAACTTGACGAAGAGAAAAAATCCAAACAAAACAGAAGCAAATAAACTGTAAGACTTATGAGAACTCTAGTGGTTCTCTTTGGGAGGCAGGAGGAGGAGAATACAGAACTTTGGTGGTGGCTGTGGTGTGGAGCTCGACATTGTAATCTTACGATCTTAAGTTATTAATAACAAAAAAATAGACCTCCCTCTAATAGCCAAGAAGAGAGATCAAGAAACAACCAACACTTGATAATACTATGGGTTTAGAAATACTTGTTGAATGGTGACTCAGAGTTGAGAACTTAGTTTTTTAAAATAGAGATACAGTGTGTGTTTCTGTTTTGCTACAGATCCTATAGTTTCAAAGACTGGGACATGCAACTCTATAGCTAGCTAAACTAGGGAAGTTCTGACACAATTGAAATTACACCCCAAAGGCCCTAACAATGTGGCAACTGATCATAGAAAAATATGCTTATAGGTGTGGAAGATCTTGGCATTGGGATTAATACTCCCAAGAGTTACTGTGAAGTCCACTAGGAAGCAATGATCAAAAAAGAAAGACATTAAATGGAGAAAAATGTCAGGAAACTTGCACATGTGGATCTAAGTGTACTAATGAGAATTTTCTGTCAATGTCTGGGAGTGTGTGTATGGCAAACTCGAAATTATACTGTTGCTGACTGAATAAATAAGTATTTTTACTTTTGCTAAATTTACTTTTTTTTTTTTTACTTTCCAAACTCTTCAAATTACTTTCATTTCTTGGTTATCTTCAGTCACCTCAAAAAGGCATTTTCAACCTGGAATCTATAGACAATGTGCTTGTCCATGGCTAGGTCCCAGGTTGTAATTTAAATGTGTTCTTTATTGGTTTAACATCAGTGTAGGAGGAAGGGTTCCTAGTTCTCATCAGTTTCTAGCAGTATTTCCAAATCACAAGGACTGTAGAAGGATGCCAACGGAGTGTAGCTTCCTCCCTATTCAAGTGTCAGGCAGTGTTGTAGGCGCCAACAGCCTGTGTTCCTTCCTTGGTGTATAGCTCCAAATCTTGCTAAAATGCAGGTTTGATTCCTCAATTCCCAGTAAATGGGAGCCTGTCAGTCCATGGGTCATACTTCAAACAACAATGAAGACATTCAACGGTTCTTGCTCTGGACTGTTCCAGGAGACCATGGTCATTACTCAGTGGATGCTACTCAGAGACACGGTGCCAATGTAGGTCATGAGCTGACCCAACCCTAACTCGTTTCTGCTGTCAAATGCCAAGGTTGGGCGGCCACTGCCCCAACGCTAACATTCAAATGGTAGGTATTGGTAAGAGGAATGAGGGTTTTTTTTTTCCCAGGTGCTAGCAACCTGTGAAGATGGCAGATTCAGGTTCTCCAAACCCCATCACACTCTCAGGTTGGGATTTATGGGTTACGCAGAGAAGGGAGTGGGGTGGGGAGCTTGGCAGTGCTGTGGTACACGGGAGGGTGAAGGGAGCCAGCTGCCATGTCATTCATTCCTCTGGCACCAGAGGTCTGGGTGTCCAGTTCAGCCTACTAAGTTGTTTTAAAAAGCAAATTCAATGGGAATTGGGTGGTAGCACAGCAGGTTAAGTGCAGGTGGTGCAAAGCTCACAGACAGGCTGAGGGATTCCAGTTCGAGCCCCTGGCTCCCCACCTGCAGGGGAGCCGCTTCACAGGTGGTGCAGCAGGTCTGCAGGTGTCTGTCTTTGTCTTCCCCTCTCTGTCTTCCCCTCCTCTCTCCATTTCTCTCTGTCCTACCTAACAATGACAGCAATCACAACAATGATGATAACTACAACAATTAAACAACAAGGGCAACAAAAGAGAATAAATAAATAAAATAAATATTTAAAAAATTGCAAATTAAAGATGGCATACTGTGCAAGGCTTGTATCTGGGGGACTTTAGGCCATGTCTCAGAACTCTTCCCCAAGGACATTTCTTGTCTTCTCTCTGCTTTCTGTCTGCAGATAGTTCCCGATTTATCAGACGTAGACAGTGAGTGAAAGCATTCCTTACCTACTGGCTATGGCTAGGTAGAAAAAGCATGAGAAGGCCTGCTAGGACAGCCATGGTTAGGCTGCTGTGGAGAAGTGGAGATTGCTGGGAAGACTCGAAGTGGCAGTTATGACTAGTGTAAGGTGGTTAAGTTAAAAATTAAAATCGAGGGGGCTGGGTGGTGGTGCACTGGGTTAAGTGCATATAGTACGAAGTGCAAGGACACGTAAGAATCCTGGTTCAAGCCCTCAGCTCCCCACCTACAAGGGGGGTTGCTTCACAAGCAGTGAAATAGGTCTGCAGGTATCTGTCTTTCACCCTCTCTATCCCCCCCCTTCTTTCTCAATTTCTATCTTAGCTGATAAAAAAATGGAGAAAAAAGAGGGGGGCTCTAGGGGCAGTGGATTACTAATGCAGGCACCGAGCCCCAGTGATAATCCTAGAGGTGAAAACAAAATTAAAATCTAGGGGCCGGGTGGTGGTGCCCCTGGTTGAGCACACATTACAAGGAACAAGGATTCAGGTGCAAGCAGCCAGTCTCCACCTACGGAGGGAAGTCTTACAAGTGGTGAAGCAGGGCTGCAGGTGTCTCTCTGTCCCTTTCCCTCTCTGTCTCCCCACTACCCTCTCAGTTTCTCTTTGTTTCTATCCAGTAGATAAAATGAAATAAAGTAAAATAAAATTAGAGTCTCTTGTTCTGTTATATTTTCTCTAAAAAGGCAATGGGAATGCTGAGGGTTAGATCAGATGCTAGTGACAGAATCAATAGAGTGTATACTAGAGAGCTTTCTTCCTTGCCCCTTCCCTGTATGTTTGCTTTTCAATCAAAAGAGGAGAAAGTAGGAGTTATAGTCAGCAAAACTGACAGTAGCCTCAGGGAGATATACAGCCAATTTTACACACATCAGAATTCCCTTGGAGATAACCTGAGATAGGTCCTTGAATAACTTGCTTTGCTCAACCTTACTTTTTGCAAGGTTTGTTCATCTGAGAGAGCACTGTGTCATGTGTGAGGGAGAAAGAGCCAAAGGCTTCTCACTCAGCTCAAGCACATTTGTGGTGTCAGACACTAAACCGAAGGCATCTAGGGCCTCAGCCTGCAAGCCCTCTACTCTAAAGCTGAGCTAGCTCCCTAGCCCAATATCATCATAAAATTGATGAGGAGAAACGAAATCTCAGCTGGAAGAAATAGGTTCCAGGTACCGGTCTATTTGTGTGGCGATCCACACAAGTCAGCATCCAAGAACTTACCGACACCGCTGACAGAGGACTTACTACACTTCACTACGTCGTGATCTCTAGCAGACTTAAAGCTCTGGCTTTTAAACCCTGTCAAATTTTACCCACCAACTGCCAAAATAAATTGTGGACATTCTTTCTTGGCTTAACTGCTAGTTCTCTGGAAAAGGCGGCTTTGGAGCTGCTTGAAGTAGCGTCTACCCTCTTCTGTTCCAATGTCAGCACTTGTTAACAGGGCTCCATTGCTTAACTGCAACCTCCCAACAGTATCAACTACAATATTCCTAGACTCTTATTCTCCCTACCGTTTGCCATTTTCAAACTATTCTGTCAGATTTCATGTCTCTAAGGCAAATACAACAAGGCTCACCATACAAGTGCTGCTGCTCAAAGTCACTGCTTTACAGCAGTTAAATTAGCGGAGCGGATATCTGACCTTGGTTACCCATCTGATACTCTGTCCTCCTCAGACTGTCAAGAATCAACTACATCTGGGATGCCTGTCAGCAGTGCTTCCAAGAGTCAGGAGCAGGTGGGCTCTGTGCTCTGAAAGAGTTCATACTTACTCTTCTTGTGCCTTAGTTCACTGCCCTTGATAGTGAACACTTTTATGGTCTCATTATTGAGCTACATAAGGTCAGGACAAATTGGTCACTACTTTTCTTTTTTTTAAATATTTATTTATTTATTCCCTTTTGTTGCCCTTGTTGTTTTATTGTTGTCATTCTTGTTGTTGTTACTGATGTCATTGTTGGATAGGACAGAGAGAGATGGAGAGAGGAGAGGAAGACAGAGAGGGGGAGAGAAAGACAGACGCCTGCAGACCTGCTTCACTGCCTGTGAAGCGATTCCCCTGCAGATGGGGAGCCGGGGGCTTGAACCAGAATCCTTCCGCTGGTCCTTGCGCTTTGCGCCACGTGCACTTAACCCGCTGCACCACAGCCCGACTCCCACTACTTTTATTTTCTTAGCAAAGCATCAAAATTGTGGTCAATATGGCACACACCTTAGCCCCATTGTCTCCTGAGTCCTCATCCCTGGGCAGATGGCAGAGAGTAAGTATGGGAGACAGAGGTCCTAATGGACAAATTCTCAGTTCCTGAAGTTGCTAATTATAGAAAGGAAATCACAGTGTTAAAAAGAGAAACAAAGTTGTGTGTTATTCTTGAAGACTATCAGACTCAAGGTTGCCAGCCAGTATAATTCTAGCTTAATTCTACCCTCACCACCTCTTCCTAGTTCTGTCAGGAACACTTTTAATAGACTGTCACTTCAAATCACTGTAATACAAAGACAAACTGTAATTTATATTAGCTACAAAATGAAGCTGCATTCCACGGGGACCCTGGCCTCACAAGCACAGCGGTGTCTGTCTGTGTGTGTGGGCTCTGGGAGCTCCCAGGAAGCCAGGGCTGTTCCCTTGATGGCTACCTTCATGGCAGATCTTACTTCCTTTTTGCTTCAATGTAGGTCAGAGTGTATTTCTCTTTCTGAAGAAGGTCTGAGTATTGATCCAGGACATAAAACTAAGACATGTGAGGGATTTTTGTTTGTTTGTTTTGCCACCGAGGTTATTGCTGGTTCTTAGTGCCTGTGCCATGAATCCACCTCTCTAGGCAGCCACTTATCTTCCTTTCTTTTCTTTTTTCTCTCTCTCTTTCTGTCTTTCTTTCTTTCTCTCCTTTCCTTCTTCCCTTCCTTCCTTTCTCTCCCTCCCTCCCTTCCTTCCTTTCTCTCTTTCTTTTTTCTTTCTTCCTTTTTTAACTTAATAAAAGAGAGAGAAATTAAGAGGGGGTAGGGAAGTTAGAAAGTCAAGAAAAGGGGGCTGGGTGATTGTGCACCCAGTTAGGCTCACATATCATGTGTGCTAGGGAGCCAGGTTTGAGCCCCAGCTCCCCACCTCCAGGGGAGACACTTCATGAGCAGTGAAGCAGGTCTGCAGGTCTCTCTCTCTCTCTCTCTCTCTCTCTCTCTCCACCCCTCTCAATTTCTCTGTCCTTTCAAATAAAATAGAAACTAGATGGAAAAAAAAAGTCGAGAAAATACTGCAGAGTAACTTATATTGGTGGCACCTCAAAGAGACCATATGAAGAACAAATCTTTAGGAAATATAGAATATTTCTCCCTATAGAAATATCATTAGATTTTTCAGTAACTCAAGTATTCTACTGAGCCAGCAAAGTTAGACATTGATGACTGTGCAGTCTCATGACAAGAACAAAACTGTGGGTGTTCTCAAGTCATAAATGGCGGTAGTGGGACATTCTCTGATTCCAGAAATTACTGAGGTTTGTGTGAAACACCTTCAGGACGGCTAGCAGAACTGGCTTCGTGGCCCTCAAGTTCCCCAGTGAACACTCCATTTCACCATCTTAGTGATCGATTACCACTAGACAAACTTTGCAAATGCAAATCTACAGATGCATTTCTCCTTTGTCTCCACGATGCAAACTGTAGAACTTTGGGTTTCATAACACTGTTTTTACCCGCTTTTCAAAGATAAACTATCCAGACCACAAGGAAGACTAGGTGGAGGGGAAAGAAAGCAGGCCACACTCTGTCTCTCACTCAACAGAAAACTAAATAGAAGCACAATGTTAGATGAAGTCTTGAGCCCATTACACAGAATTTAGGGATTCTTAAAAGGAGCTGGGTGCCATATCTCTTAAAGGTTATTCAAAATGCAAAGGATGAGTAGAAAGTGGGCACAGGGGGCCAGGTGGTGATGCACCTGGTTGAGCGCACATGTGCAAGGACCTGAGTTCGAACCCCTGCTTCCCACCTGAAGGGGAAAAGCTTTGTGAGTGGTGAAGCAGAGCTGCAGATGTCTCTCTGTCTCTCCCTCCCTATCTCCCCCTTCCCTCTTGATCTCTGGCTGTCTATCCAAAAAATAAAGATAATTTTTAAAAAAATTTTAAAAAGTGGGTATAGGAAATTCCAACAGCCTGACTCTAATCTTGGATGTTTCTGTTGTTGCATGCTTGCTCCCCATCAACGTCACTTCTTGGAGTCCTCCTCCCTGGCCTTGTGCCTTCCCATGCTTCTTCGCTCTCACAAGAGGCAATGAAGGAGGGAAGCACCCTGTTCAGTAGATGCATGCCCCCTCTCTAGGCTCATCTGGGATTAAAGTAGTTGTGACCTTTTGACCCAAAGCACTGCACAGACTGTTTACCACTAGACCAAAGACAACATTATTTTCATTTTCTCTCCATCAGCACATTCTCAGAGGGTTTGTAATTCAGTCTTCTCTGTACAGCTGTTTCTCCATATAGCCTAGGAATGAAACCATTACTCCGGATGTTTTGTTTTAATGTCTTTGCAAACATACACAGGAAAAGAAGTGAACTGAAAGGATGACTGATGCTTTAAAGGGAAGGCTGGGTCACACGGGGATGGACCAAAACACTCTGCCAGGGAATCTGGCGTCTGATCCCCAGAGAAGGGTGTTACCCTGGGGAGAGTCACCAACATGACCTTTTGCATCCCTGGTAGTCTTTGGGGGTGATTCACTTTCTTTAGGTCTTAGGCCTTTCAGACATTTTCAATAGAGTGTAATAACTTTTTGAGAAGATTTATTCATGTAATTTGAGAGAGAGAGAGAGATCAGAGCTCTGATCCATCATATAAGGTGTTGAGGGGGCAGAGCCAAGCCCATTTGCATATGCAGATACTGTGTCCCACCCTCTGAGCTCCTCCCTTTCTTTTTCATAAATCAATTAATATACATATGTATATATAAAAAGAAAAAAAGAAGTAGGGCACCGAAGTAAAAACCCTGAGGTGAGGGGTAGACATGCAGCTTCCTGGGCCAGTGGGGGGTGGGAGTGGGCGGGAGGGATGGGTCACTGTCTTTTGGTGGTGGGAATGGTGTTTATGTACACTCCTAGCAAAATGTAGTCATATAAATCACTAGTTAATTAATATGAGAGGGGGAAAATCAATTGTATGTCTCAAAGTTTTTCAAAACACAAACTGAATCTTTTTAATATATAGACTGTGTATTTGATATGCGGACTCTCTCAAAAGCCTAAACCAAGTAGATTAGAAGCATACAATAGCACAGCTATATACAAGATACTGGGTACTGTACAGCAAACCATAACAAAAGGACTTTTCAAAGTTAACCCAATTACCAAATAATGTGATGAGAACATTAACTATCGATTGTCTTTTTGAACCCTAAGACAGCAGGAACCTCACATCTCCACTATAGAGCCTCTACTTCCCCCAGTCCTGGAACCCTTGGATAGGGGCCACTTTCCCGTATGCCTCTCCCAATCCATACCAAATAATATTGCATCCGCCGATCACAACCTAACCAATGCAACGATTGCCACCTCAACACGCTTCACTTCAGACTGTGTCCAGAGACTTCACGTGTGGAACGACAACCCTTCAGCTTCATTACTCGGGTGAGACCTTTCCTTTCATAGTACACTCTAATTTCATCTCAGGTGGTTCACTTTCTAACAAAGTCCCAAAACCTAGATATACACCAGTTTCTGTGAGAGAGAGCATATGTTCACACGTATCCATAAACTACTGCAAAACATATACCTGAAAGCAGAAGTACACTAGAGTTTGCAGTGAGTACCTCCCTAACACTTCCTCTCCACTATTCCAAGCTTTGGGTCCATGATTGCTCAACAATTTGTTTGGCTTCGTATGTTAACTCTCTTTTCAGTCACCAGGTTCCAGATGCCATCAGGATGCTGGCCAGGCTTCCCTGGATTGAAGACCCCACCAATGTGTCCTGGAGCTCAGCTTCCCCAGAGCCCCACCCTACTAGGGAAAGAGAGAGGCAGACTGGGAGTATGGACCGACCAGTCAACGCCCATGTTTAGTGGGGAAACAATTACAGAAGCCAGACCTTCTACCTTCTGCAACCCACAATGACACTGGGTCCATGCTCCCAGAGGGATGGAGAATGGGAAAGCTATCAGGGGAGGGGGTGGGATATGGAGATTGGGTGGTGGGAATTGTGTGGAGTTGTACCCCTCCTACCCTATGGTTTTGTTAATTAATCCTTTTTTAAATAAAAATAATAATAATAATAATAAAAAGAAAATCTACATCCCATTTTCCTGGTCAGGTCAGGGGCAAAGCTACATCCTCTCGAAGACTCTTCCACCACACACCCTGCACCCCGCACCATGTGGATCCTTGCCATGCGTTATAAAGCTAAGGAAGGCTCTAATCTTGCTACATCCTCAGATTATCTTGTGTCATCATGTTATTTCAAGCAGGTTGAATTTGTTTCGCAAACTAGGCACCAGGTTTGCAGTAAGTTTCTCGAAGGAGAAGTCTTCCCCTCTCTTTCTCTCCCTCTCTTTTCCTTTCTTCTCTTATTTTATTTTTTTTTTTGCATTCCCACAGAGTGAATAAGTTGTGTACTCATTTGCACATGCAAATTCATCCCACTTGTCCGACCAGATGCGTAGATGAACAAATCAGCTGAGCTCCAGAACACATTTACCTGACACCAACTGTCAATCATGCAGGATGGGACAGGAGAAGGTAGACTAGCTAACAGATACTTAACATAAACCCATCTGAGAGACACTAGTAAGTCTCTAGCTCGAGGTGCCAAGTAAACTTTTTAAAAAAGTCTTTGTCTCATGCTTCTTGCATAAATCAAATATGGAAATCATTCCTCCTGACACAGTCGTGCCTGTCCTCTTAGTTACTCCAATCAACTGTTCTTCTTTTGTTCATTGGTTTTTTCTTGCAAGTTCTCTATGTTGTTTTTGGGAAAATTAGAAAACTCATATGTCAATAAAGAAAATACTAAAATCACACAGATAAACATGGTGAATAGTTATTTTACAACCCTTCCATTTGTGCAAATGTGTATTAACTATAGAGATAGAATTAGTTCATATATGACATTTTGTAATTTATTCCTAATTAATTTATTACAAACTTCATTTTAATGGCCATATATAGCTTTACAGTGTGTGGATACTGTATTTTCATTTACTAACTTTTGTTTCCATTGTTGGGTACTTCAAACTCTGTCATTGTTGCAAATAGCCTCTTCAATGAGGCAATTCTTTTATTTAGCATGCTTCTAAAGATTCCTTTGAGATACATGCCCGCTGATGGGTATGAATAAATTGAGAGACACATCGCTGTTGTATGGGACTCTGCTTTACTTGTCACCCTTAGCTTCTACCCACAAGAAAGAGTGGAGACAGCCCAGCTTCCTCTTTTAGGGAAGTGTGGGAGGAGACACATCTGACCCATCTACAGTCCACTCTCCACCCCCTGTAAGGAAAAAAAATTAACCTGCTTAGAGCGCTTTTCCCACTAATGGTTAGGACTTCCGATGCCAGTCAGATATGAATGTCTGTGACCTCTTCCCTTGTCTCCTCCTAGTTCTGCATCACGTATTTGATCTGGGCCCATCCATCTACCCACCTCTCTGTGAACCAGCATACTCTCAATGATCTTGGTCTGACTGTGATCGAGTGGGTACTTTGAGAACAGTATTCTCTCCCCTCGGCTCCAGGTTCTTGTTGTAGATGCTGAGTTGGGCTCAGGTGTAAAGGACAAAGGTATACAAGGTCTTACCGAAGGCTTCTCATCTGAGTCATATGCTCAGTCTACTCCATGAGTCAGTGTTTGTCTAGGAGGTCGAAGGTTGGGTATCCTTTAATCACTGACTATTATAAAGACTAATATATAGACTATGTTTTTGGTATATTCTCTTTCAAGAACAGAACCCAGAGTGGTCAAGTACCAAGATTAAATATATATATTGATGCTTATTTCCCTCAAAACAGACTGACAATGAAAAAGACTCAGTATATTATTAAATACATTTGCCATCTTTTTATAGGCAGTTCTGTTTGTGTCCATGCAATTGTGTTCAAATGGATCAAATGTTTCCTTCAAAGACCAGCCCTTGGTATCTTGCTTGGAAAGCCTTATCCAGCACAAACAGAAGTCTTTTCAACTTCCAGTAGATTTGTGGTTTCATTTGGCTTTGAAATATTTTGACTCTGATTATAAACATAGCTAATCATTTTCCCCAAGGGCTGATTTTACTACCTGATTATTTTTCTGTATGTATTCTTAGATCCCTGTCTGAAGTTTTTTTTTTTTTTTTCTTTATCTATTTGTTAGTCTTGCTGTTTAAGCTGACCCAAGTCATTCTGCTTGTATTAGCAAACCAACAAATAAATGTGGGGAAATAACATCGAAATTAGATTTAGGAAAAAATGGAAAAGATTTAACTTTGAACATAATGTTGAATACAGAGTTTTACAAAATATTTTTAGAGACAACAAGCAGATTAACTCCAGTAACAGAATCACTATCCTTGCCCCCAAGAGGAATTTGATCATAAATGGCAAAGAGCTAATGGAGAGTCACAGAGGCAGAGCAAAGGGGAGAAGGTGCTAGAGTTTGCTCCCAAGAAGAGCCCTTTGGTTTACAGTTTGCAGTAGTCACTGAGAGAAATGAATTGACAAGAGCAAGTACCAGTCCCTCAGCGCTTGGACGTCACTGAACATTTGGATTCCCTGCTCCCTTTGTTCCCACAGCTGCTCAGAGGCTTCTCTCCATAAAAGCTGGTTTCTGATTGACTTGTCCCCAGAGATAGCAGAATGCATTTATTTGGCCCCCTTGTTACAAAGAGTTATGGATCTCTTTGTAAAATTTGAAGTGTGAACCTTTTATGAGTTTATGCTGGTGTCTCTATGATTTAGCAACTTAGTGGACATTGGTCTCATGGAAGCAATCTAGACCAACAAATACACACACTTGGAATTCTCTATGGAATTAGAGAGAGAGAGAGTCCCTTTATATTTTAAATGAGAAGAGAATAGGGTGTTGAGAACTCCAACTTACTAAAGGCAGATAGTTTTAAGAAAGAGAGAAGATGAGAATGTAAAAATAGCAGCCCAGGAAGGGGTGCAGTGAGTACAGTGCTAGATTCTCAAGCATGGCATCCTGAGCTTCATCACTGGCATTAGTGATACTTCATTCTCTCTCTCCCTCTCCCTCTCCCTCTCCCTCTCCCTCTCTCTTTCCCCTATCCTCTTTCAAATATTTTAAAACATGAGAAAGAGAACAGTTTACTTTCTGAAGTAAACCTTTTAAAAAGAATATATGGTGCTAGTTATTTACCCCAAGATAACTATTTGCTTGAGTTATAAATGGAGTAACACTTCTCAGTCATTCAAATATAGTCATAAGTGGGTGTTCCCACTTGTGTTGCATCAATCCAAGAGTCAGTTTAAGTAAAGCTTTGTTGACCACTCAAAGAAAGAACAGTGGGAGGCAATGTGAAAAGAATCCTATTTAACTTGCTTCTGCAATCTGAAGACAAACAAGTAGCTCCAGTGTCTTGGTTAATGTCTATCTGTTCAGTCGGAGAAGGGCAAAAGAAATAGCGAGTGTCACTGTGAATCTGATTTTTTTTCTTTTTCTGCACAACTGAGTTCCAAAGGTGGCTCTCAAGTACTTTTCTCTGGGAGTCAATGAAGACAGATTTTTTTTTAAGATTTGTAACAAAATTAACAAAAATAAATAAAACTTCTTTGGGCCTTGAACTATGAGGCAGAAGATAGGAGGTTGATGCTTCCAGAAGTGTCTTACTAGATACTAGAGTATCTCCTCTTTCTTTTTTCCTTCTTTCCAACCTGTTTGATTCCGTGGCCCCTCAGTAAATCAGAGAGGATTAGAACTCCCCTCCTTCTCTTCCCACAGGTGGAGCCAATGGCATAAACTGGTGGTAAGACGGAGGTCCTGCAGCCAAGAAGATCACTTAGCCTGTGGCTCCTTGCAGGCAGCCAAGGTGTCTCATCAGCATCCCCTGAACTGTTGGGTTGTCGGAAAAGTCATGCCACATTTACGCACAGAAAAATATGTTTTGACTTTTCCAGTAACCCAATATACCAACTTAGTTAACTGCTTTTAAAATCTCCAATGATATGCATGTGGGCCCAGCCCTCACTTCACTGGAGGATGCTTTGGTGCTGTGCTTTCTTTTTCTCTCTCTGTCTCTGTATCCCTCTCTCTCTCTCTGTGAAAAAATTATCCTGAAATGGTAAGACCCCAGTGATGACAAAATGAAAAGGGAGAGGAGGGGAGCAGAGAGGAGAGGAGTAAAGAGGAGAGGAGCGGAAAGGAAAGGAAAGGAAAGGAGAGGAGAGGAGAGGAGGGGAGGGGAGGGGAGGGGAGGGGAGGGGAGGGGAGGGAGGGGAGGGGAGGGAGGGGAGGGAGGGGAGGGGAGGGAGGGGAGGGAGGGGAAGTGGAGGGGAGGGAGGGGAAGTGGAGGGGAGGGAGGGGAGGGGAGAGAAGACAGGTGAGAGAAAAGGGAAGAGAAGGAAAGAGAAGAAGAAAGTGTCAGAGTTTGCACTGAAAATCCTTTTGGGAGAGGCTGGGCAGCGGTGTAGTTGGATGCATGTTACCATGCACAAAGACCCAGGTTCAAGCCCCTAGTTCCCTCCTGCAGGGGGAATTGTGTTTCAGGAGCAGTGAAGCTTGGTACTTCTCTTCCTCTCTTCATATCTCCCCCTCTAAATTTCTCTCTGTCTTTTCAAATAAAACAAATATCTTTTAAAATATTTTTGCTATAAACAAGAACTCAGCCTACTTTTCAAGCTCCAAATCCCTGCCAAGCTTAGGCCTGTGGCTTTGCAATAGGCATCTTGCCTTCCATTCTCCTCCAGTGTTTGTTTCACTGCATACATTTTTTTTTTAAAAAAATGATTATCTTTACTTGATAGCCAGCTATCTAGAGTGAAGGGGGAAATAGAGAGGAAGAGAGACAGAGGCACCTGCAGACTTGCGTCACCACTGGTGAAACTTTTCCCCTGCAGGTGGGGATGGGGGTTTGAACACCTGCTCATTGTGCATATTAGTATTGTTGTTGTTGTAGTTGTTATATGGGTTTTTTGAGATAGAAAGGGGGCATTTATTTAGAGCAACAAGTTACTTGTGATCTGAAATCAGAGCTAGGTTTCAGCCTATATGTGAGTTTTGTTTGTTTGTTCTTTTAGTCATGACATGCGGTCATAAACTCTGTATTTAAAAATAAAAGTAATAAAATCTCACTGGTTCAAATTTGAGAAATTATATTTTGGCATAAAACACTTGCAGGAGAAAAGACAACATTGGTCTGCTCTGTCTGTAAGACTAGCATATGCCAATTCTGCTCTGTTTCCTTTTTCAATTAAAGTAAGTCCATGTACATCATCTGTCATAAGGCAAGTCGCTCTCTTGGTCTCCTAGGACTGAAACATGTCATGTCCCCTGCTTCTGTCCTCCTCCCCAGAGCACCCATTAGCCGTCACCTCATAATTCCTTCCCTGTTTCCCCTCCTATCTCTAACCACAGTTGAATTTTCGATCCCAGATATGACCTGTTGACTCTCTGCAGAAGAGGAGTCTGCACTTTCTTCAACTGCTCTTCTCACCACACACTTCTGTTCCTGCCTGAAATAGCAACACCAACATTTTGGGTTCAATTAATTACTCAGGGCTTAATTGTTATCACTATGTAAATACGATTCACTAATGAGCCAGTCGTGCAATCTATTCTGTTAAAGAGATCACTGTGGTTGCTGGTGTTTGTTTTAAGGTGAATTAGCTGGAGTAAGATTGAAGATGGAGGTGAATGGTGTCAGCTCAACTCAGGATGAACAACTGGCTGTTTCTCTTTTGTCATTGATAGTATGCTGGTACTCTGAAGGATCGGTGATAAAATAAAGATGGTCTTGTAATTAAAACTAAGCTTTAGAGTCAGGGAGATTGGACAGTGGGAGCACCCCAGGCTTATATAACTTCTGGGCCTCCAGAAATCTGCCCCGGGTTTGATCCCTGGCACCACCTTCTATCAGAATTGAGCAGTGCTCAAGTCTTTCACTACGTCTCAAAGATAAATGAGTCTAAAAATTAAATAACAAAACAAAACAACCAGGGGCTGGTAGGACACTCTTAGGAGGTCCAAGCAGCTCATGGAAACACCACGCAAGGCAAGTGCTGCCTCTCCTTCTCTCTGCTTTCCCTTCTATCTTAAATAAAATAAAATAAAATAAAATAAAATAAAATAAAATAAAATAAAATAAAATAAAATAAAATGAAAAGGAGGGTGGGGCTGTGGTGCACTTGATAAAATGCACATGTCAGCATGCTCAAAGACCTGGGCTCAAGCCCGCCCTAGTCCTCACCTGCAGGGGGTGGGGATCTGCACAAGTGGTGAAGCCTTGCAGCAGGGGTCTCTCTCCCTCTGCTTCTCCCTCCCCCACCTACATGTGTATCTCCACCAGGAATGGTGGGACTGTGCAGACACTGAGGCCCAGTGAGAACCCCAGTGACAAAAAATACTCTTACAGTCTTGTAAACCATGATTAATAACAGTGTCTTTTAATGGCTTGGGACAAAATAAATAAAATAAAATTTGAAGAAAAAATAAGAAGAAAGTTCTGCTAGAAGAAGGAATTACACAGGCTTGAAACCCTGGTGGTCCTCCAGCCCCCAACGAAACCTCAGAGTTTTCCCATTTTACAGACCCTGTGCAGTGGCCAGACATGTACAGTGCCATGCCATCCCCATGTCACTAGGACTGGAGTCTAGGTCATGTGCATGGCAAGGCAGGTTCTAGGAACTATTAAAAGGTTGGCATAAGGGCTCCAGATAGACAAGACTCTATACACCTGCTAGCTTGACACAGACCCTCCCAGAGAGATTGGTAGCAAGGCAGGAGATCTGAGAGGCCTAAGCCCTGGGTGCCCAGGCCCCTTGGGGCCTGAATGCTGACCAGCCCAACTGAGAGAGCTCAGATCCTGCCTAGGAGATGGCAGCCGACAGGCAGGCAGAGAGGGTAAGGCTGCTGAGAAGGACCTTTCGGGTCAAACACCCCCAGAGGCTGCCTCATCACCACAGTGGGATGGAGCTCTGAGAGAGACCTCACAGCAACCCCAGGCTCCCGCCCTGTGCTCTGCAGTGGCAGCTGAGCACTGGACAGGGGCCGAGAGCTGGGAAAAACCCTGCACACAGTGGCAGAGGTATGCTGGTTAAAGAAAAAAATGGAGGGGGACCCCAGCTCTCCATCTGTCAGGTCTTCCACTGGAAAGCAGAAATGGCTCCTATCACCTAAAGAGTCTACAAACAGACGTGGATAAATAAGATGAAGTGGTTCCAAACAAGGGCACGAAAGCAATTCACTGGAGAAATCAAAATCTTTCCCACAAACACTGCTTGAAGAATTGATTATCCATGTATAAAGATAAGCTCACATTATTAGTGGAAAATCATTTGAAAGAGAGTACAGACTTGAAGCTGAAATGTGAAGACATCTAGAAGACAACAAGGCTCCGATTAAAATATTGAAATCCTCTGATGTTATTTTCTATCAACTGGACATGACCAGACAGATACATTTTCTCTTCTGTGGCCTCAACATTAGATGACTAGCTTTTGGAGAGCTTTTGAAGGCTCTCTTTTCTTCTTCAGAAAATTCATATTTACAGACACAAACCCAACTTGAAATTGAATGAAGCAGATTTAGCGGGGAAGCTGTGGAGGGAGGCAGACCAGGAGTCTGAGAAAAGGCCCCATCACCTGCAGCCCATCTGTTCAGTAGCCTAAGACTCTGTCCCCACTGTGCTGTGAGGTCTGAAACAACGGAATATGGTGTTACATGATATATATTTTTAATTTTAAGAATTTATTTTTTAAAAATCTTTATTTATTTATTGAACAGAGACAGCCAAAAATTGAGAGAGTAAGGGACGATAGAGAGGGAGAGACAGAGACACTTGCAGCACTACACCACTTGAAAAGCTTTCCCCTGCAGGTGGGGACCTGGGGTTCAAACCTGGGTCCTTGTGTACGATGACATGTGCGTTCAGCCAGGTGCACCACCACCACCTGGCCTTTAAACAACAGAATATGTAAAAAAAAAAAAAAAAAAAAGAACAAAAAACCCTCACTGACATGCACTGACTAAGAACCGCAGAAGACATGACTCTTCTCAAAGCTGCTTTGCAAGTGTGGAGACCCATTCAGTAACAGACGTCAGTGCCACTTATCGAAGTCAATGCTGTCCTTGCAAAGTCCTGGGATCTAGCTTCTCATTTAAAGAATATGCTCTTTACTGCAACTGAAGCCTTAAGAGCTAGTTTCGGGGGCCAGGTGGAAGCACACCTGGGAGTGCTCCCCGAGTTGGAGTCCTGGGTCTTTCCCTTTCCTAGCAGTGAGGCAGGGCTGCAGGTGTTTCTCTCTTCCCCACTCTATCTCTCTCACCCCTCTCTATTTCTCTGTCTTTAATAAATACATTTTTTTGAAAAAAATATACTTGTTTGTAAAGTCACGGGAAGACACTGTTTATTCAAATTGGCCTAATTGTATTCCTCATAGAGATATAGTCTCTAATTACACTTTATTATTTATTTATTTACTTACTTATTTATATTTTTGCCTCCAGGGTTATCTCTGGGGCTTAATGCCTGAACTATAAATTCACTGCTCCTGGTGTCCATTTTTTTTTATTGGATAAGACAGAGAGAAATTGAGAGATAAGGGAGAGATAGAGAGAAAGAGAGAAAGATAGACACTGCAGACCTGCTTCACTACTTGGGAAGTGACCTCCCTGCAGGTGGGGAACCGGGGCTCCAACCAGGATCCTTAACACGGGTCCTTGTGCTTAGTACTATGTGCGCTTGAGCCGGTGTGGTATTGCCTGACCCCTACACTTTATTATTGTATCAGATGATGGAGACTTGTGAGCTTTGAGAACATGTACGAGCACTAACTATAGATGTTGATTTTATTAAGAACTGTATCTTTAATGTAGTTCATGTAGTTCCAAAACATTAAAAGGCACTTTTTTTTTTGCCTCCAAGATTATCACGGGGCTCTGTGCCTGTACCAAAAATCCACTGTTGCTGGTTTTTTCGTTTGTTTGTTTTGTTTTATCATTGTTGTTGTTATTACTATTATTGTTATTGATGTCATTGTTGTTTGATAGGACAGAGAGAAGTCGAGGGAGGAGGAGAAGACAGAGGGGGAGAGAAAGACAGACACCTGCAGACCTGCTTCACCGTCTGTAGGTGGGGAGCTGGGGGCTCGAACCGGGATCCTTACACCTGTCCTTGTGTGAAGGGCCAGAGCTCAGAGAATTGCAAAGGTATTTTGAGGTCTGCAACCCTCCCCAGGCCTGCAAGTGCTCCAAAGACACAGAACAAAAGAAAGCAGCATATGGATGACAGAAGATCTTAAGAGAAGTTAAGAGGCTCAGGCAGTGGGGCACCAGTTAAGTGCGCATATTAGCATTCTCAAGGACCCAAGTTTAAGCTCCGCCCCTTCCCAGGTGCAGGCAAGATGCTACAAAGCAGGGGCCTGGCAGTAGCGCAGCGGGTTAAGCGCAGGTGGCGCAAAGGACAAGGACTGGAGTAAAGATCCGGGTTCGAGTCCCTGGTTCCCCATCTGCGGGGATGGGGGGAGGGGGTCGCTCCACAAGTGGTGAGGCAGGTTTGCAGGTGTCTCTTTCTCTCCCCTTCCTCTCTCGATTTCTCTCTGTCCTAACCAACAACAGCAATAATAATAACAACAACAACTATAAACAACAAGGGCAACAAAAGGGAAAAAAAATGGCCTCCAAGAGCAGTGGATTTGTATTGGCTGCACGAAGCAGCAATAACCCTGGAGGGAAAAAAAAAAAAAAAAGGGCAACAAAGCACAGGTATCTATCTCCCCTCCACTCTCAATTTCTATGTTCTGTCCAATAAAATAACAAAAAAAAAGAAAAAAAGGAAAAGAAAATGGCCACAAAGGTTGGGCAAGTACGGCAGCAGGTTAAGTGCACAATGGCACAAGGACCGGCTTAAAGATCCTGGTTGGGGCCCCTGGCTCCCCACCTGCAGGGGAGTCGCTTCATAGGTGGTGAAGCAGGTCTGCAGGTGTCTATCTTTCTCTCCCCTCTCTGTCTTCCCCTCCTCTCTCCATTTCTCTCTGTCCTATCCAACATCGATGACAACAAAAATAGTCACAACAACGATAAAACAAGGGCAACAACAAAACAAAAAAAAAAAAAAAGAAAGAAAAGAAAATAGCCTCCAGGAGCAGTGGATTTGTGGTGCAGGCACTGAGCCCCACTGATAACCCTCAGTGGCAATATAAAAAAAATTAAGAGATTCAGTTTTAGCCCACAGGGGGACAGGACTCAAAGATGCTTAAGCAAGGAGCTGACATGTCTCTATTTGCCTTTCAGAAAGTTCCCTCTGCTCCCAGGGGCCAAGAAGGCCTTATAATTCCCTTCAATTTGACCAACGTTTAGACCGATGTTTTCCCAACTAGATTTCCCTGACCTCCCTTTTCTGAAAACACTCATTTTAGAAAATTTGCCATGGCAAATTCTTTTTTCTGTCCCTTTGAGATGCATATACATCTCCTTAAAAGCCACTTGCCAATTGTATGACCCAGAGACTGCCTTCCTCAAGGGTTGGCCTCCATCCCTTTGGAATATACCCAGTGAGGAAGAGAAAGAGAATGCCTTGTCTTCACTCTCCTAACTCCGTGGGCTCCTTGCTCCAAGCTGAGAAGTGACTCCTATCCTGAAAATGGGAGAAAGTTTTCTTTCCCTTTGACTAAGCTCAGGCATTAATATAGTTGAGGCAGGAGGCAGCTTCTCCCACCTTTGCTCATAAAAACCCTCCGATGTTACACCAAAGTCAAACTCAGTTTCTCCTCTCGAAATATTTCATCTGTTTAACTCACTCAGGGGCTATCTTCATTGACACCAGTTTGAACAAGACAGCTATAGATCATAGCTGGGGTTGGGATCATGCAAGGGGTACAGGTGACTAATTAAGAATCTTTATTGCAGGCAGAGCTACTGAAACCCCACTAAGAAACCAGCAGAAGGGGTCATCAGCAGCCTGATGAAACACACATGCTACAATGCACAAAGACCCAGGTTCGAGCCCCTGGTTCCTACCTGCATGGGGAAAGCTTTACCAGTGATGAAGCAGTGCTGCAGGTGTCTCTCTATCTCTCTCCCTCTTTACCTCCACCTCCCCTTTCAATTTTTTTCTGTCCTAGCCAATAAAAATGAAAAATGGCCACCAGGAGTGTTGGGTAGTTGCCATCTCCCCCTGGCTTCTGCTTAACCATATGCCTATATAGGGATTTTACTGATCCAAAGCTTTGGTCTATTTACATAAATCACTTTTACATAAAGCACTCCAGGGCATTGGTGGTTCTATGATAGGATTCTCTCCTGCTCCACCCCCTCCTTGTCACACACTGATCCCTTCTTTGTCACACTCTGATTTTCACCAGTCACTTTTCTCTCCACCCTCTTTATATCACATCCTGTTTCCACCCTACTTGGAGAGTATAAAAACAGCTGCTCTTCTGATTAAAGACACTTGGAAATTGCTTTCTGGCTCCGAGAGTTCCAGAGTGTATCTCCTGCGGAAGTTGGTGCAGCACGAGTTCCTGATCCCTCTCCCACACAGCAGCCTAGATCAGCTCCAGTTGAGTTTTCTCCAACCCAGAAAGCACTAGCTCGGGAAGAAGTACCCTCAGGCTATCCCGGCATCTGGCACCCGGAACAGGGACCCGTAAGCAGCAGATTTACAAGAAGACATCTTAGATAAGTACACACCTTTTGGGTATCTGCAATATTGTGTTAAGGCACTGTGATTTTTTTTCTTTCTTATTGTTTTCCGGAGATCTTTCCACCATGGAAAGTCTTTTCCAAAGCCTGCATTCTTTTTCCAGTATACAATTTTTATATATCTGGGACATTTTTCTCGGGGCTTCACCTTATATCCTGTTGATCATCATAGCAGCTTTTAAGGGATATATAGGTCAACCTCTCAAAAGGCTTAAGGACCTAGAGGCTGAGGTCAAAGAGATAAAGGAAGTAATCATAGAACTTAACCAGCACCTTAAAAACAAGAAGAAGCAAAGGCCTGTCGTGATCTTGACCCACCCTAATTCCTCTGCATCTTGCCCTGAGGCCCCTATTTTGACATCTTGCCCTGAGGCCCCTATTTTGGCAGACACGTGTCCGAATTCTCCTTTGGACTCCACAGCCACTTCTTCGGCCACCCCCATTTTGGCAGAAACGTGTCCGGAACCTCCTGCTGCCTCCACGGCTGCTTCTTCACCCACCCCTGTTTTGATAGACACATGTCCGAATTCTCCTATAGCCTCCAAAACCACTTCTTCGGCCACTTGTCCAGAAGCTTCCACTTCGATGACTCCTCCTACCGCTACACACTTATCAGAGCAAGTCCACACATTTCCGGTCAATGTTGCCCCCAATAGACAAAAACCTCAGGCCTGGTATCCATATTCTGCCACAGACCTGAAGGAACTACGCCAGGCTATCAAAGATGACGGTATTCATGCCCCATGGACCAGGTCCATTTTACAAGGCCTGCTTCAGAACCTTAATACCCCTCAAGATTGGAGAGATGTGACTCGTGCTACGCTCCCAGGCCCCCTCTTCCTGCAATGGGAGGCATTCTTTCGTGACGAATGTTTACAACAATCGCGGAAAAATGTTCAAAATCAGCCAGAGGGTAATTTTGATGCATTGTTTGGAACAGGCCAATTAGAAACAGGGATTCAACAGGCGGAAGCCAAGTTTCCAGCGGGGTATTTTGATCAAGTACGCCTGTGTGCATTAAAAGCATGGGAGCGATTAACACCACCCATGGGAGCAGCCTCAGCCCCCAATCTCTCCCTGCAACAAGAACCTGATGAATCCCTCGCTAAATTCATTGCCAGGGTCCAGTCGAGTTTGGAAAGGAAGATTTATAATCCTGACGCTCGTTTTCTCCTTCTGCGACCCATAGTCTGGGATGGAATGCTTCCGCATTTTCGACAGGCCTGTATCACTCTTAAAAACGAACACCCAGATACTTGGATTCTAGCTACACAGGATCTCAGATCAAGCTCTTTTCAAGGACCTATGTTACAGGCCTATGCAGCTACCTTACATAAGCAAAAAGGAGCTTGCTTTCAGTGCGGTCGCCAAGGGCATTGGCGTAACCAATGTCCAGAAAATAGACTGCGACCCCGCCTCCAGTCAGGGCGACCCCACCTCCAGTCAGGGCGACCCCACCTCCAATCAGGGCAACCCCGCCTCCAGACAGGGAATCAGAGACCACGAATGCCTTGTCCCAGATGCCAGAAAGGATTTCACTGGAGGAGAGATTGTTGGTCAAGGTTCCATAGGAACGGCACGCCTCTGCCAAATGTAAACAGGGATTTGAACTAGGTATGGGGCTTCCCTTAGCCCCGCCCCCAAGAGGGAAGGAAGCAGGTCGCCCGCTTGGTGCTGTGCCCTTCTTCCACAAACAGAAGCCCAGCTTGGGACCCAATCCATCGCTACACCCACCACGCCAAGTAACAATAACAGAGGGTGAGCAGAAGGAGGAACCCGCGGTATGTGGGAACTTCCAGCATAGAAATAACCGGCTGAAGCAAGAGAACAGCTCGAATTCAGAGCCTGAGATTTTATGGACCACCCCTGTTTTAGAAAGGGGTCACCCAACTATGACAGTAAAGATTGGTAATATTCCTTTTAAATGTTTGATTGACACGGGAGCAGATAAGACAATATTAAGACAAGCAGAGGTTCCCCAGAGTTGGGAACTCCTCCCAGGACCACGCTTACATGGTGTTGGAGGATTGACTCAGGCATTCCGCACACGAGATTCCCTTGTGTGAGAAGATCCAGAAGGGACTACCGGACGCTTTCAGCCTTTAATAGCTGATATAAGCACCAATTTATTGGGAAGAGACTTGCTGGAATCTTTAGATGTAGTGATATCCTCAGACACCTCTGCAGGACACCACACTCACTCCTGTGAGACTGCTAGACCCAACCAGCACCCCCAATACTAACTGCCACTGTTCGTAACAGAACTCCCCGCTTAGATTGGCTTTCTAATGAGCCTGTCTGGGTGGAACAGTGGCCTTTGCCTAGGGAGAAGCTAGAAATTTTTAAAAAACTCGTCCAAGAGCAGTTATCTTTGGGACACATTCGTCATTCTCGGATCCCATGGAATACTCCAGTCTTTGTAATTAAAAAGCGCTCAGGAAAATGGCGCCTCCTCCAAGATCTTCGTGCAGTTAATAAAACCATGCAGGTTTGGGGCTCCCCCCAAAGGGGTTTGCCTCTTGCTTCCGCAATTCCCACAGGAATTCCAATCATAGCTATTGATATACAGGATTGTTTTTTCTCTATTCCCTTACACCCACAAGATTGTAAACGTTTTGCTTTCTCTGTTCCTTCTATTAATAATGCCAGCCCTGCTGATAGATTTGAATGGGTGGTACTGCCCCAGGGCATGGCTAATAGTCCTACTATTTGTCAAGAGGTTGTTAAATCTGCCCTTTTCCCATATATTCATAAGGGCCTTAAGGTTTTTCATTATATGGATGACGTGTTAATATGGGGAGAATTAGATACAGATCTCTCCGCCCTACGTGATTTTCTAATCCCTGCCTTAAAGAGAAGTGGACTTAATGTAGCTCCTGAGAAGATACAGCTAATCCCTCCAATATCTTTCTTAGGCTCAGAGATTTCCCTAACGCAGATTCGTCCTTTAAAACCTTGTGTTACTTTTCCTTCTAATCTCACTCTTGCTTCTTTACAAAGTTTTCTTGGAAATTTGAATTGGCTTAGGCAGTATCTTTATCTGCCTACGAGCTGCCTGCAACCACTGTTCGATCTGTTAAAAGG
This sequence comes from Erinaceus europaeus, assembly GCF_950295315.1. Taxonomy (NCBI): domain Eukaryota; kingdom Metazoa; phylum Chordata; class Mammalia; order Eulipotyphla; family Erinaceidae; genus Erinaceus; species Erinaceus europaeus. Next base: position 59,436,005 of record NC_080180.1, on the reverse strand, counting down.
AAACAAACAGCCCTCCTCAAAGCGTATGTTAACCCCCGAAGCATCCTTGGCTCTGGAAAAAGTTAACCAGGCTCTCCAGGACATGCACCTCGTTCGATTCTCCCCCTCCTCTCCAGTAAATCTTCTAATTTTTAACTCCACCCCCACGGTAGTGGGGGCATTGTGGCAGAAACATGGCGTTCTCGAATGGCTTCATACGCCAGTAGGTGGAGCTCCAAGACTCCTTACCGAGATTGATGTCTTAGCATTTATGGTTCGCCAAGGAAGAAACAGATCGGTTCAGGTCTTAGGAAGGGAACCAGATTCAATCATTCTTCCCTTTTCTCTCACTGATACAGAATGGCTCATACGCCACCATTCTCGTTTTGCCATAAGTTTAATGGGTTTTCCAGGACAATTAGATAATCATTTTCCCTCCAATAATTTGATAGCTTCTTTACCTCTGTTGCCTCTACTAGTACCTAAACTTTTCTCTCGAGATCCCATCCCCTCTGCTCCTACAGTGTTCACTGATGGTGGAAAAAAGGGAGCTGCTGCCCTTATATATTATCCAGACCAGAAATACCCCAAACCTCTCTTTACTGAACTTCCTGATAATTCCCCTCAGTACAAAGAACTTTATGCTGTTTTCCTTGCATTAAAAGCTGTACCAGAATCCTTCAACCTTTTTTCTGACAGTGTGTATACTGTTAACTTACTTCCATGGCTTGCTCGATCTTATGTAAGAATTGATGACAACCCACTTTCTCCTCTTTTAATTCAAATTGCCTCTATGCTCTGTTCTCGAACCCATCCACTGTATATTCAGCACCTACGTTCCCACAGCCCTCTTCCTGGTCCCCTGTCCGAAGGGAATGCTGCAGCTGACCACCTTGCCTCCACAGGAATTCTCCTAGCCTCTGTCTCTAATCCTGCTGACTTTCATTCCCTAACCCATGTTAATCTTAAAGGTCTTCAAGCTCGATTTCCTGATATTCCTCTGCCACAGTTAAAACGTATTTTTGCTACATGTTCCTCCTGTGCAGGTCTAATCAAAACACCTGCTATTCAGACTCTAGGGGTTAATCCTCGAGGTTTAAAAGCCAACGCTCTTTGGCAAATTGATGTTACCCACATACCTAACTTTGGCAAGCAAAAATATGTGTTCGTCTCAATTGATACCTTCTCTAAGTTTATGTGGGCTACAGCTCAAACTGGAGAAAACTCAAAAAAGCTTATAAGCCATATGCTCTCCTGTTTTGCTGTAATGGGCTTACCTCTTCAACTTAAAACGGATAATGGACCTGCTTTTACCAGCAAACAATTTAAAGATTTTTGTTCCCTCTGGAACATTACTCATACTACAGGCATTCTGTATAATCCACAGGGACAAGGCATTGTTGAGAGGGCCCATCAAACTCTTAAGGCTCAATTAAATAAAGAAAAAGGGGAAATGTACCCCCCTAATATCCAGCTGGCAAAAGCCTTAACTACATTAAATCTCTTTAATATTTACAAAAACTCAGACCAACCTCCTATAATTCTTCATTGGCAAACACCACCCACCCTCCCAGCTATTAAAGTCAAATGGAAAGACCCACTTGATAAAATTTGGAAAGGACCTGACCCCCTGTTGACTATGGGGAGGGGTTTCGCATGTATTTTTCCACAAAATTACTCCAAGCCTGTTTGGGTTCCTGCCCGCCATGTCCGGCAATACCCATATGATGGCGCTGATATCCCTGAAGAACAAGAAACACTGCAAGAAGACTGGCTGCAAGAGGACTGGCTACAGGATGCACCCCAGGATCCATAATACAGCATGGCAGAATCAAAAAAAAAAAAATCTGATTCACAGAACTCTTCCCCCCCTGAATGAATGTCTTATGCTATGACTGGCCAGTTGTGTTTTGTGAGTGAGTGAGTGAAAAAAAAAAATTGAGTGAGTTGAGTGACCAAAATTTTTGTATGACCCATTGTGCTCAGAGTACTCTGAAAGTTAACTGACTTTATATCAAACGGCTGGACGCAGCCATGGTTTCTGGAGACGTCCAGAAACAGTCCAAAAATTGTTCATTCCCCCTTTTGATTTCTTTTTTAAGTCTTGATATCAATATGAAATGTTTAGTCTTAAACTGTGTGAGTAAAGATGGTTCAACTATGACAGTAGTTCTAAATTCACATTTGAAATGATATATCTTATTTACAAGTTTTTCTCCTCCTGTGTGTTATAAACTATATGTTTAATATGCATGTTTCAAGTTTGGTAAACATTAACTTGACAGTTAAATTGTAACTTTGAAGTTACATTTTTACGAGAAGAGGTAAAATCAATTCATTTAAGTAACTGAGTGTTTAAGGTAAAACTCTAAATATTCAATGTGACAATTCATCATCTCCTAAGTTAAAATACAAATTCTCTATACAGGACATTTTTGGAGGGCCCCCAAAAATGTCCTGTAAGCTATTTTGTGGAAATTAATCCACAACAAATTTGGCATCGATCTGATATTGTAAATGTACCAAAAAAAAAATTGCCACTAAAATGTGTTAACTCTAGTAACCTGAGTTTGCTTAAAAACCCAATGTAAAAATAGTTAAGAATCAATATATGTAACTTAAATTTGGTATGAAAACTTTGCTATATAAAGACTGCTACATGAGGTCACGTAAGATGACCTTTACACAAAATTATAAAGATACCTAAACCAGTTATAATCATTGAGTTATCAATTGTAGTAAACTTCTAATTTGTTACAAAGTTTTTTCATAAGTAATTGACTACAGCTATGACAAGCCTTCGCATAAAGAAGCATCTGCTCATATAGAATCCCCAGAAATCCATCTTGGACCCCTGACCTCTGACATCACCCACAATTACAGCCATCCCCCGAAACCCATGATGTGACCTGACACGATCTGGAGAACCTGATTCACAGACTCCAAAGGACAAGACTTTCCTACTGCCTTTCTCTCAACCATCGGTGTCTGCTCTTCCTGCTTCTGTTTCGCCCATCATGTTTTGGCGGTTCCAGGTCACTCTCTACAGAGAAGAAAAGTTCCGGTGGCCGTCCTCCTCCATCAAGATAGACGTGTGGCATTTATTTCCTGGCCGTTGACATTGGACTGATGCTTCTATAGAACTTGCTGGACACTCCTTTTATACTGCTGGACTTCTTGAAGAATGACTGTAGCAGTTCATAGAACTTACCGCCAGCTGACTCAGGATTTTGCAATGCCAGATCACCCCTCTAGCCCCTCGGCTTATCAGGCCCCCACTCCTCCACCCATCAGGCTCACTCTGTCTCTTGCTACTCTTACTTATCCCTCCCTGTCTTGTGCTAGTTATTTTTGAAGACACTTACACACTATCATTCTGCTTTCTTCCCAACAGATTTCCGTTCACCCCTACACTGCTATTCCCCTGACAGAGATGAAGCTTTTTACAGACATTGACCCAGTTATATATGGCCATTAAGTAAGAGGAAGATGTTGGGGAATTGTGAGGATATGGTTGAGCTTGGAAGGGCTTGAGCCTGAGGGGTGTGTCAATCCTGTTAGTCTCTCTCTCCACGGAGAGGTTGAGCAAGGAGGGACAGTAGAACCCCAAAAAAGGTGTGCCTCTTATCAGTCTCCCTGCCTCACAAAGTGCCCCGCACTCCTGATACTATGGCAAAAAGTTAAAAAGAAAGGGGGAGATGTTGGGTAGTTGCCATCTCCCCCTGGCTTCTGCTTAACCATATGCCTATATAGGGATTTTACTGATCCAAAGCTTTGGTCTATTTACATAAATCACCTTTACATAAAGCACTCCAGGGCATTGGTGGTTCTATGATAGGATTCTCTCCTGCTCCACCCCCTCCTTGTCACACACTGATCCCTTCTTTGTCACACTGATTTTCACCAGTCACTTTTCTCTCCACCCTCTCTATATCACATCCTGTTTCCACCCTACTTGGAGAGTATAAAAACAGCTGCTCTTCTGATTAAAGACACTTGGAAATTGCTTTCTGGCTCCGAGAGTTCCAGAGTGTATCTCCTGCAGAAGTTGGTGCAGCACGAGTTCCTGATCCCTCTCCCACACAGCAGCCTAGATCAGCTCCAGTTGAGTTCTCTCCAACCCAGAGAGCACTAGCTCGGGAAGAAGTACCCTCAGGCTATCCCGGCAAGGAGCAGTGGATTTGTAATGCCTATACTGAGTCCCAGCGATAACCCTGGAGGCAAAAAAAAAAAAAGAAAGGAAGAAAGAAAGGAAAAAGGAAGGAAGGAAGGAAAAGAAAAGAAATCTGCAGAGAGGGAGTCGGGCTGTAGTGCAGCGGGCTAAGCGCAGGTGGCGCAAAGCACAAGGACCGGCATAAGGATCCCAGTTCAAACCCCGGCTCCTCACCTGCAGGGGAGTCGCTTCACAGGCGGTGAAGCAGGTCTGCAGGTGTCTATCTTTCTCTCTTCCTCTCTGTCTTCCCCTCCCTCTCTCCATTTCTCTGTCCTATACAACAACAACAACAATAATAACTACAACAATAAAACAACAAGGGCAACAAAAGGGAATAAATAAATTAAATAAATATAAAAAAAAGAAATCTGCAGAGAGAGAGAGAGAGACAGAAACAATAAATACTTGGAGTATAGTTTGTAGAGCTTAATGGCTATGCTATTTAAACTATGGAAAGAGAAGGCTTCTCTGGTTGCTTTTAACAAGAGTCAAAACTTTGGGCTGAATGAAATGATGCTGAAGTGTACTGATGAAACAGAAAAAAAAATGTGTATGGTTATGGGAAAGGGTAGATACATTTTTTTCACACTTTAATTTTCTGGGTTGCCTCTTGGAGAACTATCCCAACACCTACCTCGCAAAGTCATCCCACATGTACTGTGAAGGCACTGTTTGTGTCTGGGAGGAAGGTGTGGGGTAGGTGTTGCTGGCATGTCCCCTGTGGAGGGAGGGACAGCAGTTCTCCTATGTGGTCCCTTCCTTTCTGTAAATACCTGATGACAAGTATTCAGGGGTTGAGTACCTCTGCACTGATCAAGGCAAGCACTTCTATTATCTGACAGCATGTGAATCTGGCACTGAGAGTTCACTGGACAGGAATGGCAATGAAAGCTTGGAGTAGATTCTGATTTTCTGCACACTTACTACTCTGTCTCCAGGGCCACTCTCTGCAGTTCATCAACGGAAGGTGTCACAACGGTTTCTGCTGTGCTTTTGTACCAGCTTATAAAACAGAAAGCTGCTAGGAGTCGGGCACAGCAGGTTAAGCACACGTGGCATGAAGCGAGCGCAAGGACCCTGGTTTGAGCCCCCGGCTCCTCACCTGCAGGGGAGTCGCTTCACAAGCAGTGAAGCAGGTCTGCAGGTGTCTGTCTTTCTCTCCCACTTCTGTCTTCCCCCTCTCTCCATTCCTCTCTGTCCTCTCTAGCAAGAACAACAACAATAATAACTACAACAACAATGAAAAACAACAAGGGCAACAAAAGGGAAAATAAATTAAAAACAAAACAGAAAGCTGCTATCCAAGGGTGCATTAAATGTATAATGCCTGAGTCTTTCTGTCTTGTGGGGAAGCATCTGGAAATCTGTGCTTCCTAATAAAGAAAACAGTGGAGGTAGAGGCTGTCACCCAGGGACTAATCTGAATCTCGAAGCTTCCAGACTCAGCAAACAGCTTCAAGTGTGAGACAGTCATAGGTTAACTTTCCAGTATAATAGCATTTGGGACAGGGAATATTCGTCTTCCAAAAATCTCCAATAAACTCAATTCCTCACTGGTCCAAACTCAGAGGAGCTTCTCAGTAATTATTAATCTTCTCTAGACATGACTACATTAATTATAATCAGTAGTACTTTGTTTCCCTGAATACTCATCCCAATTTCCAGATTTTCAGGCCTCCCCCCCACCAACAACAAGGAAAGGCCCCAGATGAATGTGCCTGAGCTCATGTTCCCTTCAGAAGCTGTGAAGATACAGCTGCCGGTGGGTGAGGCCACTTGGCTTGCTCTGCACAGTGTCGAGCTTGGGGATAAATGCTTCAGAGAAAGGATCCAGGGCTGGGGCCCAGATGATTCTGAAATTCCAGAGTTACTTTCTCTTTGTCTGGGGGATGACTGAATGGTGGCATCATATTCCTTGGAACTGGATTTGAGCAGCTATTCAATCAGGATCCAATTTGCAAAAGTGCAGAGAAGAAAAATACTTTTGACCTCCAAGCTAAGGGAGCCTGGCCTCTAAGTAATTCTGTTCAATTATACCAACTCAGGGGCCAGGGAGGTAGCATAATGGTTATACAAACAACTTCCATGCCTGAGGCTCTTTCTTCTTCTTCTAGCGTTTGCCCTTCTTCCGTAGCCAGTCAACAGCGTCAGGTTGAGCCTGATGTCAAGTTTCGAGACCTCCCTTGAATCTGGAGAGGTGGAAATCATTGACTATGTGGGTCATAGTCTGTCTGGAGCCGCAGGGGCAGTTCGGGTCGTCTCTGGCTCCCCAGCGATGGAACATAGCGGCGCACCGGCCATGGCCTGTTCGATAGCGATTGAGGAGGGCCCAATCATAACGTGCCAGGTCAAAGCCGGGTTGACGCTCGCAGGGGTCTGTGATGAGGTGTTTGTTCTTGACCTCAGCTGACTGCCAGCTCTGTTTCCAAGAGTCTGGAACAGAGAAGTTCAGTGTAGGCGTAGGGGACCAGATTGGGTGACGAGACGTCAAGCCAGTTGGACAGGGTGGGCGAAGATATCCACAAAGATTCCTGAGGCTCCTGAGTTCCAGGTTCAACCCCTTTATATCACCATAAGCCAGAAAGAAAGAAAGAGAGAAAGAAAGAAAGAAAGAGAGAAAGAAAAGAAAGAAAAGATTATACAAACTCAACATTTTTTAAATATTTTTTTAATTTTCATTTTATTTGATAAGATGAAGAAAAATCAAGAAGGGAGTGGGTACTTGAGAGGGAGAGAGAAAGAGAGAGACCTTCAGAACTGCTTCACATCTTATGAAGCTTCCACCCCACAGATGGGGACTGGGGGTTTGAACCTCGGTCCTTGCGCATGGAAATTTGTGCACTCAACTGGTGTGCACTGGCTGGCCCTCCAAAGTGAATATGAAACCCACTGGTTAGAGAATGAAGATTCACTGTACATGCTGAGCCTCCCTCCCTCCCTTTCTGCTTTCCTTCTCATTTCTTCCGTCCTGGTGTTCTGGTGTCTGTCCTTCTTGACTGGAGGTCACTAAGATGTTCTGCTGCCTCTTGGCCTGGTTGGCAGATCACTGAAGCCGCTGAGGCAGTGATTCAAAGCCAGTATAATGGCTTAAAAATTCTATTTTCAATAAAACTTTAAGACTTCTAACTTGAAATCCCTATCTTTGAAGATCCGGGAATAAATCATATCGACAGTATTACGTATAATGTTCTAACCCTAAAGTATTAAGAAGTCATTTATTTTCATGTCACTACTGATATAACCAGAATCCTCTAATGAAAGGGAAAGTTCTTTTTCCTCCCTTTTCTGTTCAGTGCCATTACTCATAAGACTCAAACTCCTAGCAATCTGGCCTCACACATATACTCGGGCATACAGATTCTATAAGTTTAAGCTGGGGTGTGGCGCTTGTTGGCTAAACATGAAATGGTCTGACAATGCCACTGAGTTTTCACACGTATTTAGGACCCAGCTGGGGATAGACAGTATTACCCGCCCCCAACACACACAAGAGTGCACACCTCAGTCTACCACACACCCATTAGTCAGACTTATTTTCTAGATCATTCACGCTGGACTTTGATGGCAAGGTCCCACATGGTTCTGTTCCTCTTATGGGAATTTTGTTTATGGCAGAGCAATAGAATCAGGTCCTGAGCAATGGGAGGGAAAGAACAGACCCTGCAGATGCTGGGTGGGCGTGCACTGACTCATCAAACACAAGCTTCCTTTCATGCTTCTGAGGGTTCCCAGCCAGTGCTGGAAGAGGCTGCTTCTCTCCCCTTTAAGCAGGTGCAAAGGAAGAAAGACACTCTGTTATGGGAGGGGGACAAAGTCATTCTCCACCCGTCCATCCTCTATAGGACTAGGCAGATAAGGAAGCAAGTGTGAAGGAGATTAATAAGAGAAATGTCAGGGGATATTTATTAAGGACTCATGCACCTCCTATAATATGGGGCTCTTGGCCAGGGGTTCCCAGAAACTCACATATCGGCTCAGACCCTTCTGAGCCAAAGCTAGTGCTCTGGAGGCCTTGCGGGATCAGAGAGGGGGTAAGTTCCATCTTCAGGAAGGAAAAGGGGTTCCTGAACTGTAACGCAATGTTGCCTCCTCTCTCTCTAGACCTCGATATCTAGAGAATTGACCAAAGGTTACACGAAGAATGAAGATGTCCCTGTCACCCCCACCCCTCCCCTGACCAAACTTCCTCTAAGAATAAAACCACATCCTATCTCCAGGGGTCTCTCATGAAATTCTTTTCCCCAAAACTCTATTTTGGGGGGTGGCAGGTTTTTGTTCCCCTGCACTGTTGAAGCAGGGCATATCAACTGTCAAGTGATCAAATGAATATTTGACTGCAGCCTAACTGTCAAGACCAAACTGATGGACTTAACAGTTAGTGGCCTCAGCAAAATGCTTAGTCCAAGGCCAAACTTCACAGTAGTTGTGTGTGTTCTCCAGTGGAAGGTATGCTGACATTTCTAACTGAAAGGTATGATACCTCTTTTGGTTCTGAATAAATTAATCATGAACCAGGGCTCAGTGGTGACACCTGTTCCCAGGAGAAGCTCGGCAGTTGCCAAGGCATATACCCTCAGAAATCTGTGTCTCCCTCACCCCACCTCTTCATTGGTGCTTCAGAACTTCAGGCTGACTTTTTCAGACAGAAACAGAGACAGGGGAGAGATGGAAAGACAGCCCCCCTCCCATGCTGTGGCAGTAGGCTTACACTTGGCGGGGGGGGGGCACATAGCAAAGCAGGCACTCTGCCCACTGAGCTATCTGGCTAATTCTGGAGATTTCTGTTCTTAAAGAATACAGAAAATTCCAAGAAACTATACATCTTAGGAAAAGGAGTGATTTTCATAACTGATTTTCTTTGATTTTTAAAAATCCATATTCATTTTAATGAGAGAGATATAGATAGAAGATAGATAGATAGATAGATAGATAGACAGACAGACAGACAGACAGACAGATAACCAGAGCACTACTCAGCTCTGACTTATGGTGAGAATTATGCCTGGGGCCTTATGTGCCTCAGGCATGAAAGTCTTTTGCACAACCAGTATGCTGTCTCCCAGCCCTGATTTTCTTTTAGATAGTGACAGAAAATTGGAGAGGGAGAGGGAGAGGCCAGTGCCACAGCACCGAAGCATCTTTCTGTGAGTCCAGTGGACTGGACTGGAACCTTGAGTGGCACATGTGAAAAAAGCACACTACCCAAGCGAACTGTTTCGCCAAGCCTGTACTTGTTGACTTGGCTCCCACCTGACTCACATGTGTAAACCATCTATCTGTCTGGAAGGAGGTTGCGATAATGAGGAAACCTATGCTGACAAGCAGTTCAAAGACAGTGACTATTTGAACTCCTGAAAATGGTTCATTTCTGTGTGTGTGTGTGGGGGGGGGTTCTATTCCTTATCTGCCCAGTCCTGAAGAGGATGGAGGGGTGGAGAATGACTTTGTCCCCCTCCCATAACTGAGTGTCTTTTTTGCTTTGCACCTGCTTAAAGGGGAGAGAAGCAGCCTCTTCCAGCACTGGCTGGGAACCCTCAGAAGCATGAAAGGAAGCTTGTGTTTGATGAGTAAGTGCACCCCCACCCAGGCCATGAGAGCCATTATGTTAGACTGTGCCATATGTGAGAGCCACACACGTTAGCATGTGCAAAGATCCAGGTTCAAGTCCCTGGTCTCCACCTATAAGGGGGAAGCCTCATTGAGTGGTGAAGCACTCTTGCAGGTTTCTCTCTGTCTTTCCTTCTATCGCTTCTTTTCCTCTCAATTTCTGTCTGTATTCTAAATGAAAATAAACATTTTAAAAATAGTCTCTGTTACAAGAGACATTTTGAATTTCCAACTGTAGCTATGCCAGTCATGGCTGAAGGCTTCAAAAGACTAATTAACCTCTAATCCTACCAGTGTCATGCCAGCACTATGCACAAGGAATCCAGTATTTCCTGTTGAAAATGTGCATTGTATGCTAATATGTGTTATAAAGTCAGGCTCCAATAACACTGTGACTTTCTAATTCCAAAGTGTTCAAGCAAGTCTTCAAAGTCACATGGGAGATTATGAATGTTTCAAGGTCCTGGAAGTGTTGTACAGCCAGAGCTAAGTGCATGAACCAAGTGCTCTTTGCAAATTGTAGCAGGGACATGAAATAGAAGGCAGAGAGAGCCCCTAGCCCTCACATGGCAAAGGCAGGATTCGTTTGCAGCAAGGAGAGCAGCCATGGCTTTTCATACTGTGGAAACTGAGCTATCACAGGTGGTAAGGCTTTCTGTCTTCCTGTAAAGGATGATAAGTAATAAAGGAGAAGTAGTGTAATAAGAAGGAATGTAATAAATGAAGAATTATAGACCAAGAAGCATGTACCTTTTCTATGCTATCTAAAAACACTCCATTGGAAGCTCTATCTATCTATCTATCTCCCTCTCCCCCCTTCCTCCCTCCCTCCTTGTGTCTTGTTTTCTTGTATTTCCTTCCTTCCTTCCCTTCCTTCCTTCTTTTTTTGTGTTTTGCTACTTCCAAGTACACACATTCTTTCACACTTTGCTTAACCAATACAACTGAAAGGTTGGACAAGGAGCTCTGGGAATGTTCTGTTAGGAACAAGAGCAGGTCAGAATTGCATGAACCCAACAAATGACACACAATGCTTAAACAACTGAGAGAAGGCCATCAAATAAAGAGAGGACTACAAAAGTTGGATAAGGGCAAGACACTGGCTCGCTTAATAATGACCCTTTTGCTCACTATCACACCACGTCATCAACAGGGACTCCTTGGATTCCCACACAAAGATAACGGGCCTAGACCTCTAATGGATCTCTTTCTGCAGCACCACTGGTCACTTCCATCAGGAACATCATCACAAGCCCTTTTGTGGACCTTCCCAGGACCTTGCAGCTGGGGCATCCTGCTCCGCCACGGGAGGAAGACTGGTCCTGAAATGAGTGCAGCCTGCACTGTGCCCAGCTTGACCATGAGCTGTGAGCTCAGACCAACAGGGACTCAGAGGTCACACAAGCTCTGACGCTAAATATATATATGTCAGTTGGATAGAGGCCGTCAGTTTTATTCATATATTTTTTTTTCAAGAATGGGAGCTACTTTCTGCCCTGATCCAACTTTCTAGCCCTTTTCTCTACTCTGACACCGTTTTCTCACGTAGTATTTTTATTCAGTTCCCTGTTAGCTATCAAACCCAAGCAAAAACTCCAAAAGTCAGGGGGAAGCAATTACAGAAGCCAGGTTTTCCACCTTCTGCACCTCATAATGACCCTGAGTCCATACTCCCAGAGGGATAAAGAACAGGAAAGCTATCAGGGGAGGGGATGGGATAAGGAGTTATGGTAGTGGGAATTGTATAGAATTGTACCCATCTTATCATGGGTCTTGTCAATATTTCCATTTTCTAACTAAAAATAAATAAAAAACTATGAAAGTCAGGTCTCTCGAAGTATATCTAAAATAGGCTTTGACACTTCTTTCTACCCTAAGATCCCTAATCTCATCTGCTGTGTTCCTACTTTTTGGATCCCGTTGATTAGTGTGTATATATGTGTGTGTATATATATATACACACACACACATATATACACATACATATATATATATATATATTATATATATTACTTTATATCCTGATGCCTTGCAGGCACTATCATGATTCCATCCTGACTTCTCTGGGCAGATGGCCTCATCAATGTGTCCTGGAACCTCACTGCTCTATAACCCCGCCCCACTAGGGAAAGATAGAAACAGGCTGGGAGTATGGAGCAACCTGCCAATGCCCATGTCCAACGGGGAAGCAATTACAGAAGCCAGACCTCCTACAGTTTTGATCCAGACTCTCAGTGGGGGAGAAGTGACAGGAGGAAGAGGCTAAGTGGGCTCTAAATTCCAGCTCCATCAGGACCCTCAGAGAGCGGAGGAAAAAAAGGACGGAATATTTGGATGTAGTGATGCTGTCAGGAGTGGCTTGGAGGGGAAGAGAGGACTGGACCCAGAAGAAAAAAGGGCCCAATTATTTACAAATGTAGACAGATAGTTGTAGAGATGATGGTTAACCCATGTCTGTAACCTTACTTCTAAGGGAAGAACTGCTATGGTCTGCAGTGGAGGGAACTCTGGTGGTGGGAACAATACGGAATTATACCCCTGTTGACATATAATTTTGTAAATCAATATTAAATAAATAATGAAATTTTTAAAAATTGCATGGACCCTCTGAAAAGAGGCTCCAAACCCAGAGAACCTTCCAATGCAAGTATTCTGTGGAATTAGCTGGAAGTCAAACCACAAGGACACTTGTGCCACTGTCCCCTGCTTCTCAAAAGTTCCACCTGCTTCCATTCCGGGAACTGCCTGACCGCAGGTGCTCCCAGATGCTTATCAGCTAAATAAAGGCTGCTTTGTGCCATTTGTTCTGGACACCTATCTGCAGAAGGGTCTGGTAGTGTTGGCATAGGGAAATCAAGGCAAAATTATAACTAAAATGCTTCCTTGATCCGACTGGATAGCCGACTGGATAGCTCTGAAGAATCAAAGAAACATGTCAGAAGCGTACAAACCCAGAGAAGGAGTAGGAAGCAGTTATAGAAGCCAGACCTCCTACCTTCTGCATCCCCAAAAATAATTTTGGTTCATCTCCCAGAGGGGGAGAAATATTAAGGGAATATGACCAGAGGGCTCTGAACTCCAACTCCACCAGGTGCCAGAGAGAGAAGAGGGAAAAAGGAAAGACATTTGTAAGCACTAATAGGTGTAGCTGTGACTTAAAATGAAAGCAAAGGTAGGAATATAGAAGAAATGGGAGACAGGCAGGCAGATGATAGGCAGGCAGGCAGATAGACAGACAGACAGACAGACAGACAGACAGACAGACAGACAGACAGATATAGAAATAATAGCCAACCCATATCTGTGACTTTGGGAGAATCACTGTAGTTTCCAGTGGAGGGAATGGGGACACAGACTCTGGTGTGGGATCAGCGTAGAATTATACCCGTGTTGTTTTCTAATTTTGTAAATCACTAAAAAAAAAAAAAAATCAGAGAAGGTTCACCATAAACTGAAAGATTTAAAGGATGCAGTTTTCTCAAGCCTTGGGGACATGTATTAAATACAAAAGCTCACTAATTATTAATAAGCACACCCTAGCAATCATTAGCTTTGGCTGAATGTAAACAGTAACAATCAAGAGGCAGCATATTTATGAAGTGAAGCGTCGGTGAGAAGGTCACAGTCCTCCCTTTTTCTCAGATAAACATGCCTGGGGGAGCAGAAGCCCCCAAAGAGAGTAATAGTCAACACCTGCCAGAACGCCTATCTGAAAGCCAACAAGTGCAGCAAGATTTAGAGGCCGTGGTCAAGCCATACAAGTATCTCCCTTCACCCTTGCCCGCCTAGAACATCCTCTAGTTCTCTTCATTTCAAAGCCATTCAACTTTTTTTTTAAATTTTTTAAAATATATTTTATTTATTTTGGATTGAGACAGAAAGTTGAGCAGAAAGGGGAGACAGAGAGGGAGACAGAGGCAACTGCAACAGTGCTTCACCACTTCAGAAGCTTCCCCCTGCATGTGGGGGTCAGGGGCTTGAACCTGGGTCCTTATGCACTGTAATGAGTGTGCTCAACCAGGTATGTCACCATATAGCCTCTAATTTTATGTATTTCTAGCTACTATTCTTTTTTTAAATTTTTATTATTTAAGAAAGGATTAATTAACAAAACCATATGGTAGGAGGGGTACAACTCCACACAATTCCCACCACCCAATCTCCATATCCCACCCCCTCGCCCGATAGCTTTCCGATTCTCTATCCCTCTGGGAGCATGGACCCAGGGTCATTGAGGGTTCCAGAAGGTGGAAGGTCTGGCTTCTGTAATAGCTTCCCCGCTGAACATGGGCGTTGACTGTCGGTCCATGCTCCCAGTCTGCCTCTCTCTTTCCCTAGTAGGGTGGGGCTCTGGGGAAGCTGAGCTCCAGGACATATTGGTGGGGTCTTCAATCCAGGGAAGTCTGGCTAGCATCCTGATGGCATCTGGAACCTGGTGATTGAAAAGAGAGTTAACATACAAAGCCAAACAAATTGTTGAGCAATCATGGACCCAAAGCTTGGAATAGTGGAGAGGAAGTGTTAGGGAGGTACTCACTGCAAACTCTAGTGTACTTCTGCTTTCAGGTATATATTTTGCAGTAGTTTATGGATACGTGTGAACATATGCTCTCTCTCACAGAAACTGGTGTATATCTAGGTTTTGGGACTTTGTTAGAAAGTGAACCACCTGAGATGAAATTAGAGTATACTATGAAAGGAAAGGTCTCACCCGAGTAATGAAGCTGAAGGGTTGTCGTTCCACACCTGAAGTCTCTGGACACAGTCTGAGGTGAAGCATGTTGAGGTGGCAATCGTTGCGTTGGTTAGGTTGTGGTCGGCGGATGCAATATTATTTGGTATGGATTGGGAGAGGCATACGGGAAAGTGGGCCCTATCCAAGGGTTCCAGGACTGGGGGAAGTAGAGGCTCTATAGTGGAGATGTGAGGTTCCTGCTGTCTTAGGGTTCAAAAAGGCAATCGATAGTTAATGTGATCATCACATTATTTGGTAATTGGGTTAACTTTGAAAAGTCCTTTTGTTAGGGTTTGCTGTACAGTACCCAGTATCTTGTATATAGCTGTGCTATTGTATGCTTCTAATCTACTTGGTCTAGGCTTTTGAGAGAGTCCGCATATCAAATACACAGCCTATATATTAAAAAGATTCAGTTTGTGTTTTGAAAAACTTTGAGACATACAATTGATTTTCCCCCTCTCATATTAATTAACTAGTGATTTATATGTCTACATTTTGCTAAGAGTGTACATAAACACCATTCCCACCACCAAAAGACTGTGACCCATCCCTCCACTGGCCCAGGAAGCTGCATGTCTAACCCTCACCTCAGGATTTTTACTTTGGTGCCCTACTTACAATTTGGTCAGGTCCTGCTTTTAGTTTCCCTTTCAGATCTTCTTTCTCAACTTCTGTTGATGAGTGGGATCATCCCATACTCATCTTTATCTTTCTGCCTTAGCTCACTTAAAATAATTCCTTATAGCTCTGTCCAAGATGGGTCGGAGAGGGTGGGTTCATTGTTCTTGATAGCTGCATAGTGTTCCATTGTGTATATATACCACAGCTTTCTCAGCCACTCATCTGTTGTTGGGCACCTGGGTTGCTTCCAGGTTTTAGCTTTTATGGATTGTGCTGCTATGAACACAGGAGTACACACCTCTTTTTGGTTGGGTATTATGGAGTCCTTGGGGTATAACCCCAGGAGAGGAATTACTGGATCATATGGAAGGTCCATCTTTAATATTTTGGCATCTATGTTCATCAGAGATATTGGTCTGTAGTTTTCCTTTTTTGTTCTGTCCCTATCAGCTTTTGGTATCAGAGTGATGTTGGCTTCATAGAAGGTGGAAGGGAGTATTCCTGTTTCTTCAATCTTATGGAAAAGCTTAAGAAGTATGGGTACTAACTGTTTCCTGAAAGTTTTGTAGAATTCGTTTGTGAAGCCATCTGGTCCAGGACTTTTGTTGTTGGGGAGATTCTTAATAACGGTTTCAATTTCTTTGTCTGGACTGGTGCATTTAGATTTTGTAGTTCTTCTTGGTTCAGTTTTGGAAGGTCATATGCTTCTAAGAATTGTTCCATTTCTTCCAGATTCTCTAGCTTGGTGGCGTATAGTTCTTCATAGAAGTTTTACAGGATTCTCTGGATTTCTGTGGTGTCAGTTGTGATATCTCCTCCATCGTTTACAATTCTATTAATTTGAGTCTTCTCTCTTTTTTGTTTGGTGAGTCTGGCTAGGGGTTTGTCAATTTTGTTTAATCTTTCAAAGATTAATCTAACAAAGATTAAGCCAACATTTGGCTTCATTGATCTTTTGTATGGTTCTTTTATTTTCGATGTTGTTTATTTCTGCTCTAACTTTAGTGATTTCTATCCTTCTGGTTGCTTTAGGGTTCCTTTGATCCTCTTCCTCTAAGTCCTTGAGGTGTTCAGTAAGGTCGTTCGTTTGAGCTTCTTCTTGGTGTTTAATATGTGATTGTATGGCTATAAGTTTCCCTCTCAGTACTGCTTTAGCTGTGTCCCAAATATTTTGATAGGTTGTGTCTTCTTTTCATTTGTTTCCAGGAATATTTGAATTTCCTGCTTGAGTGAGTCTCTGACCCAGTGGTTCTTAAGGAGTATGTTGTTTCCAAATTCTGTGACTTTTAATAGTTTTCCGTTTGTTGTTAGTTTTACTCCACTGTGGTCTGAGAAGATAATTGGGATGATTTCATTGCTCTTGAATTTATTGATGCTGTCTTTGTGGCCTAACATGTGGTCTATCCTTGAGTATGTGTTATGTGGATTTGAAAAGAAGGTGTATTCCAGTTTTTTGTGGTGAAGGAGTCTGAAAATGTCCAAGAGGTCTAGTCTGTCAATCTCTTCATTCAATCCTCTTGTATCTTTATTGGTTCTCTGCTTTGTTGATCTGTCTAAGTGTGAGAGTGGGGTATTGAAGTCTCCCACTATTATTGTATTACTATTGATGTATTTTTGAAATTCTTTCAGTAGGTGCTTGATGTATTTAGATGGTCCCTCATTGGGTGCATAGATGTTGATAATTGTTAAGTCTTCTTGGCTGATTGATCCTCTAATCATTATGTAATGTCCTTGCCTATCTTTTATTACTTTATTTAATTTAAAATATATCGTGTCTGAGATAAGAATGGCTGTTCCTGCCCTTTTTTGTGGTCCGTTAGCGTGTATGATAGTTTTCCATCCTTTCACTTTAAGTCTGTGTTTATCTTGTTGTGACAGATGGGATTCTTGCAAGCAGCATATGGTTGGGTTATGTTTTCTGATCCATCCCCCCACCCTGTGCCTGTTGATGGGTGAGTTTAAGCCATTGACGTTTATTGATATTATGGATTTAATGTATTGTAGTGCCATTGTTCAAAAAAAAAATTTTGTTTGCTCTGATATATTGCAAGTATTATAGTGATGTTCTTGTTTATAAGAGGTCTTTTAGAACCTCTTTCAGGGCCGGCTTGGTGATGGTTGCCTCCTTTAACTGTTGTTTGTCTAAGAAGGTTTTGATCCCTCCATCTAGTTTGAATGAAAGTCTAACAGGATATATTATCCTTGGTTGAAACCCTTTTTCATTCAGGGCTCCATAGATATCTTGCCATTCTCTTCTGGCTTTTAGAGTTTGATTGGAGAAGTCTGCAGATAATCTTATGGGTTTTCCTTTGTATGTGACTTTTTGTTTCTCTCTTGCAGCCCTTAGGATCCTTTCTTTATCCTTACTTCTTCTCATTGTGACTATGATGTGTCTTGGTGTCTTCAGGTCTGGGTTGATTCTGTTTGGTATTCTCTGGGCCTCTTGAATCTTGACGTCCTTTCTGTCATTCAGGTCTAGGAAGTTTTCTTCTATTATTTCCTCTAAAATGTTTGCTTCCCCTTCCTCTCTTTCTTCCTCTGGCAGGACAATTATACGAATGTTACTTCTTTTGAGATCATCCCATATGTCTCTGTTGTTGTTTTCAGTGTCTCTCAATCTCTTTTTAAGCTCTTTCACCTCTTTCTTTGTTTTCTCTAACTCATCCTCTGTCTGACTAATTCTGTTTTCTGCTTCTGTTAGTCTGCTTTCCCTTGCCTCAGCTTCTTTATTCATTACAGCTATTTCAGCTTTCAGTTCTCTAATTGCCTCAAGATAATCAGTATTTTCCTTGGGGGTCTCAACTGTTGTTTCCCTAATACTGCCATTCCTTTCCTCCAATGTTGTTTTCATTTCTGTGATTAATAAGTTTATTATTGCTTGCATACTTTTCTTATCTATGGTTACTTCTGGCTGATTTGTAGTTTCTTCTGGGCTCCTGTCTTCATTCATTGGAGTAGCAGTTTTATTTGTTTTTGATCTACCCATTTTTTTGATTTATGTGGTTTTTTTTTATGCTTTGTTGTTCCTCAGTTGTTGTGTCTTGAGTACAAGTAACACTGTACTAAATACCTTTATGACAATTGCACTCACCAACCTCCGGAATTACAGTAGCAACTGAAGCAAGTATTGAAGCAGTTTAATCGTTACCAGTTAGCCAAACAATTTCTCCAGTCCGTGAATAAATAGTAACCAAATCCCAGTGAAGAAGAAAGAGAAAAGAAAGAGAGGATAGCAAGAATAGACAGTTATGCAAATCTACTATCCACTGTATATTCTAGGGGTAACAAGAGGGGAAAGGGAACTAGAGCAGAGATACACACATCGAGAGTCCTCTCTGAGTCAGATTTCTTCCCCAAAATAATTTACAAATTCAGAAAGGCAAAGAAGAAGGAAGAAGTGTATGACAAGATTAAAAAAAAAAGAGGCAAGAGAGAGAAAAGGGAAAAGATAAGAAAAAGAGCTGTAATTAAAGAGCAGTGAAAGGAAATTCCCAAATGTGTATCAGTGAATTCAAAATAGCACAGTGTTTGTTGGTGTGGGGGCTGGGGGCTGTGACTTTGGAAGCTGTAGGATTAAGGAAGAAAGGATGATAATAATGAGAAAAAGAAAAAAAATAAAGAAAGAGATAGAAAAAAGAAAAAGATAAGAAAAAGAACAGTCATAAAAGGGCAGTGAAATGAAAGGGTTTCTTATGTATTTATTTTTAATTATTTAATTAGCTATGCGGGGTGAGGTGGGTGGGTTGGCTATTTAGAAAGAAAAAAGGCCAGAGGTTTCAGAAGGGTATAGACTTAGAATTAATGATACTCCCTGGTGGGACAGGAATTTGGTAAAGAAAAGGAGTTGCTAGCAGGGGATCCTGCTAGGAGCTGGTCCCCAGGGACTGGTTATTGGGGGGGGGGCGGGGAAGGAGGTATGCTTAGAAATTACAAGGAAGAAAAAAAAATTTTCCCCTTTTTTCCTACTCTAATTCTTAACCCAAATTAAGTTATAGTCACCTCCTTGGTGTCACCACTAGGACCCCTTATTGGCTGGCCTACTAAAGGCAGAAAATCCTACCGTTTCCAGGAGATGTGGTCAGAGCTCAGCCATTAGCAGCTTCTCAGTCCGCCATCTTCCAGGAACCCCCTCAACTTTTATTTTTTAAGATGTGATGTTGCTTAGAATCAGAGCATCTTGGGCTGCTGAAAGAGCTCTCTGGATAGTGCACTGCTTCATCATGTGTCTGACCCAAGTTCAGCCTGGCCCGCACCACACTGAAGGAAGCTCTGGTATTGTGTTTTGTCTCTTTGTGTCCTCTCTGCCTTAAAAAGAATCACAACATCACAAAATTGGCGCATTTCTACCCTATGAGACACTTAATAAGTCTGCGAAGAAGGGCCGACTGGTTGTTCACTCAGTAGAGTTTACACATTACTATGTGAAAGGACCAGGGTTCAGGCCCACCATCCCCACCTGCAGGTACATCATGACTGGGTGGAACAGTGCTGCAGGTCTATCCCATCCTATCCTATCCCATCCCATCCCATCCCATCCCATCCCATCCCATCCCATCCCATCCCATCCCATCTTCTTTTTCACCCTCTAGATGAGAGAGAGAGAGAGAGACAGAGAGAGAGCTTGGGAATGGTGAAGTAGCACAGGCATCCAGTTCCAGCGATAAATATTTTTTTAATCCCAAGTGATTAAGAAAATAAATGAAAGAAAAAAAAGCCTCTTCTGGGGTAAATATTTTGCTAGAAATAGATTCTCCTCAGAAGAAAGTGTGTCTGTTGACTGTAGGTATTTAAAATACTTCTCACCGATTTAACTGACATTATCCAGAGAATCAAAAGAAAAAACTACATGACACACTGACACATATAGACTTAGGGATTGAGCTGGGAAGTGGCTGTGATAAGGTTTGTCTGTGCATTCAGCTGTAAGTCAGCACTGATTAAGCAATTCCAAGTGGTGGCTTACAATTAAGAAGAATAATCTGACTGCCTTCAAAGAAGCCCTGTGGAGTAAATAGGAAATAAAATGACATCCTTGTGAAATGTTATTTTATTAAGGTATGGGCTCCCTGCTTCTTTTCTAGATTTACACTTCATTTGCATTAGAAAAGTTAAGCTGTGGGAGCTGGGTGGTAGCACAGCAGGTTAAGAGCAGTTGGCACAAAACACAAGGACCTGCCTAAGGATCCCAGTTCAAGCCCCTGGCTCCCCCACCTACAGGATGGTGAAGCAGGTCTGCAGGTGTCTATCTTTCTCTCCCCCTCTCTGTCTTCCCCTCCTCTCTCCATTTCTCTCTGTCCTATCCAACAACAATAATAACTACAACAATAAAACAACAATGGAAACAAAAGGGAATAAATAAATAAATAAATACTACCAAAAAAAAAGTTAAGCTGTAACCTGATTTCGGCAGAGAAATGAGCCTTGGTGAGCTAACAGAGGAAAGTGTGTGTGTGTGGTTCACCGCAAATTTTGGAAAAACCCTGGGGTATCACTTCAATACCAAGCTACACCAGAGCATTCTGACTGAGGAAATGTGTTTCCCCTTTTTGTGCTGTAGCATTGTTTGGTCTTGGCAGACCTCTCTGCAACATGTAAAGTTATACTGGGGGCGGGGGGAGGACAACATGTGAAGGATCAGTTTTGTGCCAGGCACTGTTTTAAAGAAGGCTTTTCTTTAATAAGCAAAGAAAGCATTAAGAAGTAGGCATTAACATTTTTGCAAACAACAAGGTCAGAAGTGGAATTTAAAGACTTAAAACTCAGTGTTACAAACTAAGCCTGTTTGGGCTAGGCATTTGTTTGACAATAAAAAGATTAAATACTGGGGTATGTGAATTTCAGATTTCCCGTTTCCTTTAGAGTTTCATGCACCATCCCACTACTTCCTGGATGACTGCTTGGGTTGCTTTCCTTCTTTCTTTAGATAGAAGGAATATCAGAGACACAAAGAAAAACATTAGTGGAGCTTCCCCCTGCCATCCGTGGTTTTCCTATGCAGTGCCAGGCTTGAAGCTAGAAACGTGTGCTTGGTAAGCTGTGCACTCTGCTGGGTGAACTAGCTTCCAGTTCCTACTGTGCTTTTAGTTAGCTGCTATTTTTTTGTATATAGAGAGATATACTTTTTAATATCTGCACTTATAACTATGCCACATTTTATAATAATATGAACATTAAAATTATACTTTATTCCAAGTGACAGAAGATCATTTCTTTTTTTTTTCCCCTTCTTTTCTTTTTTAATCTTTTTTTTATGGCCACCAGGGTTATTGCTGGAGTTTGGTGCCAGCATGATGAATCCACTGCTCCTAGCAGTCATTTGTTTCTTTTCTTTTCTTTTTTCCCTTCTTCTAATTTTTATTAGATAGGGCAGAGAAATTGAAAGGGGAATGGAGAGATAGGAGTGAACCCCCTGCAGGTGGGGGGCAGGAACTCCAACCCCAGGCCTTGAGCTTTGTAATATGAGGGTTTGTTTAACTGTGTGTGCCACTGCCTGCCCGCCCCAGGACATAATTTCTCCCATCAGTTTCACAGTGTGTAATATGGCCACTGCCTGCCCACCCCCAGGACATAATTTCTCCCCTCAGTTTCACAGTGTGTAATATGGACTGTCAGGCTCACCTCCTAGTGGTGGTCCAGTCAAAGCTTGTCTCATCTCACTGCACTACCTCTGTTAAGGCGTTCCTGAGGTGTCCTATCAGAGGACTCAGAATGGCAGCAGGGGAATCAGCACCAGAGGTGTTCATAGCCCGCCCCCTTCCGGTCCACTTATTAACCATTTTAAGCCTGAAACTCACTGGCATTTGTTAGACTCAAAATCATCACCACTCTTTCCAACATGACTTGACATTCTTTTTTTTTATGCTTTATTTTTCATATAATTATAATTGAGAGAAGAAGAGAAAGAGAAAGAGAAGGGGAAAGAGAAACATACAGCATTGTCGATCTTGTTGAATCTTCAGCCCGCATAGCCCATGATACAGCCCTACATGTAATTGCTCAGTGACCTTCTGTTGAATAAAAGAACTTAGAAAAATGTCAACTTATTTCCAGTCCCAGAGAAAATAAACATTTTCAGAGCACACATTTTTAATGCATTTTAAGAGAAAGAGAGAAAGGCCAGAGCACACCCCATGATACACAATCCTGGGCCTCAAACCTGGGGCCTCAGACATGCAAGTCTACACTTGCCAATGACTCTTCCTTTCTACAAGCAAGAACATTATACAGACATTTCTCAGCTGAAGGTAATACTGACCTTGTGGTTTATGAAAAATCACTGAGATTAGCATCTTCTCTTAGACTATTTTAAAAATGTGAATTTCTTCCCTGTAAAATCTGCATTTCTCAACCCAGGGTGGATTTCTATTCCCAGCAAGTCCTATGGTGGTGATAATTTGAGTTAATCCTGGTGAGTGATTACAGCTTACCCAGATCAGCAATGTGGCCCTTTTTCTCACCACCACCCTTATCACCCCTTTCTCACATCCTGTGGGTGTGCTGGTCTGATTCCACTGTTAACACATTCAGTGCCGGGCTCTTGGCTTTAGGGACACAAACACTACCCTCCCAGGATTCCCAAATGTGATTCATCCCTCAGTAATTACATTTGTAGATAATGGAAAAGAAGCCATTAAGGCAGAGTGCTTTTAAATCATAATTAATTGCACATGCAAATGCACTGCTAAATTTGGATGCTCAATTAGACAGCTAATTGCATTGAAAATGAAAGTGTGCCCTTAAATTGAGAACCATGGGCCCTGGCAACCCAGTGTGCTTCCAGTACTTAAACAAGCGCAGGTCTCCTTGATACAACTGTAAGGAAGGTGTGTGTGGTGGGGGTGGGGGTGGGGATCATACCTGCAGAAAGTGGAAGCTGTGACCAATTGTAACTGTCACGCAATTTGCATCTATATTATGGAAGATCTATTTAAAACCCAAATCCTCTGAAGATGAGGCACCCTGGGGGTTCCAGGAGTTTTAGGGTTCTCTGCAAACACTGGACTCCTGAGAATTCCTGTGTTGATGCAGTGTCTTATTCTGTGTGCAGTAGTCATTTCCTGATGAGTCTTGAAATCCCTTATCATTTAGAAGCTCCAAGCAAAGGAGCTGTAGCTAAGTCAGACTATTTAAATTGCTACAAGCAAAGCCTTACTAGTAGATATGGTGTCTCATATGACTACAGCAACAACAATGTAGTATTCTAAGGTATACCTGCTCATCTCACCTTTGTTCTACGAAGTGAGTAAGTAATGTACAATTATCCAAAAGTTGTGAGCAGGAAAGTCTGATTCATAGCAGTGATGTGATTTGCCCCCCAGAATATCGCATCAGAAGAACTGCTGTCCCTACTTTGAAACTCTTTAAGACGGTTGGGGTAGTCTTTCCTGAATGACGGTTGGGGTAGTCTTTCCTGAACCCAGTGGTGAACACTAGAAGAAAGGGGTTGAGCCAGAAGTGGGCCTAAGATCTAAGCATTCAAAGAGACATTTGGGAAATTTGAGATGTGTCTGTGAATTAAATAAAAAGATATCTTAGGAGCAAGTGTCATCTGTAAGGTGGAAGGGTATGGTCCCCAGCTGCTGCCCCTGTGCTAACCCTGTAGTCAGGGACTATGTCAGGTCACATCAGAAAGGTGAACTAAGATGACTGGTTAGTTGGTCCTAAATGGGTCCAATCACAGACTCCAACAGAATGGAAAGGGAACATGGGAAGATGTGTGTACAGGGGAGAGGATCAGATGCAGCATGGCTGGCTTTGGTGATGAAGAAAGGATGCCCTAGGCTAAGAAAAGCAGATGGCTTCTAGGGAAGAAAAAGACAAGGACACCTGCTCCGCTCCAGAGTCACCAGGAAAATACACAGCCTGCTGACGCCTTGGTGTTAACCTCGCTAAAGCTGTGCTAGACTTTGGACCTCCATGGTGACAAGATGGAAGCTGGTGTCTTTTGTTTTTGTTTTTAATTTATCTTATTTTAATGAGAGAGGGATACAAAAGGAAAGATACAGAGTGCTCAGCTCAGCTGACAGTGGTACTGGGGATTGAACCTGGGGCCTCAGAGCCTCAAGCATGAAAGTTTTTTAGAGAAACATTATGCTATCTCCCTAGCCCAGAAACTGATTCAAACTATCCCACATGTGGCAGTGACTAAGGGCAGGACTTGAAAATGCTGCTGACAATTCTATCCACATAGGAAAATTTCAAGGTGGTGTGTGGGGATGAGTAATATGTGAATGGGGCAAGCTGTTCATTTAGGGCCAAGCCCTTATTTAAGGAACCACACAAACTGTGTTGAAAACGTACTCAACTCACTTGCAGACACAGTGCGTGTAGAATAAATAAAAGCTCCTCGAAGGCTGAGACTCTGTGAGGACTTGCGGCATTTGCCTCTCAATCTTCACCTCATTAGTTTTCAGAAGCCATGCCCAACCCTCTCTTGAAAATCTATTTCCACTGAGTGACCTTCCCGATTACAGGAGACCCAGAGCCCTCGCCGTGCAGAAGTGGCTGCAGAACTCCTCGGGGCTCTGGCCTGGTTCTCCACAACTCATAGGGCAGCTACAAACTGTTTTTGGAGGCTGGTTCTGCGACTCCCTTCCTGGACACCTGACTTGGTCTTTTGAACTGATTTCTCACTGACTCTGGTGAGATCTGAAATACAACATAAACATGGCTTAAGGGAATAAGAAGTGTGCCCCTTGGGATATACCTGAAATAGACTTTCCAACATGAAGACTCCAAAATCTCATCTGCTCTACTCTTACCTTTAGGTTCCGTATTATTAAACGATATTTTCTGCTTTATATCTTAATGCTCTTCAGCCACCAAGTTGCAGATGCTACCAGGATGCTAACCTGACTTCCCTGAGCAAACCATCTCACCAATGTGTCCTGGAACCTCAGACCTCAGCTCTCCAGAGCCCTCTGCCCCACTAGGGAATGGTAGAAAAAGGCTGAGGGTATGTATCCACCTGTCAACCCCCATGTCCAGTGGAGAGACAATTACAGAAGCCAGACCTCCCACCTTCTGCACCCCATAAAGAATTTTGGTCCATAACCCCAGAGGGATAAAGAATAGGGAAGTTTCTAAAGGAGGGGAGAGGACAGGGAACTCTAATGGTAGGAATTAATATAGAATTGTACCTCTTATATCCCACAGTCATTATTAAATCACTAATAAAAAAAAGTTAAGAGAACATAAGGAAAAATAAATCATCATCATGAAATAACGGAGAAGTGAACTGAAAGCAGCCTAACTTGGTTTCCCCTGGATTGAACTGCAACTTGAAATGAGGCAGCTTGTGTCCAGATGACCAGGGATTGGACAAAACCTTGGACAATTCTATGAACTCAACGAAGAAAATGTCATTGACCCCAAGGCAGGGAAGGCTTTCTTACATGTGCCATGTTCCAATGGCATTCCGTGTCACTGCCCATCCTGGGGGTCAAGACAAGCGGATTCAAATTGCTTTTATTTGCCACTACTTCCATTAACTGAGTGACTGGCACTTTGTCCAGACTGAAGCTGATGTCTGGTTGAAATGGATCAAAGAGATGTTACTTAGCAGAAAGTGACAACAGCATTGCAGCAGGACAGACACTTGCTTTTAGTAAACCAGATATTCATGGCACAAGGCAACCACCAAGGGTTTAAGAAAATGTTGAGGGGGTCGAGGTAGCACAGTAGGTTAAGCTCATGTGGCACAAAGTGCAAGGACCAGCATAAGGATCCAGGTTCGAGCCCCCGGCTCCCCACCTGCAGGGGAGACTTTTCACAGGTGGTGAAGCAGGTCTGCAGGTGTCTGTCTTTCTCTCCCCCTCTCTGTCTTCCCTCCTCTCTCCATTTCTCTGTCCTATCCAACAACAATGATATGAATAACAATAATAATAATTACTACAATAAAACAACAAGGGCAACAAAAGGGAAAATAAATAAATATTAAAAAAAATTTTTTAAATAGAAAATGCTGAGAAATAAATAATGAAGCAATAATAGGTTTTCTTGATGAGAACTGAACCCCCAAAAAGTATGGCATTAGCTTGCAGGCAATGTATCTGCAGGCAGAGCTCAGTGACAGGTTTCTCAGGGGAATGAAAGCATGTCTGAGGTAGAGAGAGGCTAATGTGACCAATTCATTAACTGGGCAAGACAGTCGTTAAGGCACTGATTCAAAAATGAATCAGCAGTTTTTTCCCCTTTCTTACAGTCTAATTATCAATGTTTGGGATTCAATTTTAAAATAAGTTGGAAAATAGGGACACAAGATGGGGTGGATGTATTCACATGTTACTTGCACATGGTAAGAAACACAGCCAAGAGGATGAGTTCTCTCCAGACCTCAATGTTAGTTTTTAATTTCTTTTCTTTTTTTCATTTTTTATTTATAAAAAGGAAGCATTGACAAAACCCCAGTCCACATTCTAACATTTACTCTGGAGAGAGCACAGAAGCTGCCACTCCCCCTTCACTTCACCTTACCAGGCCCCTCTATCCTGGTCTCGGATGTCCTGAGTGGGCAGAGGATGGGCCAGAATGTCCCACTCCCATTATCTTCCCCACTGTGCTCTGCTTTCCTTGGGTCTCGGCTATAATCAGCTTGAGTCCTGTCCTGTTTCACGAATCTCTAAGCCTAGCACTCAAAGAACATATGCCTGTGCGGTCTGTTCTGATTCCCCGTCAACTCTATTTCTGTTCTAACAGGTGTGACTTTTAAATGACAAAATCAAACCCATGTTGCTCAGTCACTTCTAAAATACAAAGTTCATATTAATAGAAACACTCTTGTGTTTAAAGCATGAGTGTTTTGTAAAGGGGCTTTTGCTACCTATCTATTTATCTTTTTATAATTACTATTTTGAAAAGACAGAAGTTGAAAGAGGAGTGGAAAATAGGGAGGGAGAATAAAAAAAGACACCTGCAACTCTGCTTCACCACTCATGACGCTTCCCCCTACAGACAGGAAGTGGCTGTTTGAACCAAGGTCATTATATGTGGTAAAATAAAATCTATTTTTTATAGCAAAGACTCTATGCTATTTGATATGGAATGTATATATATATATATTTTTTTTACTTAAATATTCATAAGCGTGATGTTTTGTTTTTTTTCCTCTGTCACCTTTGCACCTCAATATCTACATTTGCAAACCAAAGCGATGAAGCAGGTCTAGAGGTGTCTGTCTTTCTCTCCTCCTCTCTGTCTTTCCCCCACCTCCATTTCTCTCTGTCCTATCCAACAATGACAACAACAATAATAACTAAAACAATAAAACAACAAGGGCAACAAAAGGGAATAAATAAATAAACAAACAAACAAATAAATATTTTTAAGTGGATGAAATCCAGACAGGATGCTAAGGAATTAAATGGTCTTGAAAAAGCCACAAGGCTACAAAAGTAACACAACAGAGAGCAAGTAAACTGAATTGAGAGAAGAAGATGGAGTTTTTATAAGCTGTTGAGTAAGGAGGGACGTATTGTCCTTTGCTTCTACCATGCCACTTAGGACAGAAGCCACAGTCTGTCAGCCAAGCTTAAAAGGGACCTGACAAGATTTCTGCCAGACACTATTGGTCAGCTGAACTCGTGACCGGTGAGGGAGAGGATTTCACAAGGTCTCCTTAGCCATCCTGCGGGCAGACAGCTCTGAAACCAAAAAGTTAACACACAGGCAACAAGCGGGTCGCACAATGGGAGGTTGAATCGGAAACTGAAGGGAAATGGTTCTCTTTGCACTAAATCCAGCGGATCTTGATCCACAATATCCTCTTTGGCTCTGAGAACAGACACACACAAGCAAAGCTAACCGATTCAGAACACCACAGCTCTCTGAGTCAATAATCTCATTTTCTAGATCAGAAAAGTTACCTGGATCTAGTAATTCTATATTAAGCCTGAAGAGTAGAAAACCCAACCCACAGTGGCCTCATATATATTTATCTACTTGCACATGGTAAGGCCCAGGTTTAAACACCACCACATGAGAATGACATGGTATCAAGAGAAGTGCTTTTACTGTGGTGTCCCTGTTTCTCTCTTTGGATCAAATTTTTAAAAAAAAAAATTGCCTAAAAAAAAAAAAAAAAGAATATGGACTGGGAGCTCTGAGTCGATTTTTCTGGAACCTTTATAATCAAAACTGAACAGGAAGCAATCTTAGAAATTCCCTGAGCAGGGGGTATGGAACCCTTGTGGTGGGAATTGTATGGAATTGTACCCCTCTTATACCACAGTCTTGTCAATCATTACTAAATCACTAATAAAATAAATAAAATTTTTAAAAAATTCCCTGAGCAGACATATACATGGCTGCATGCACACAAATACATATACAGACACCTACATGTGTGGGGGTTGGCCAAATTCATGAGTGTTTCATATGTTTTAAATTTTTTAGTTATATTTATTTGTTTACTGGATAGAGACAACCAGAAATCAAGAGGGAAGGGGTGATAGAGAGGAAGAGAGACAGAGAGACACCTGTAGCCCTGCTTCACCACTTGTGAAGCTTTCCCCCTGCAGGTGGGGACTGGGGGCTTGAACCCAGGTCCTTGCACACTGGAACGTGTGCATTCAACCAGGTATGCCACCACCCGGCCCCACATTTCATAATTTTTGATTAAAAATTATAATCTTTATTTATTGAATAGGAACAGCCAGAAATTGATAGGAAGGGAGAGAGAGAGGAGAGAGGCAGAGAGACACCTGAAGCCTTGCTTCACTACTTGTGAAGCTTTCCCCCTGCAGGTGGGAACCAGGGGCCTTGAAACCAGGTCCTTGCACAGTGGAACATGTGTGCTCATTTTTCCTGCGCCCACACCCATTTGGATAGACACATTCCTCAAGCTCTCCCTCACCTCTCTCGTACATACTAGCTTCTGTATCGGGAGGGACTCAGCTGCCTCTTTCTTCTTCAAAATGGCAGCGTCTTTGCTGACACTGTACTCTGCACAAGTCCCTGTGGGCACACGGCTCCAGCCCAGCACAATTGGAAGCAAGACAGAGCAGACGGCCTCCAGGCCTGTAGGCTCTTTCTGAGCTCTTGGCATAATCGTCACATTATGGACATTATTCTTTAAAGCAAAAAGGGAATAATGCCGTTACAGTGGAGATCAAACTGGGTTTTGCCCATCCACTTCCAACATCTCTTTGACATTTTTCATTTCTTCAACCTCCCCCACCACCCCCCACACACACCCCAGTTGGTTGGGAGAGGTGTGGGGAAGAAAAAAAAAAATCTCTCTGGAGCAGGAGCTCTCTAAAGAGTTGTGCTTGGGTATTAAATTCTTGCCACTGGGCACGTCTCTTGGCCCAGACAGACTTACTCTGAAACTTTGATAAATAATCCCACCCCCTTTCGTATACTTCTCCCTGCACCCTAATTACATTTTTTGAGAAAGGCGAGAACCAATTTGGTGGCCACGATTCTTCTAAGGGGTGAAACCGGTTTAACCAGAGTGAGGCTCTATTGCTGATCTCCACAGATACTCCACCCCTATCCCAGTCCTTATGGGTGTGTCAAGCAGGCTGATTTCATTGGAGTTTCGAAATAAAGAGTGGACAGACTGAATTTTTCATTTTATGCCTCTGTGGGAGGGCTTTTTTGAAATGGCACATGGAGAATCCAGCTGGAGAGAGAGAGGGAGAGATAGGTGGGAGAGAGGAGGAGAGAGAGTGGGGTGGGAGAGAGAGGGAGGGAGAGAGAGAGAGAGACAGTGGGGTGGGAGAAAGGAGGAGAGAGAGAGATAGAGAGAGAGTGGTGGGAGAGAGGGGGGTGGGAGAGAGAGAGGGGGAGGTGGGGGTGGGGTGGGAGAGAGGGCTGGAAGAGAGAGGGGTGGGAGAGAGAGAGAGAGAGAGAGAAGGTAAGCTCACAGGTGGGAGAGGAAAAGCTAGGCAAAAGGACACCAAAAGTAACAGATGCCTTTCAGTCCTTCTTTCAGTCATCATGTCCGAACCTATTGGGCGACTGTCCCACAAAAAGCGCTTGATGGAGATCTGCCAAATATATGTGCCAGGCTGACCTGTGGCCAGTGCAGGCTGAGCGAGGGAAGTGGGCAGGGTGGTCCTCTGGAGAGCAGTGTCTCACTTCTGCAGCCTGACCTGCAGCAGGTCTCACAGCCCTGCTCTGTGCACTGCCCCTCTCCCTCTGCAGCCACCTGCATCAATGGGGGTACAGAAGGCAGACTTGCAGGCCTGCCATTTCCAACTGTTGGGTGGGAAAGGTCAATTCTAAGACTCTTTTTAAAATATAGTTTATTTATTATTGGGTAGAGACAGAGGGAAATTGAGAGGGGAGAGGGGAAGAGCAGATAAAGAAGGAAAGAAGCTTAGAGACCTGCAACCCTGCTTCACCACTCGTGAAGCTTTCCCTCTGCCGACGGGGACCAGGGGCTTAAACCCGGGTCCTTATGCACCACCCACCACCTGGCCTCTGAGAAGCTCATTTCTCAGCTTGGATTAAGGATAAAACAAACCTGACCTTCAGATCCCCAGCAGGAGGCCTGGATGGAAAAGACTCTTAAGTAGCCTGTGTGCTTAACCAGATGTGCCAACACCTGGCCCCAAAAGACTAGTATTGGCTGTGAAACCACTAACTGGCAGAGCATCAGCTTTGCTAGCCTGAGGTTTCTGGCTTCATCCCTGGCATCTCACATACTGGAGCAGTGCTCTGGCTTATCTACCCATGTCTCAAATGAAGCTTGCTTACTCTCATGTGTAATAAATGAACTAAAGTACTTAACAAAAAAACAGTCCTGTTAATGCTTAGAGAGCTGGCACCTTGCAAACATCTGACCTTAAATTTCTTGTCTCTATAGAAATAATGATTCAGGCTTAGTTTCTGTGGGGTCAACACATGTACATGACACTTCAGTTTACACTGTCACCCTGCTGTCTCTCTTGGTTTCTCACTCTTCTTTATTTAGTTTCTCAAAGACAAGAGCTGTCGAAATCTCTTAGTTTTGTTCACATGTGCCAACACTGAGGATTAATCCGAAGTGATCTGTCTCTGAATTCTGCCTCATTCTGCTCTGATAATTTGCAGGAACAATTATAAAAAAAAAATAAGAAGAAAATAAGAATTCTTATCTTTAAGAAACTTGGGAGTACCTGTTCGTATATTCTTAAATGAAGTGGGGTGGGTCTTTTTCTGAAACTCGAGTGGAAAAACTTCACAGAACAAGAGTAACCACTGCAAGATTCAGACATGAGGTCTTTTTTTCTTTCTTTCTTTCTTTTTTTTTTTTTTTTAATATTTTATTTTATTTATTTATTCCCTTTTGTTGCCCTTGTTGTTTTATTGTTGTAGTTATTATTGTTGTTGTCGTTGTTGGATAGGACAGAGAGAAACGGAGAGAGGAGGGGAAGACAGAGAGGAGGAGAGAAAGATAGACACCTGCAGACCTGCTTCACCGCCTGTGAAGCGACTCCCCTGCAGGTGGGGAGCCAGGGTTCGAACCGGATTCCTTATGCCGGTCCTTGTGCTTTGCGCCACCTGCGCTTAACCCGCTGCGCTACAGCCCGACTCCCTCTTTCTTTCTTTTTTAAACCTTTCTCTTTTTAATATTTATTTATTCCCTTTTGTTGCCCTTGTTTTATTGTTGTAGTTATTATTGATATTGTCATTGTTGGCTAGGACAGAGAGAAACAGAGAGAGAAGGGGAAAACCAAGTGGGAGAGAAGGATAGACACCTGCAGACCTGTTCACCATTTGTGAAGTGACTCCCTGCAAACCTGGAAACTTACTCCAATCCTTGTGCTTGGCGCCATGTGCGCTTAACCCACTGCACTACCACCCGGCTCCAAGGTCTTTCTTTTCAAGGAGAGAAGAACACAGAACCAAACACATAAACTGATTCAAAATGGACGGAAGTTGTGGGTCCAAGATCTGAAACTTTGAAATGCAAAAAAAAAAAAAAAAAAGCTCCATTAAATAAACACATGGGACCACATGGAGCTGAAGGCTTCTGCACAGCAAAAGAAACTTGGAACCAGATGAGAAACAACTGTGCTGAGTCTGAGCAAATATTAAGAAGCCATACATTGTTGTTAAAATTTCGGAAGGCTCTTGCCGGGCTGGCTTGCTTCATGGTGGGTAACAGAGACGCGGAGACAACGGCTGGGCAGGGAAGCTGTATTTCTTTATTCAGGAACAACGATTCATAAACTAAGACAAACTAATCACCAAACAGAACTCTGCTGTCTCTTTGCGGCGGCACAAACACCCTCTCTTACTCTCAAACTCCCGAACTCTCGAACTCGG
Organism: Erinaceus europaeus; assembly: GCF_950295315.1. Classification (NCBI taxonomy): domain Eukaryota; kingdom Metazoa; phylum Chordata; class Mammalia; order Eulipotyphla; family Erinaceidae; genus Erinaceus; species Erinaceus europaeus. The sequence goes on along the minus strand of NC_080180.1, from coordinate 59,403,591 downwards.
GAACCCTCTGAAACTCTGGCACACTGGAACTCTCTCTTACTCTGTAACCCTGGTACTCTCGAACTCAGGAACTCAGGAACTCTGTCTAACTCAGGAACTCAGGAACTCTCGGACTCAGGAACTCTGTCACTCTCGAACTCAGGAACCCTCTCCCGGGGTTCCTTGGGGCGGGGCCAAGCAGGCCCGCGAAATTAACAGGACTCATCCAATTCTCTTGGCGGGGGAGGGCTAGAACAAACCAATGTAAAGCATACGACAATACATCCAGTAGGGCACTAACATCTAGACTCTCCAACAAACTCAAAACTCAGTAAGAGAGCAAGCAACCCAATTAAAAAGTGACAGATCTAAGTAGACACTTTTCCAAGAATAGACACAGATAGCCAATACAGGAAAAGATGGTTATCATCTCTTCTGATTGGGAAAAAATATAAATCCAAACAGGAATGAGATGTCATGCCACACATATGGGAATAACCAAACAAAAGTGTCGGGGAGGAGCTGGGGAGAAGAGGGTTCATACGTTGTTGGTGGGAATTCAGACTGGTGCAACCACCATGGAAAGTATATAGACAAAAATAAATAAATAAAATGAGAACAGAAATTCTAAATAACCCAATTATCCCACTTTGGGATATTTACAGCCCCCCAAAATATTTAAAAAATCATAGTCAAAAGAGATATGTGTTGTTAAAATTCGGAGGCTCTAGCCGGGTTGGCTAGCTTCACGGGCGGGTAACAGAGACGCGGAGACAACGGCTGGGCAGGGAAGTTGTATTTCTTTATTCAGGAACAACGATTCATAAACTAAACCAAACTAATCACCAAACAGAACTCTGCTGTCTCTTTGCGGCGGCACAAGCACTCTCTCTTACTCTGAAACTCTGGAACTCAGGAACCCTCTCTTGGGGTTCCTTGGGGAGGGGCCAAGTGGGCCCGCGAAATTAGCAGGACTGATCCAATTCTCTTGGCGGGGGAGAACTAGAACCCAATGTAAAGCATACAACAAATATGGGCATTCCATTGTCTACTGCGGTTTTATTCACAGTAACCAAGAGCTGGAACCCCTCTCAGTATCCATCAACTGACAGATGGGGATGATGCGGTGTGTACACAACAGAGCTCTATTCTGCTATCAATTCTGCCTTTCACAACGACGTGGATAGATATAGAGGGAATTATCCTAAGAGATAAAGAAACACCTCCCTATGATTTCACTCACCTGTTCCAGAAAGAGCAAACAAATGAACTAGATAAGACCAAATTTGACTTTTGGATTATAAGACCAGTTAGGTGCTATGCGGAGGGAAGAGGGGAGGCTAGAGTGGGACTGGGGTTGGCATTAAGTTGAGATTTAGGGTGTACATATTTTAATTTTCAACAATGTATACCTCAGGGCTACAGAGATGCTCAATGTGTCAGAGCACAGGAGTCGCAATACAGCATTGATAACTGAAGAAAAATCACTACACGTGTAAAATGAGACGTCCTCACTTAACTGGACATAACCAGTTTTTGGCAGGAATTCCATCATTAAAGTCCTGACATAGCATAAGTGCAAAAGCCCTCCGGCATTCCCTAGTGGACAAACAAATGCTCCTTTACTATTTCAGACTTCCATGATTACAAGAGCACACAGCTTTCTGAAATCACAGAAGAACTATGGGAAATGCTGTATGTATTGTACTTTTTATTGTTTGCAGTAGAATGACTGTAAATCGGAACCTTGTTTAAAGCAGCAAGGTGAAAGTCTCTAAAAAAGTACTTGAGAAACACCGACAGATGCATGTTTTAATTCCCCTCCAAATTATCTTTTGCTTGTTTTTTTAAAGCCTATGAGGTAGGAATGGAGATTATAAGAACAATTTGCAGAAAACTCCCTAAATCCTCTCTCCTTCTTCCCCGAGCTCCCCCAGGGACAAGTGCTTACTTTAAGAGCAGATCTCTGAGAATTTAATTGTGTTCCTTAGCAGAAAATCAGACCTGTCTCAGACTCTTCAGAACAATTAGCAAATTGTCCTGCATTTTTCTCCGCCTGAGTCTCCTGCCCCCAGGGAGAAATGGAGAACCTCACACTGGTAATAGTAGGCATCTTCCTGTTACCCCTCTTTCCTGCTGGCTCCTCAACTGAAGCCTCATGCAAATAGTCTTAGGTTTTTCTAGAAAAAGAACAAAAATGGAATCTCAGAGAGCCAAACTTATTTTCTGCTTCTGTGCTTCCCTCTTTTTTGATATTTCATGCAAGAGTTGATTTCCATTCCCTACCCTGAGAAGGATTGTCATCTCATCATGAAAACTAAATTAGCTTCTATTATCCCTGGGCTGAGAGGCTGTGGGGGCCCAACTGGAATTCATCCTGGTTGATCTCTGAGTTGCAGCTGCAGGGAAGGAGTGAAGCAGGGCAGTGAATCAAGAGGCCCAGCTCATCTGCCCTGAGGAGGGGGGGGAAGGAGTATCATTCCCACCCTGGTACTGAGAAGGGTCATTTCACACCAGAAGACATGAGCGCAGGGGGAAGACCTAATGTTGTCCTGCTGAGGGACAGGAGGGACTGGAGGGAAACTCCCAGAAAATGGAAGTGATGACAGGTGTGGCTTGGCAAGGTGAAAATGAGGCTTGGGTTTTAAAAGCTTGAATCTGGGAGTCCTGCATTAGCTCAGCAGATTAAGTGCACCTGGCAGGAAGCCTGAGGACCTGTGTAAGGTTTCCTGTTCGAGCCCCCGGCTCCCCACCTGCAGGGGCGTCGCTTCACAGACGGTGAAGCAGGTCTGCAGGTGTCTGTCTTTCTCTCCCCCTCTCTATCTTCCCCTCCTCTCTCCATTTCTCTCTGTCCTATCCAACAACGAGAACATCAATAACAACAACAATAAAAAACAAGTGCAACAAAGGGAAAAATAATAAATATAAAATTTTTAAAAAAAAAAAAAAAAAGCTTCAATCTGTGGGCTTCTCTCTCTGTTCAGACCATCATCCATCAAATAAGTAGTGATTCTGGCTTTTCTTTCTCTCACATACCTTGCTAAGCAGAGATGGGACTCACCCCCTGGCTGAAACAGATGCAGCAGAGACCAGGAGAGAGCTCCAGGGAAAGGGCAGGAGAAGAGCGGGTTGCTGAGAGGGAGGCCTGCCCTGGGTGATGATTAGCGCCTCCATGGGAGAAGCAAGAGTCTTCAGGGCCTCCTGCCATCTCTCAAGGCCTTAGAGGCAACAGCTCAACCTCCCGCAGGCAGGCAGGTGGCTGGAAAGGGAGGGAACTGAGTCGTGTCTTGTGCAGCTGCTCTGGATGACTAAGTGTTATGGGGGAAAGGGCCGGCGTTCATTCCCCTAATATTCAAACACGTTGGTCGCGCATTAATTCAGCAAAGAATTGAGGAAAGAGCATGATTTTCAGGAAGTTTAAACTTTATTTGGGAAAACTGAGAGCATTCATGTTAGAACAAGAGTGAGAGAAAGGAGGAGGAGGAGGAGGAGACGAAGAAGAAAGGGAGGAAGGGAGGGAGGGAGGAGGAGAGAGATAACCAAGCTTCTTTGGTCTTCCAAGTGTTATAGTCCCTTCAGAGGAAGGGCAGGCCCCTCAGGGGCTGTGTTCCAGCCTTGTCTCCAGGTGTCATATCTGTTGTGGCCTTTGCAGTCAAGGAGGGAGGGAGGGAGCTGGGGCAGGGTATGCATACACACTGGGCTCCTGACCCTGCCTCTGGGCCTTCTCCTGGCTCCCACAAGGGTGCAGGGAGAGGGGTGTTGCTTTCCCTAAGCTTTCCTCCAACATCAAGAGAGTAAGCAAGACCTGCAAGAAAGTCAGGGACTTGGGGTTCAGGGAAATTGCCCCATAATTCACAGAACTGCTGAGAATGACTCACTGTGCTGGAGTCTACAGATAAGGAGACTCCTGGTCAACATCCGCGATGGAGTCTGGAATTCGGGGTGGGGTGCTAGACAGAGGGTGACCAGATGACCGAAAGCCTTGGGTGCTGAGTCCCTAGTGAGCTGTAGCCAGCATTTTAACAAGAGTTTCCTGAGTGTCACAGGAGGGTCAAGCCAGACAGGAAAGCACCACATTCCCCTGTAAGAGCAGGTCCTGACAACTATGTAGTGGAGGTGGTGGTGGTGGAGGTGGTAGAGGAGGTGGTGGAGGTAGTGGAGGAGGTGGTGGTGGTAGTGTTGGTAGTGGTGGTGGTGGTGGTGGTGGTGGTGGTGGAGGTGGTGGAGGTGGAGGAGGTGGAGGTGGTGGAGGTGGTGGTGGTGGAGGTAGTGGTGGTGGTGGTGGTGGAGGAGGTGGAGGAGGTGGAGGAGGTGGTGGTGGTGGTGGTGGTAGAGGTGGTGGAGGAGGTGGTGGTGGTGGTGGTGGTGGAGGTGGTGGTGGTGGAGGTGGTGGAGGAGGTGGTGGTGGTGGTGGTGGTGGAGGTGGTGGAGGTGGTGGTGGTGGAGGTGGTGGTGGTGGTGGTGGTGGTGGTGGTGGTGGTGGTGGTGGTGGTGGTGGTGGTGGTGGTGGAGGTGGTGGAGGTGGAGGAGGTGGAGGTGGTGGAGGTGGTGGTGGTGGTGGTGGTGGAGGTGGTGGTGGTGGAGGAGGTGGAGGAGGTGGAGGAGGTGGTGGTGGTGGTGGTGGTAGAGGTGGTGGAGGAGGTGGTGGTGGTGGTGGTGGTGGAGGTGGTGGAGGTGGTGGTGGTGGAGGTGGTGGTGGTGGTGGTGGTGGTGGAGGAGGTGGTGGTGGTGGAGGTGGTGGAGGTGGTGGAGGTGGTGGTGGAGGTGGTGGTGGTGGAGGTGGTGGTGGTGGAGGTGGTGGTGGTGGTGGTGGTGGTGGTGGAGGTGGTGGTGGTGGAGGTGGTGGTGGTGGAGGTGGTGGTGGTGGTGGTGGTGGTGGTGGAGGTGGTGGAGGTGGTGGTGGTGGAGGTGGTGGTGGTGGTGGTGGTGGTGGTGGAGGTGGTGGTGGTGGAGGTGGTGGAGGTGGTGGAGGTGGTGGTGGAGGTGGTGGTGGTGGAGGTGGTGGAGGTGTTGTTGTTGGTGGTGGTGGTGGTAGGCGGTTCCCAACAAACTGCACCTTTCCTGGGGAAGGTGCTAGAAACATAGATACAGACCCTGCAAGTTTCTCAAGTGCTGACCTCATCTTTTGATAATTTTTTTAACTGACTACCTCGGGTGGAGGCGGGGAGGGGGCATCTGTCCCACACCCATCTTCTAAAGCAGACTCTAAAGATGGTGCCCTCTCCTCAGCCCCCTGGAGCCATTTCAGTCTTTGCTTTTGCCAAGATCCTGAACAAAGATGCCATTTAGAATCACATCAGGAAATCTAATCCAAACAGTCACTAAGAAATAAATACCCAGAACTGTCTTATTTTGACGGGATGGGGGTGAGGGTGGGGGGTGGGGGGTAGGGACAAGGAAGTGGATTTTTTTTTTTTTACACCTACATCCTGTCTGCAGCAAGTCCAACATCCACCACCTCATGGGACTCACCTTCCAGGCCCCTGGGCTCTCACAGGCCCCCAGTCATTCCAGTCCTCCCTTAGAGGTGCTCCCACCCCACTTCAGTCTTTGAAGGTGCCATGAGGTGGCAATATCAGAACCTGTAGCAGGTTTCTCTGCCGGGGAAAATATTCCCTGGTTATTGTTCCTCTGTGAAACATCCTTTCATTATTAGTTGTAGATTGTTTTTTTTTCTTTTAAGGTTTTATTTTTATTTATTTTGGATAGTGACAGAGAAACAGAGAGAAGAGGGAGAGAGACAGAGAGACACTTGCAGCATTGCTTGACCACTTATGAAGCTTCCCCCGGCAGGTGGGGACCATGGGCTTGAACTCAGATCCTTGTGGGCTCTAATGTGTGCGATCACCTAGCTGCACTGCCACCTGGCCTGTAGCTATTTTTTTTCCCTTAATTGATACATAGAGGTAGAGGGAGAGATCACAGCACTGAAGGTGCTGTGAGCAATGAGGTGAAAGACAGGCTTGAACCTGGGTCTCACATATGGCAAAGCGGGGCACTGCCCAAGCAAGCTATTTTGCTGGCCTCAGTTGTGGCTTTTATTGGAAGTGTGCCTGAGTTCCTCCAGACTTTGTCCTGTCTCTTTGCCAGTTTGGCTGTGTGTCAGCTCCCTAGCACCAGTCACACTCTGAGCGTAGCTTTCTGCCGGGTTCTCAGAGCCTTCCGGTGACTCCTCGAGTCAGAGGTGGTCTTAAGGAGCCTTCATCCACTAGTGTGATGAAAATGACAGGCTTGGGAGTCAGGCGGTAGCGCAGTGGGTTAAGTGCACATGGCGCAAAGTACAAGGACTGACATAAGGATCCCGGTTCGAGCCCCTGGCTCCCCACCTGCAGGGGAGTCACCTCATAGGCGGTGAAGCAGGTCTGCAGGTGTCTGTCTTCCCCTCCTCTCTCCATTTGTCTCTGTCCTATCCAACAACAACGACATCAACAATAATTACAACAATAAAACAACAAGGGCAACTAAATGGAATAAATAAATAAATATTAAAAAAAAAGAAAAGAACAGGCTCAATTTTTCACTAAAATTTTTAAAACAAAAAGTCCCAAGGTGTATCTTCTTTTTATTATTTTGCTATCGTTTTTGATAACCTCTAAAACAGGGATGGGGAACTTTTTTTTTCTTTTGCCAAGAGCCATTTGGGTATTTATAACATTATTCACAGGTCATACAAAATCATCAACTTGAAAATTAGCATTTAATGTTGCTATATCTGTGGTCAGGGAGATGGCGCAGTGAATAAGGAAAGCATGGGGGGGGGATTGGTAGCACAGCGGGTTAAGTACAAGTGGTGCAAAGCGCAAGGACTGGCAGAAGGATCTTGGTTTGAGACCCAGGCTCCCCACCTGCAGGGGAGTCACTTCATATGCAGTGAAGCAGGTCTGCAAGTGTCTTTCTCTTCCCCTCTCTGTCTTCCCCTCCTCTCTCTATTTCTCTCTGTCCTATCCAACAAAAATGACATCAGTAACAACAATAACAATAATAACCACAACAATGATAAAATAATAAGGGCAACAAAAGGGAAAATAACAGCCTCCAGGAGCAGTGGATTTGTGGTGCAGGCACCGAGCCCCAGCGATAACCCTGGAGGCAAAAAAAAAAAAAAAAGAAAGAAAAGCAAGCAAGCATTGGACCCTCAAGCATGAGGTCTTGAGTTCAGTCCCTGGCAGCATATGTACGAGAGTGATGTCTCTTTCTCTCCCCCTTTCTATCTTCCTCATGAATAAATAAATAAAGTCTTTAAAAAAAAAACATTGCTATGTCCTGCTTGTTGTCGGGCTAGCACTGCAGGAGGGACAGATGACCCAGGAACCAAGACTGAGGTGGCAAGGCAATACAAATCTTTATTCATGTGAGCGCCCCAGAGCTGGGCGGTGGCACACCTCCTTAAGCCACGTGGTGTGAACTTAACCGCAATAGCCAGAGGCAGCCTCTCCATCCTGCACGGCCACCCTCCTCCACGCTCCTCCAGGTTCCAAGCAGCAGTGGCTGACAACCACTCCTACTTAGTTAGGAGAGCGATGGAGAAAGCCACCTCCCCAGCAATGGTTGCCAGGGGGTTAACTACTAGGAGAGCAAAACCCTGAGGGGAATTAGGGATGAGGCCTTTAGTCATTTGTAAGACAAAGCAGAAGATTGATATGTAGATAAAGGGGCTGGCCATACTAGCTTGGAAACAGGGTGGAGCAGGTTTAACAAAGCTGTCTGCCCTGTGGGAAGATGCATTTTGTGGGGGAGGGGAGACTTACATGGCCGCCAACCATCTGAGATTCATGTGACCCCTATTTTGCTCAACCCCTCTGTAGAGAGAGAGAGACTTACCAGGTGAACTCATCTCATAGGTTAAGCTCTGCCAGGCTCCACCACTGCCCCACAACTCCCTGCAGCCTGTGACTGTCTTTGCTGGGCCTGTGAGCTGGAGGCTCCCACCCCATGTGCAAAGCACTCAAACATGGCATTACCATTGAAGAGGAAGTATCACTGTAAGTCATGATCTTACAAATAAAACAGCAAATACTGACCTTATGTGTAAGTTGTTATTTCCATAATTCTGTGCTGTATTCTACACAGACAGGGTAGTGTGGCAGCTTTGATGCTTCAAAATGCGTATTAAGATGTAACTATCCCCTCAGTAATGCCCAAGTCTCTATATTGTTACCCTTTGAAGACTTTGGTTTTCACTGAATTAGCTTCCCTGGAGAAGAACTGAGTAGAATTTTCTGAGAACTACAAATGAAAATATAGTATCCGGGCAAATATTCTAAAGATCAGAATTTCTAATAACACCTTGTATGCTGGTATATGTGAAGGACCCAATAGCTCTCGGTGACCATTCTCAACACTATATTTGGTTATGTCAGAACCCCTGAGATCTGGCCTCAAATATTTCCTACAGTTTTTGTAAAATTTAAATATGGGGGGGGGGGCTGTTGGCTGTTAGAGTAAATCATTCACACAGTAGGAGGTGGGGGAAGTGGGAGGATGAGACTTCTTTAGACTGTCTACTTCCCAGTACTCTCCACTGGTGCCATTTTTGTTTCCAGGGGGTGAAAAGACTGTGTTGAGAAATTCAAGCCCAAGGCACAGGGCTCAAACCTAGACTCAAGTTATTCTGTCCACAAATTTCACTCCTCCAGAGTCAGAATAGATTATGCCGACTCCATGTAGCCAATGCTACACTTCACTCTGCTTGAAAACAGAACCCTCTCTGCCTCCTCAGCTCAAAACATGGTGTCTGTGCATGTGGAATTTGGATTTGAAACACAGAATGTGACTGAGGCCACAGTGTGGATCTGTCAGGTCTTGGTTTGTGTCATCTACGAAATGGAAATAGCACTGCCAAAAGGCAGGACTGTGAGGCTGCTAGATAAAAAAAAAAAAAAAAAAAAAAAAAAAACTGTAGCATGCAAAGACCACACCTCAGACTGGAGGGGAAAGAGTGCTGGACTTGAAGTAGGTGGTGGCTGCTCTGGCTGACTCCTTGCCATCTGGGTGAGAGCCCTATCCCTTGTCAGACATGTGGTCAGAGAAGCATAACTAAGTAAGCACAATGCATTTTTACTCAACTCACGCTAGACCAATAAATTAAGAGTTTCCCATGTGAAAAGTAAGTTTGATTAAAACAGAAAAATAAAGTTTGGAATTCAAAGCATCTCCTCACATGACTTGCAGTCCATTTCCTTCCACTCTAGGCTGTTTGAGCACCATGTCATGTTTATTCTGGTTACCAGTCACCTGGGTTTCTATTAAATCTTACATCTGAGAGAAGAGAAAAGGCTGTTTTTTTGTTTTTCTGCCATTCTTCCCCTCCAGGAGTGATATAACAACACCTTGTGTAGAAATTGAGCAAAACTTGAAAGATAGATAGGTATGAATTCTAGAAACACAAGGGTTAAGTAAGTAATTCCAGAACAGACCTGAGTTCCCAGATAAAAGAATGACTCTCGGAATTTAGGGCTGTTACCAAAAGCAGACCCTTGAGTCTGTGAAGTAAGAAATAACCACAAGGCCAGACATTGGGAAAACATCTCCGGAGCCTGGAGTCAGGAGAAGGGATAACCACAAGGTCGTAAAAAAAAAAAAAAAAAAAAAAACCCTCACTTCCCCCATACGTAAGTAGTAGATAACTACAATCATAAAACTGTCATGTATTCACTATGTGGAGCTGAGCTTTGTCACGTAGGCTATGTATTCTGAGCCCTATATAAACCTCAGTAAAACTTAGAGTGAGGGTCGAGCACCTGGAGCAGCTGTGCCAGTGCATGGTCTCGGCCCTAGCCTGGCTAGCAATAAAGATTGTGTTTTTACATCACTCTCGTCTCTTGGTGTCTTCCTTGGATAACCAGACCCAACACTTGTATCCTATAATGAGGTCAGGCCAGATTTGGGGACAGTTCATCCACCCATTCACTCTCTGAGACTGTAGTGAAAGATAATAGGTAGATACAAGCTTCATTTCATCTACATTGGAAACAATAACAACGAACATTGATGCAGCCTCTTCTCCACTTTTTCTTTTTTAACCAGAGCACTGCTTAGCTCTGGCTTATGGTTGTACCGGGGACTGAGCCTGGGAACTTGGAGCCTCAGGCATGAGAGTCTCTTTGCATAACCATTATGCTATCTACCCCGCCCTCTGCTCTGTTTCTAATAAACCGACGAGACTAACTGGAGCCTGATGTCACCACAACTCCCGTATGATTTTCAGGCATGACGTGACTCAGCAGGAGACTACACGTCTTTTTTTTTTTCTTTTGCCTCCAGGGTTATTGCTGGGGCTCAGTGCCTGCACTGCTCCTGGAGGCTTTTTTTTCCTTTTTGCTCTTTTTTAAAACTGTTGTTATAGTTATTATTATTGTTGTCATTAATATCGTTGTTGTTGGATAGGACAGAGAGAAATGGAGAGAGGAGGGGAAGACAGAGAGGGGGAGAGAAAGACAGATACCTGCAGACCTGCTTCACTGCTTGTGAAGGGACTCCCCTGCAGGTGGGGAGCCGGGGGCTTGAACCGGGATCCTTATGCTGGTCCTTGCACTTTGCACCTTGTGTGCTTAACCCGCTGCGCTGCTGCCTAACCCCCAAGACTACACATCTTGATGTATGAGTCCCTGGATAGGTCCTTGGCACCAGGTAACAGGACAGATGGGAATAAAACAGAATATTATGTTAGCATACCAGTGCTCTGTGCTCTCTCTCTCTCTCTCTCTCTCTGTTTCTCTTACTCTTTCTCTCTCTGTCTCTCTTTCTCTTTACCTCTCTCTCTCTCTCTCTCTCTCTCTCTCTCACACACACACACACACACACACACACACACACACTACAAATAAGTACTAGAAAGTTCTTTTGAAACATCATGTATCATCTAAAACAGGGCTAGGAATTGTGTGACATAAGGTAAGATGTAGGAACTTGCTCTAGAGTGAGTAAGGGCTGGTAGATAAGGGAAAGACATTGTGGGAAAGCCAGAGTCCATTGAAGGCTAGAGAAAACACCATCACATGTTCACAGGGACATGAAAGAAAAGGACTAGAAAGGACCCAGGCGGTGGCTCACCTGGTTAAGTGCACACACTACAGTGCTTAAGGACCTGTGTTCAAGCCCCTGGTCCCCACCTGCAGGGGGAAAGCTTCACAAGTGGTGGGCAGGATTGCAGGTGTCTCTCTGTCTCTCTCCCTCTCTATCTCCCCTCCCCCTCAATTTCTCTCTGTCTTTATCCAATAATAATAAATAAAGTTTAGAAAAAACATTTTTTAAAAAAGAATTAAAAAGAAAAGAAAAGAAAAGGACCAGAAAAACCTGTAGTCAAAGAAAAAAGAAGAGTTAACTCTTTTGCAAGTGATGCAAAGAAGTCCCATCCATCACACTGGTGCTGATTAACCCAGACTTGACCGGTCACAGCCCTTCTGTACCCTGCAGCACCAAAGCACGTGTGGAGCCCTGAGGTAACATGCTGACACGGTTGATTTACTAATTACACCATCTCCTAACCCAGAATGACTTCTCTCTACTGGTCTGCATGCTAAACATGTGTTCAGCATCAGAGACCCAACTCTACACCAGTCTCTCTGTGAAGTCTTTCTGCTCCAGCCAGGTAAAAGTATCAGTTACTCCTTTGCCTGGCTTCTGTACTCAATCAAAACTTAGACCAGAGTACCCATAGCACACTCTAGTATTCCCCTAACTGGTCCTTTTCTTTTGTAGACTGTCATCTAGTCATCAACTAAGATAATCTAGTTATCAAGTAATTCATCGATGTATGTGACTGAGACACCATATGATTTAGATCGATGATTAATAACATGAATAAAGGCAACAAGGAAGGAAGGAGGGAAACAAGGAGTGAGAATGGAAGAGCAAAGGATCTCACACTTTTAATAAGATGGTAGAGTAGTTATGACTATTATCACCTGGGCTTACTCAAGACAGGGGGACACGAGTTTCTTCTGTTAGGCCGGTGTACAAAGATGATTGATCAGAAAAGGATTCAAAGACAACATTATGAAAGATATGTCACTGGAGAGTTTATAAAAAAAGTACAAGTCAGGGGCTAGGTTAACTTCATGAATGTAAACACAAACTATAAAGTAATACCTATATTCTGGCATTCACTTTAAAAAAAAAAAAAGGAAACATTTTCAAAAGGAAAAGCCTCCAAAACTCAGTGCAATGTCCCCAAATCTGGTTTACATAAACATTGATGTTTGGCTATCACTTTCCAGAAGTCCCTAGAATATTACTTTAGCTTCTTTCTGTCTCCTGTTTATTTATTTTTTATTCTGAAGTTACATTCAAGTGCCAGAGATTTTTCCCAAGAAATTAACACAGGGACTTGGCAGTAATGGCTCCTCAGGCCATCAAAATTCTGCCTTCCAGATCAATCACAGGAGCAGTTCACTGAGACCAAGATACTTTCTCATTATGGAACACCCACGAGGCGATGCTTCCTAATGAATCCAAGTCAGTGTTGGCAGTGGGAGTCTAGCAGCAAACAATAAACTTTATGAAGAGTCATTATGCGTAATTACCACTTCTGAAGCTGTGATATTAAGAGTTACCAGAGGGCAGACCCAAACATGAGTTTGCTAACTGCCGAGGCTTTGGTGGTGCTAATACCTGGCTACCATCTGCTTTTACAAGCTTGTCCTCCTGATCAGACTTATCACATAACCCTCTGTGGAGTCAGACTTTGGTTTCCTAAAATACAACAAGTATTTTTTGTGTAGCACCTGTCCCTTTCTTCACTTATCACTCCAGATATTTAAACACTGTAGCTGAGCTATTTAAACAACAGAGAGATGAAGTAGGTAATTCAGTTCAGACTCACTTATAATAGCTAGTACCACAGAGTATCCAAGAGCATGAAGTGATATTACACTGAGTATTAGCCCATTCTGCTCTCAAGAACTTGAGAAAGGGAGCTGAGTAAGGGAAAGACCACAGTGGAAATTATAACGAAAGCAAGAAACAGTGAAAACTAATATCCATTCTCCACAGTCCTTCCAGAAAAGAGAGAATAATTCCTAACTCATTTTATGGCAGTATGTCATAAACAAAACAAGTAAAGACATTACAAGAAAGAATGAACATCGGGGGGGGGGGGGTCGGGAGGTGGCACAGTGGGTTAAGTGCACGTGGCGCAATGTGCAGGGACCGGCGTAAGGATCCCGGTTCGAGCCCCCGGCTCCCCACCTGCAGGGGAGTCGCTTCACAGGCGGTGAAGCAGGTCTGCAGGTGTCTATCTTTCTCTCCCCTTCTCTCTCTGTCTTCCCCTCCTCTCTCCATTTCTCTCTGTCCTATCCAACAACAAAGCAACGTCAACAATGGCAATAATAACCACAACGAGGCTGCAACAACTAGGGCAACAAAAAGGGGGAAAAATGGCCTCCAGAAGCGGTGGATTCATGGTGCAGGCACCTAGCCCAGCAATAACCCTGGAGGGAAAAAAAAAAAAAAAAGAATGAACATCGATACAAAACTCCTCAACACCATATTAAGAAAAATGATGCAAACAGAAGTATATTCTGTAACCAACTAAGGTTGACTCAAAGTTTACAAGACTTTAACCCTTCATAAAGTATTTGCGGTTTGACTTCCAAGAAATGCATCAACAAAAATATATTTTCAAAAAAAAAATTCAAGATGATTAACTATATCAATAGGTTAAAGAATAATCATATGATCTTATCAATAGCTGCAGAAAAGACTTTGTCATTCACAAAATCCAACACACATTTATTTATAGTAATAATATTAATAATAATGCTAATAATAATAATAAAAACTGAGAAGCCTAAAATCAGAAAAAAAAATTCCTTGGGCTGGTGAGATAACTCACTTGGACAGTGTGCTGTCCGGCATTAAGCCAGCTCCCCCTGCTTCACCCCTGCATTGCTGATAGTATGGCCTATTTACATAATCATTGTTTTGCCTGAAAGATCCCCACCCATTCCATTCCTTTGATCTGTCTTCTTCGAGACCTGCCCTGCCTGCAGGGTAACATTAATCCCACCAGTTAAACCCATCACAACAGTTGTTAAGGAAGTTTATACCTTCCCAGCCCACTTTTGCCTTTCTCCACCCAGGCAGAGCCCAACTCCTGCTGCACTGAAGGAAGCTTCTGTGCTTCTCTCTGCCTCTCTTTCTCTAGGAGGCGGGGAGAATGCAGAAAGGGAGAGAGGATATATCCTTAACATGACAATATTTGCTAAACAGTTATAGTTGGCATCATACTCTATGAGAAAGGCAACACGTTTGGGGAAAAGATAGATGTTCTGTTTCGTCATTTCAATTCAACATGTTCATGGAACACTTGGCTTGGTGAATAATTCCTGCCCAAACAAAGGTATGTAGATTTGATCAGAATAATTCAAACTTTAGACTGTTGCATATGTCATAATTATCTCTTCCATGTCCTCAAAAGAATCAGCAAATAAAGGGAGAAACAAAAACCCACGAAACTAGCATACAAGCTAGCATACATGGTTATATACACCTAGATGCGTAAGTGTATGCCTATAGACTAAATGCATATACACATTCAATTGCTTTCCACTGGTAAATACAAGGCTACAAGCACAAGTTAATCACTGATGAGGGTCAGGCAGTGCTACGCCCGACTGAGCAGACACATTACAGTACCCAAGGATCTGGGTTCAAGCTCCTGGTTTAATCTAAGAGATAATTAACAATAAGGTAAGGTTGGGATGGGGCATAATCAGATTCTGTATTGTTCATATAATTTTTCTGTAAATCTAAAAACTTAAAGTTTATTTTTAAAAGAAAATCAACTTCCAGGCAATACCTATCTACTTATCGACAAGAGAGCCTGGTCACATCCCTGACCCACTAATAAAACTCACATTATTTGAACTATTAAAAGAAAAGTAATGGACAGCTCAAAGGAACATGAATGTTTTTGTTAAATTCTTCTTCTTTTTTTTTCCACTTCTCCCAGGATTTTCATTGAAACTTTATGCCTGCATGATTTCACTATTCCTGGAAGACTAATTTTTTTTTTTTTTTTAACGGTTAGAGATAGAGGGAAGAGAAACTGAGAGAGTGACATCACAGTGCTGCTCCACTGACTGTGAAGCCAGGGCAGCCAAGGGATTAAGCCAGAAACCTCACACATATTAAAATGTATACTCTACTGGGTGTATTAAGTTCTGCTTTCTAAATCCCTACCAAAGAAGAAGAATTCTGTGGCCTGAGAGGTGCTGCAATGGATAAAGTGTTGGACTCTCAAGCAAGAGGTCCCAAGTTTGATCCCTGGCATGACATGTGTCAAGGTGATGCTCTGTTAAATAAATACATCTTAAATAAACAAAAAATTAATAAAAATAACTGGAATTCTGTCTGCTCATATGAAATAATCAGTCCATAAACACTTCTCTGAATCAGATAACCTTGGACAAGTACCAGATTGCCCCATGCTAAAGTGTCTTTATCTGCTAAGTGAGAATAAGTATAGTACTTCTTTTTTATGCGAGTTGGGAGGAAGCATGGATTAGGAGCAGAGGGTACTTTGAATGTTGTCTGGCAAAAACAACCTATTAACATCATCAAAGAAGTTATGATGAGACAAATACAAACTTGAGCATGAGAAATCTCCTCTAATCTTCAAGTTGAGATGGTTTCCCTCACTGGGGCTCCCATCAGCATCTTTTACAACTAAAGGTCAGACATAAACCACTGCACATGAGCAAACGGTGTGGTGGTTGTCATCTCCTGTGCTTCTCTGTGTCCTTGTTACCTCAGTTTTCTTCTATTTTGTTGACACCTGTTATTTCTAAAAGGAGAATAAAACCAAGCACAATACAGACTTCAGGTTGGGTTAAAGAATCAAAGGACATTCACAAGTAGAACCTGAAATGGAATTGGCATATCGCACCAAAGTAAAAGACTCTGGGGTGGGTGGCTGGGGAGAATACAGGTCCATGAAGGATGATAAATAATATAGTGGGGGTTGTATTGTTAAATGGGAAACTGGGGTATGTTATGCATATACAAACTATTATATTTATTGTTGAATATAAAACATTAATTCCCTAATAAAGAAATAATTTTTAAAAAAAGAATCAAAGGACAGATATTATCTTAACATTAGCACAGGGCAATGTGAGTTTTTGCCCAAGTGTTCTCTCTCTGCTTTCAGAAGAGATGAAACATAAAAGGATACCTTCCATCCCGGGCTGATAGTGTCTCTCCAAAGATGAAACATTTGCGTGACATGTCCTTCCAGTTGTCACTTTGCCTTGTATCAGCCTAGCACAAACTGACAGAATCACTTAGACCATCCAATGTAAACATCCCAGCACCGAATTAAATCATTGTAAGGTACATTCTGATTCTGAGGTTATGTGATTTCCATCGATAACTGTAATGTTGACACAGATTCTATTCAACTTTTTGTTCTTTTGAAAGTAACCGAGATAATTTTTTTAAGACAATGGTAATTACCTCATGATTTATTATTATTATTTTAAATATTGGATTTATTATTTGTCAGGCTGAGTTTCACTGACGGGAGACAGATGACCCAGGACTCATGGTTGAGCTATATGCAGTATCTCTTTATTCATGCTGGACGCAGCGCAATCTAAGCCGAGCTAAACTAAAACTAAACTAAAAACTAACTAACTAAAGTAAAACTCACAATGCTGTCTTTAATATATACTTGCCAAGTAGGGTGGGAACAGGATGTGACAGAGAGAGAAAAGTGACTGGTGAAAATCAGGGCGTGACAAGGAGAGGAGGCGGAGCAAAAAGACATGAACCAGAGGGGATTAAACCAATGCCCTGCAGTGGTTATGTAAATAGAATGCAGTGGTTATGTAAATAGAATGCAGTGGTTATGTAAATAGAATGCAGTGGTTATGTAAATAGAATGCAGTGTTAAGCAGGGGGGATTAAACCAAATGAAACAGAAGAGGTTTTTAGAAGTAGAATTAGAAGCAGACCAACAATTATTTATTTTCCCTTTTGCTGCCCTTGTTTTTATTGTTGTTGTTTTTATTGTTATTGTTATTGATGTCGTTATTGTTAGATAGGACAGAGAGAAAGGGAGCGAGGAGGGGAAGACAGAGAAGGGGAGAGAAAGACAGACACCTGCAGACCTGCTTCACCGCCTGTGAAGCGACTCCCCTGCAGGTGGGGAACCCGGGGCTCGAACCAGGATCTTTAGGCCAGTCCTTGCGCTTTGCACCACATGTGCTTAACCCGCTGCGCTACCGCCCTACTGCTTTTATTATTTATTATTATTATTATTTTTAATTATAGCATAAATAAATAAATAAATCCTTATATAAGTGAATTATATCAGTTATACTCTCAGGTGTCATTTAGCATTTTACTTTTGTGCCAATGCTATTTCTAAATGTAAAAGCAGTATTTGATGCTTGGCAGTGAGAAATTTCTCGGGGAACTTGGTAACTCTGACTATGTAAGTACTAACATATCTGTGTACATATGTGAATGAATACTTGTCCTATCCGATATCAACAAGCAACAGCACTAGTCCATTTTAGTAGTCATTA
Source organism: Erinaceus europaeus (assembly GCF_950295315.1). Classification (NCBI taxonomy): domain Eukaryota; kingdom Metazoa; phylum Chordata; class Mammalia; order Eulipotyphla; family Erinaceidae; genus Erinaceus; species Erinaceus europaeus. The sequence continues at coordinate 59,386,078 of NC_080180.1, read as the reverse complement.
ACTGCCCTAGGTGAGGCTGATGATTAGTTGTCCTTGAGTGCAGGCATGATAACTACCTTTTAGTAGCTTCAGGTGGTGAATAACAGAGGCGGGAAATCTCTTCTCTGCTAAGGGCCACTTGGATATTTATAACATCATCTGCAGGCCATACGAAATTATCCACTTAAAAATGAGATATGGAAAAAAAAAACTCCTAAGTTTATTGAACTTTGAGTCCCACCAGCAGCTACATTGGCAGGGTCAGACCAAGTGATTTCATGGGTGGGACATGGCTGAAGGGCTGGGTGTTTCCCATCCCTGGATGAGACTAGAATCCGATCTGAGGGAACATCCTCTAGAGCTTTCAAAGGGATGCAGCTGCCCTTGCTTTGGAAACTTGGTAAAAGAGGTCACATTGACTTCTGCTATTACACAAAGCCGTTCTCCTGAGACTCAACACAAACATGAAAAAAAACAATGTCAGGTAAGTGCTAGCCAGCACTATAGAGACAGACAGAACAATTGGGCAAATGACTGCGTTTAGAGGATTTAGAAAAGCTTTCCTATACTCAGAGTTCTGTGTTGAGTTCTGATGAACAGCCAACACTACGAGGAAGGCAGATAAGAGTCCAAAACATTCCACCCACCTCCACCCCAGACTCTACACAAAAGCAGAAATTCATAGAGAAGATTTCCAATTTCTTGAGAATTTCATTGACGGATATGATGGAATAAATGTTGTGGAATTATTTTTAAAACGTGGTGTTGTAAGTAATTGCCTAAAGGGAGAAGAAACTTAGAGAACATAAGGCAAGCACTTGCTGAGTATTTGTCTCTAATTAAATGTTGTAGAAATCCCAGCTATGTTGGTGAACATAATGCGAGGCTATTTAGAGAAAGATCGGGCCTGTGCACTCACACAATTGGTGGAATGCTACTTAAATTACACACACGGTAACTAGGAGCTGACAGCTACATCAGGGTCGTTAGTCTTGAAAAGTTACACGCTGTTCAACGTAGCCTTTTTATTTATTTATTTACTTACTTTGTTTTGTTTTTTACCAGAGCACTGCTCAACTCTAGCTTACAATGTTGGGGGCAGGGGATTGAACCTGAGACTTCAGAGCCTCAGGCACAAGAGTCTCTTTGCATAGCCATTATGCTGTCTACCTCCCACACTATTTGTTTTAATTGAAAAAGTCATGACTTCTGTATAAACTGGAAACATGTCAAGTCTACTTAAGCTGTTTCTAAGGGACACAGTAGAGTGATTAAACTATCAAAAAGCTACACTTACACACACACACACACACACACTATCTTTACACAGATAGATGGTAGACAAATGACATGATCAACTAGGAAGCACTCCTAAGTCACAAAGTCAGGTACTTCCTCCTGCAGGATGATGGAACAGTGTAGACTCCCGTTCATCAGACAGTGCTCATTTTCACTGTTAGCAGATAAAGCTTGGGTTAAAACCATGTTAAGGCAAATATTTAACTATAGAGCCCAGGCCTACTATGAGTAAACAGTGATGAGTTGATCAAGTATCTCATCTAGAAAATTAATCACCGCATGGGTCTGTTAGATTTTTCTGCTTCCAGGAAGCTCTCAACAGATGAACCAGGAGCCATGGGGAGGGAGTGAAGTTGGGAGGGAACTGGGAGTGGCTGTTATGAGGCAGTTTAGGGCATCTTCACAGTTTCAGAAACCTTCTTATTTGTTATTTAAAAAAAAAAAAAATCAGAGCCGGGTGGTGGTGCACCTGGTTGAGTGCACATATTACAGTGCACAAGGACCCAGGTTTGAGCCCCTAGTCCCCACCTGCAGGGGGAAAGCTTTGTAAGTGGTGAAGCAGTGTTGCAGCTGTCTCTCTGTGTCTCTCCCTCTCTATCACCCCCTTCCCTCCTCAATTTCTGGTTGTCTCTATCCAGTGAATAAAATAAAGATAATTTGAAACAAATTTTTAAAAATCACTGGAAAAAAATTTTGAGATTAAATTTCCATTGGTAACTGATTGATGAACCAGATGGAATTCCATCTTTCCAGTAACAATAGCAAGACAGTGTAAAATGTAAAATAGAAGATTTTTATCACCATGGGACAAGGGTGGGACAAGGTATTAGAGAAAGAAAAGACAGATTTCAGGCAAAGTCACCTCTGTTTTGGGAAAGGGAGGAGGGTGTCTTCCCAGCAGATGGCCTGACAGGGGTGTTGACTGGGAGACCAGATTGTGAAACAGGTCCCAAAAGGATCGGTTTGGCCAACTTCATGCGGCCCTGGGAAGTGGGTGACTTGTGCATCTTATTGCAAGTAACAGATGATATTCAAACTGAATCTGGAGACAATGGCTTTGATTCTATGGGCCTTGCCCTTATGAGAAGAGGAAAGAAAGGCTGGAAGATCTGGGGGCCTTCTACACTTTTCCTAGTTGCCCCAAACTCACTGCTTTCCTGTCCCCTCCCATCCATTGCCACCTATCAAAAATGCTCACTAGGGCCATAGCATCATGTTTATACAAAAGGATTTCCATTCCTGAAGCACCAGTGGTGCTTTAATTCCCAGTACTGAAGCCAGATCCTGAGCTCTGGTAAATATCTCTCCCCCCCCCCCACACACACACACAGTTGGGCTGGAGGTGGGGGAGTGGGGAGGGCTGTGATTTAATCATACTTAGGACCTCTGGTTACAGTTCCAGTCATCATAAAGTATATTTCCTTTCATGAAAATCTAAAAGGACTAAGAGTTTTTCTGTGGCGCTAGTTCGTGAACCCTCCTTTGGCTTCCACTGATTGGCTTAAGATTTACTTTTAAGAGAAACTAAAGCTGGGGCAGGGGTAGATATGGTTATGCAGAGACCCTCAGGCCTGAGGCTCCAAAGTCCCAGGTTCAACTCTCCTGCACCACCCTAAACCAGAGCTGAGGGAGGTAATCTGGTAGAGAAAGAGAGAGAGAGAGAGAGAGAGAGAGAGAGAGAGACTAAAGCTGCAGTGAGGTGAGGAATTAAGCTTTGTTGGGGTTTAATCACTCCATACACAACTAGCATAAATGATACTGTTGAGGGACTGGAGGTATCTGAAGGGCACCACCCAGAAAATGGGAGTGGTGACAGGTGTGGCTTGGAAAGGTGAAGTCAGGGCTTGGGTGTGGAAGCCAGACCGGTGGGCGTGGCTCACTCTCTGTCCAGGTCATCACAGGATTAAGACTGCTCCTCTCTCTCCCTCTGTCTTACTCTCTCTCATGTTCTAGCATGTGAATGTTCTCAATTCTCCCAAATAAATTTAAAATTTCTGAAAATCACGCTCTCTCCTCAATTCTTTGTTGAGAAAATGCTTGATGAATTTTTTAAATGTTGGAGAAACATGTGTCTGCCCCCTTTTTCCCCAATACAGCGAGCCACGCCCGCGGGTCTGCCTTTGAAGACCTAAACCCCACCTCCACCTTTCCAAGCCACACCTGTCGCCACGCCCATTTTCTGGGCGGTGCCCTCCAGGTATGCCTGTCCTCTACAATTCCAGTTGGGACCTGCTCTTCAACACCTATAGTCTTACCTCCTTGTGATATTGCTCAGTAGTTTTGCAATACGCCATCATTTGGGATTGTTATAAATAGAGCAAAACAAATCAGTTAATCTGCGTGATAAGATTCTGAAGGAAACACTGCTGAGGCCTGACACCCCATGGAAAGACCTTATCTCAATCAGAATGAGGGTGTGATGGGGGCGGAGAACTGATTATTCCCTCACCCACACAGGAAAAACTAATCTTGCTCCCCTCTGTGTCCAACACAGCCGACAGATCTCCTTGAGGCTCAGTCTTGGCTCAGTCTTCCCTGGAAACCAGAACTCCCTGAATACATCAATAAATTCAACTAAGACCAAGTCTTCCTTGAGCCAAGACTCTATGTAAGGCCCACCAGCCTGTCCCAGGGTGGCTTCTCTCCTGGCTACTGTATTAAAGCTTTCCTTCCTCTGCTGGCCTGATGCCACTCCTGTCATTTGTGTCTGTTTCTAACAGATCCCAACCCCCCCTACACACAGTTTCCCTAAAGGGGAGGTGGCTTTGAAACAATCTCTTCTTTAGCTGCTAACCTAGTCCCTTTTCTTTCTTATTATGGAAACCACCCCTTTCCCTACAAGTCTTTACAGGCCTTTTTTTTTTTTTTTTTTTCCTTTTTTTCCCCCTTCTAAGATGGACTACTGTCCAATTCATGAATCAATTAATAAAATCATCTACATCTCTAGATGTGTGAATTTTGGGTTTTTTTGTGTTTTTTTTTTTTTTTTTTTTAACAAGAATCAAGGGACACTTGGGATCTCTGCATTATTTCTTACAGTGTCATGGAAATCTATGATTTTCTTTTAATATTTATCTTATTTACTTATTCCCTCTTGTTGCCTTTGTTGTTTTATTGTAGTCATTGTTGGATAGGACAGAGAGAAATGGAGAGAGGAGGGGAAGACAGAGAGGGGGAGAGACCTGCAGACCTGCTTCACCTCTTGTGAAGCGACACCCCTGCAGGTGAGGAGCCAGGGCTCCAACCAGGATCCTTACACCAGTCCTTGCGCTTTGCGCCACCTGCACTTAACCAGATGCATTACAGGCCCAACTCCCGGAAATCTATAATTTTATCCAAATGAAAGGAAGAAAATTACAAAGAGATACTCCATTTTAAGATAACATCTTGGGTCTAGGTTCCCACTGAAATGAGGAAACTTCACAGCTGTTGGCTTCATTCTAACTCTCCTCCCCCAGGGTTAATCCTAAGAGGAAAACAAAACAAAAATGTAGAAAACATTATTTTAAAATTCCTGTGGTGACAAGGATTGTGTGGAAACCTTATGTGGGAGTGGGAGCTGTGGGTTTTACCTGAGGAAAGAAACAAGTAGGTGAGACATTGGGAGGAGAAGTTGTAATAAAGAAAAAAAGGAAAAACAAAACAAAGCAATACTGTCACAATTCAGCTTTTGTTTCTCCCCTGACATTGCCTGGGGTCACACAGTTCTCCCCCCAAACCCGCCAGCTGCTCACAGCTCCCACAGAACTGCTCTCAGAGGAAAATTCCTTCCTGCCCAAGAAGATGCCTCCCAGTAGCAGAGCTGCCCTTAGGCAGTCCACACCTCCCCTTTCAGATTCTTGCCTGGTTGGGGAATTACCACCTCAGGAGGTTGGTTGCTCCTCCTGCTACTGTTGCTCTCTTAGCAAATGAAGGAGTCATTTCCTGGTGGGAGGACTCCTGAATGTTTTTATTGTTTTAGCTCTGGGACTCTCCAACCCTCAGCCTGGCAGGTCAGTGAACTGAAGATGGTTTCTTCCACATCCAGCCAGAACCCTGCAAACCCTGCAAGGTAAGTGAACTCACAAGTCCCCGTGGAAGAGTACATGAGAGTCCGAGGGGCCTGGTATGGTCCAAGATTGGGATGGCTTCCTATGACAAAGCCCCACCTCTCTGTGTTTCTCCTGTCCTTCCATAGGTTTATCAGACAAAAGGGTTGTTTATGAAGAAGGGCCTAAATCTGGATACTTTCTTGAGAGTCAGTTTTTTGGAAGGGGGAGGTATGTGCAAATATGTATTTATATTCTCTTGTAAAAGAGAAAGAGAGAGAGCCAGCTCATCATTCAGGCATATGAACTCAGTACCTCATGCTTCAGAGTCCAATGCTTTAACTACTATACCATGTCCCAGGCCACTAAAAAAAGGGTCACTTTTTTTTTTACTTTATTTATTTATTTATTTACTTATTTATTTATTTTTTCCCCCTTCCTTCTTTGTTATCTCCAGGACTACACATCTGTCGGGGCTGACATCTTCAGAAAGCAAGAACAAGATAGTCAGGAAGGAAAAGAGGAAATGAAACCACAGCCCGCTGAGTTTCCTTGAGTTCAGCGGGGTTCAAACCTGAGTTCAGCAAGCACATGGCAAAGCTGAGCACTACTCAAGTGAGCTGGTTTTTTTCTGTCCCAGAGGCCCATGGAGTCTTGATTGAACTTAGTTCCACCGACCACGGTGACATATATAAGAAAGGGCTTATTCCAGACATCTTGGACAAATCCTATCAAGATTTTTCTAGAGGGTCTGAGTGGTGGTAACCTGGTCGAGCACACACATTACAATGCATGAAGACCCCGGTTCAAGGTCCCTCCCTGGTTCCTACCTGCAGGAGGGAAGCTTCAGGAGAGCTGGAACAGTGCAACAGGAGTCTCTCATTCTCTCTCCCTCTCTCTCTGCCTCTCAGTCTTCCTTCTCAAGTTTGGTGTCCTGTCAAATAAATGAATTTTAAAAAGAATAGAAACACTTTTGATTCAACTGATGGATGCTGGCTGATGGAGAAGCCCTGTGCTGCTCCTCTGGACATATGCTCAGACTGGGTCCCCTGGCATCACATTCAGGTTTAATTGTCCAAAATGTGAGTTTACTGGTGAAGCTGAAAATGCCAGTTACAGACATAAGCTTTCCTTAAAAGTTGCAGAATCAAACCGATTGCTTGGCGCTACTGTCTTTGGAAGCTGTCTAGATAAATATTTTGGTCTTACAGCTACTGATTTGCACAGGTTCATTCAGGATCCTATTGAAATTCCCCAAACACTGGGCAGTGACACAACTCAGAGGCTGCTACCTGAAGCAGTTGAAACTTGCTTTGTTGGACAAAGTTTTGTTTTTGGAGTGACGGTAATTGAGACTAGCTTTCTTTTCATATTTTGTTAGCATTTTCTTTATTTTTTATTTCCTTATTGGGGGATTAATGGTTTACAGTTGACAGTAAAATACAACAGTTTTTACATACATAACATTTCCCAATTTTCCACATAACAATTCGACCCCTACTAGGTCCTCCTCTGCCATCATGTTCCAGGAACCCCCCCCCCCCCGAGTCTTTTACTTTGGTGAAGTAAAAATTCTCATAGTAATGAAAAAAAAGAATATAAATACTTTTCTGGAAATATATTTATAATTATATAATTTATATACTTATAAATATATATCTTTCCCACCTAAACAAATATATATATAAAAACATATATTTATATATAAACAAATATATATTTATAAATAAATATATATATATATATATTCCCACCTATATATTCCCCACCTAAATGAACTTTCAGTAGAGAAGGGGAGGTTTCTAGTTTCTTTTCCTTTAGAACTATAAATAAAATCTCTCAAGAGGTAAAAAGACCAGCAGTTCAGCAGACAACTCTCAAAATGGCTCTTGGTTTCGTATTATTTTCTTCCTTTGAAATATAAACACATATCTCCAGGCAGGTAGGTCCCCAAAGAATTCTTTTACTGCCATTCAGTTATCATCAAATATTCAAGGTTTGATTTTTGAGCAACAATTCACTAGAAAGTCCAAGCCTTACAGGAACATGAAAATATTTAACAACTGTCCAATATAGAGAGGGGGCATGATAAAAATACTTCCTGACTTCCAATGAACAGTAAAGCTACTCTGAGACATCTGGATAAAAGTATATCACAATGTGGTGACCCCAGCAGTAGTTTGGGACTATTAGCATATAAATGACCTCACCCTAGGGAGGTGCTTCAGAGAAGGGACTATATAAAAGACTGGACTTTGAGCACCTGACTCTCTTTGCCTGCGGCTTCTTCTCCTCCTTCTTCTAGCGTTTGCCCTTCTTCCGTAGCCAGTCAACAGCGTCAGGTTGAGCCTGATGTCAAGTTTTGAGACCTCCTTTGAATCTGGAGAGGTGGCAGTTGTTGACTATGTGGGTCACAGTCTGTCTGGAGCCGCAGGGGCAGTTCGGGTCGTCTCTGGCTCCCCAGCGATGGAACATAGCGGCGCACCGGCCATGGCCTGTTCGATAGCGATGGAGGAGGGCCCAATCATAACGTGCTAGGTCAGAGCCCGGTTGACGCTTGCAGGGGTCTGTGATGAGGTGTTTGTTCTTGACCTCAGCTGACTGCCAGCTCTGTTTCCAAGAGTCTGGAACAGAGGAGTTCAGTGTAGGCGTAGGGGACCAGATTGGGTGATGAGACGTCAAGCGTTGGACAGGGTGGGCGAAGATATCCGCGTATATTGGCAGGTCCGGTCGAGCGTAGACGTGGGAAATGAACTTAAATGACATGGTGGATGGATGCCTGGGTCCTGATCAGAAGCATCTCGGAGGTGATGCCCCAGGCATCCATCCACCATGGCTACTTCTCCTGGGAACTGAACACGTGTGACTGTGCTAGCCGGTAAACTTTTAGACCCCTCTACAGCCATGAGCAACATTTACCAGAGCTGATAATTGTTTATCTTATGGGACTAAACTTTGCTAACCATATTCAGACTTTATCGACCTAGCGTACACTTAACCCTTGATGATAAGTGCTTATTTTGCCTTTTACCTGTTTCACCCTAGTAAACTGTGTATTGTTTAAACCAGTTCCCAGCTCTCACTGTGAATCCTTTTACTCGAGAAAGCAGCCCCAACCTTCAAACCCCTTATTAAGATAATTTACAACATCAAGAGAAAAGCAAGTCCAGGAGAGACTACTACAAATAAATGAGCAATGTATTAAGATATATTGGGTTACTGGAAAAGTCCTAACAGATTTTAGCAGAGTCATGACTTTTCTGATGGTTCAATATATCAAGATCTTGTTAATTGATGCAGTCTTTAAAATGTACAAACAAAATGAGCAAATAGATAGATGATGACCAAGAACTAAGAGAACAGAGAAAGACAGGGAGATAGGACTTCTGCCTGAGTCCCCAGAGGTCCCAGGATATGTGAAGTTTAATAGCCTTCAGGATGGAGAGCAAGTTCTCCTATATACCTGGGCTCCTGAGCAATCAGATTAACATTAGATAGATTGATAAGTGAAAAGATCTACTATAATAACATGGCTGTGAAGTCTATATGGATGTCAACAATGGGGCAGAATGAAGGTAAGAAATGGAATAGGGGACTGGAGCTCAGGCTAGATGCTCTACAATTAGAAATTTGCTCTGGGACATAGATTTTTTTTTTTTCCCAGTAGAAAGGCTTGCCTGGCAAAAATTCCAATTCTAGGTAAGATGAATAATTTTCATGCTTCTTGGAAACTATAGGGGACATTAAAAGTTTCTTGTAAGCATGCAAGGTCTCCAATGAATTCACATGCCTATGTGAAATGTCTTGTGGTAACCTACCCTTCACAAACAACAATTAAAGAACATATATTTTTCTCAAGTGCACATGAAGATTTATTCTGGTGCTATTGTTAAAAAAATTAAAAAACAGCATATTTCAAAGATGCCATAACTGATAAACATACAGACCATGAACTCTATAGTCAATGCAGTCAAGTAAGACCGTATTTTTTTTTTTCCTCCAGGATTAGTGCTGGGGCTCAGTGCCTGCACCATGAATCCACTGCTCCTGGAGGCCATTTACCCCCCTTTTGTTGCCCTTGTTGTTGTAACCTTGTTGTGGTCATTATTGTTGTTATTGATGTTGTTTGTTGTTGGCTAGGACAGAGATAAATGGAGAGAGGAGGGGAAGACAGAGAGGGGGAGAGAAAGATAGACACCTGCAGACCTACTTCACCACTTGTGAAGTGACTCCCTTGCAGGTGGGGAGCCAAGGGCTCAAACCAGCCTGTCCTTGTGCTTTGCGCCACGTGCGCTTAACCCCCTCCCCTGTGTTACCGCCCGACCCTCGTAAGACCGTATTTTAAAAGGAAAAAAAAAGTACATTTGAAAGTTGAAAAATGTTAGATAATCCATGATGTATAAATGAAAACATAAGAAAAGAAGGACTTTTATGACTGTAATGATGAAACATACCAAAGAAGCAAAACCTATGGACTGTGACCAATGCAGTCACTTAGAGGTCTTCAAATTTAGATTGGGATAGAAGAAATATCTGGATTCAGTGGTACTAGTATTTATTTTTAGAGCTGAGAAAATGGGTCCTAGGGAAAACGCAAGCACAGTCACCTGACAGATGGAAAGAGATTTTTCTCTCAGCCTCTCCCTTACTCAAGAAAATTTATTTCCTTCTCCCCTGTTGCCACACCGAAGCAGAGCACCATTCTACACAGGAGGAAACCGTGGAGGGGTGGGGGGCAAAAGATACCTACCCCCAGAGCATGCAAAGACCTGTCCTAACTACTTCCTGTCCAGGATTTAATTGTACACACATTGTGTCCTTTTGCAGAGAAAAAGAAAATCTAGGGGAATCAGCAGTTATCCAACACAGGCACTCAAAAGTCTAAGCACGCAATACAGTCATGGAAGTCATGAGGCGCATGTGTGCGCCATCTTGGCCACCAGCATACGCTCATCTTATCATCCCAAGAGGCTTTCAATCTCCTCAAAGGACAGACCGGATCCTGCAGGAACTGAAGACTCCTACAGCTCAGCCCAGACTTCGCTCTCTTCAACTGTGTGAAATCTACACTCTGGCAGAGTTAATGCCGTGCATGGTTCAGTCGCTTTGACTTCACCCTGGCACCTTGATTATGGAAATGTGAACATTGGCTCAGCCTGCTGTTCAGAAGTCTTCCTGTTCTGTGTTGGATCCAGATGTCAGAAACAGTCTCATTTTACTGAGGGGTCTGCATATCTCTATCTGGAGATGATAGACAGACTGACAAACAGACATAGCTAGCTAGACAGATGTGCTCCAACACTGGAAGAATGGTAACCTCCATTTCTCTCTGTCCTATCCAACAACAATGGCATCAATAACTACAACAATAAAACAAAGGCAACAAAAGGGAATAAATAAATATTTTTTTTAATTAAAAAAAAAGAAGAAAGAAGAAAGTCATGAGGAAGAGACAAACATGGGGTAGCTTTGTGCTATATTTATCAGGACCAGAGTAACGTGTCATCTGTTTACAAGAGATTCGGAATGTGGGATTCAAGCCCCGGCTACTGAAGGGCCAGCTGTATTTTACCAGGTGTAACAGACCACATTTGTTTATATATCTCTAACTTCAAAAATCTATAAGTAAGTAAAGTACAGTTGGCCCTTTCCCTCAGCCCTTAGTGCTTCATTACATTTTTAATGCAATATAAATTAGTGTGTGTGTGTGTGTGTGTGTGCGCGCGCGTTTAGTATTTTATTTTAAGGAAAGAAAGATACAGACAGGAAGACATGGAGAGAAAGACAGAACACTGCTCAGCTCTGGTTTACAGTGGTGCCATGGACTGAACTCAGCCTGGGACTTCAGAACCTCCGGCATGCGAGTCCTTTGTAGAACCATTAGGCTGTCTTTCCAGCCTCAAAAATGTATTTATTTCTTTACTAGTGAAAAGAGGAAGAGAGATGGAGAGCCAGAACTCGGGACCTCACACTTGAGAGCCCAGTGCTTTATCTACTGTGCCTCCTCCTAGGATAAATTATGCTTTGGCAAGGTTGCTGGTCAACCTTGATTAGTAGTTAAATTTAGGTGGAGATGAAAGCTAGTCTTATCAGCCAGGGTCATTTCCTGAACTCCTCTACAGCTCAAATGAAACAGTGTATTAAGCAGCCTCTGGGTGGTGGTAAAACCGTTTCTGCATTTTTACGCATCAAAGGGTCTTGGTAACCCCAGCAGACAGGAAGATTAAATGAACATGGTGCCTGTGGGTGGGTGGTCTGTGAGACCTACTCAGTGCTGGACCTAGTACTGTGTCATAAAATCATTTATAAATAAGCCTTTTAACAGGCTGACAAGATGGCAAAAGTCAGTGCAAACCCCCCAGGCTTAAGGCATTTAAATACAAGGCAAAACCAGAACAGCTTCTAGCTATTCTGCACATCAGAAGATCAAGCCTCTACACCTGGCCACAGAATGGAGGCAATTGAGTAGAAATCTGCCCCCCTGACTCCGGGGTGGCCTGTGACAAGACTCCTTCACCAAGTTTCCCTGCAGACCCAGTTTTTGCCAGAATATATATAACCAAGATATTCCTGCTAAAAGGCTGTTATCTGGGTCTTTCTGACAACCCTCCCTGCCTCACCTGTGAGGCAGATGGCTCCTTTTTTCAGTCTACCCTACCTTTCTCTTGGTGACTTTCTTCACTTGCTTATTCCAAAACACTTTATAAAACCTTTGCTGCTGTCTAATTTTCTCTCCCAGTTCCCCTGTGCATCATCAGTCATAAGAAGGCAAAAATCTTGGGAGTCGGGTGGAAGCGCAGCGGGTTAAGCGCAGGTGGCACAAAACACAAGGACCAGCGTAAGGATCCAGGTTTGAACCTCCGGCTCCCCACCTGCAGGGGAGTCGCTTCACAAGTGGTGAAGCAGGTTTGCAGGTGTCTATCTTTCTCTCCCCCTCTCTGTATTCCCCTCCTCTCTCCACTGCTCTCTGTCCTAACAACGACAACATCAATAATAACTACAACAATAAAACAACAAGGGCATGAAAAGGGAATAAGTAAATAAATATTTATTTTAAAAAAAGGCAAAAATCTGTCTTCTCTGAGGTCCTCTGTGGTTGACACAGCTTAAACTTGACTTTGAGGCTGCAGCTGAAGCTAAAGGCACACACACGGGCTTTGGGAAGTGGGGCTCTACCAGGAAGCAGGAGCAGCCAGAGGAAGGGAGGACTCTGGTGGGTTGGGTCAGGGCCTTCTGCTGAAGGCTGGGGCTTCCCTGTGTGGGGGGTGGGGTGGAGGGAAATGGTCTGCAGAAGAGAAGGAAAGGCAGCTGAGAGCCCAGACCCAGGGCTTGTAGACCCCTTCTCTCAGAGTTGGATCTTCAGGACTGACCCTGCTTCCCCAAAATGTTGAGACAGGCTTTTGCCCAGGTGTCCAATTGCTGGTCCTTTGCAACCTGCGTCACTTACTAGGTGGAACCAAGGTCAGCAGGGGTCCTGGGAGCTGAAACCTCAAGGCAAACTTCTAAGAATGCAGATTCTCTAAATTTAGACTTCTCTCTGGAAATAGCTCTTTTTCCTTAATTGGAGAAGTACTCTTAAGACAGGGGAACCATCCAGCGGCAGGGTGTTGGCATATATGAAGGCAGACCCTTCACTCCTTCCCCTTTTCTCCTTTCTCCTTCACTGCCATCAAGCTTGTTGTTTGCATGAAGAATCCACTACAGCCAGCGGCCTTTCCGCCGCCCTTCTATCTGGATAGGACTGAGGGAAATTGAGAGAGAAGGACAAATACCTGCAGCATTGCTTCCTGAGAGACCTCCAGTGTCTTAAAACAAAAACAGGTGCATCTGGGAGCAAAGTGCCCTCGACTGCACCTAGTGTCTGGGGTGAAACCAGAGGTAATGGAGGAATTTTGGGCAGACCTCTCCTCCACTCAAATGCCAATAACCTGACCACCCACCCTGTCTGTATACCAACCCCCTCCCTACTCCCTTCCTCCTTTTTACCCAGGTAAAGCTTCCTAACTTATAGGAAAGAAGACTCATCAGACTCCATTGTCTGCCAGCCCTCCGGTTTTATCTTAATAACTTTCCTTGGTTCCCGCAGATACCCACCTGTCTCTCTGTCTCTCTCTGTATCTCAACCTCTGATACTTTTTTCATCACTTCTTCCCCCTCCTCCCACAGGTGAAGACTGAGGGGGCTTGAACCCAGGTCTTTGAACCTGGTATCATATGCATCTGAATGGGATACACTTCCTCAGAAGCCCTGAACCATTTCCTTTCCTCTTCATACTCTTTGTCCTCCCTCCTCCTTCATACTCTTTGTCCTCCCTCCTCCTTCTCCTCCCTCCTCCTTCCCCCTCCTCCTCCTCTCTCTCTCATCATGGAAAACCCTCTCCCTTCTCCAGGATGCTCTGCCCTATCTCATTCCTTAGGGCAGGACACACAACCTCACGTTCATACCATTTACTTGACAGTTCACAGGTATTTGAATCCTAGCTAAATTTGACCCCCCTCCCTAATAATTGGAAGTTAATTTGTTTGCTCATCTGGCCTTGGAAGAATCCAGAGAAGCTCCCCTGCATCCAATAGATCCTAGGATGCTTTGCCCAAACAGGCCCTTTGCCTTTGTTTTAGGTTATTTTTGCCTAGTTGGGCCTCACAGATACAGGATCTCACTGCTTCTGAGCCATTTTTTTTTTTCAGAGAGAGAGGAGAGAGACAGAAAAGGGGAAGAGGGAGGAGAAACAGAAGGAGAGATAGAGACAGACAGATAGAGAGAGAGAGAGAGAGATAACACCACAGTCTCAAAGCTTTCCCTGGTACCATGGCAAATCCCATGTGGTGTCAGGGTCTGAATCTGGGCTGTGGACAGGACCAGGCACAGGCCTGTCAGCGAGCTAACTCTCTTCCGTGCCCTCTTGGAAGTCCCCAAACTGAAATATCTCACTCGTGTGCATGTTGACTTCCTGCTAGGGTCTCAACTCATCTGCTCCCAGGGCCATTGCTAGATTAAACAAGCCCTAGGTCAAGGTGCGTTCACATTTGGCGAGAGACTTAGGTTGAGCCTGAGGTACTTGGGCAACACACTTGTGCTGGTGGTGCAAAAAAAGCAATGAGCTTTATTTCCACACCCCTGCACTGACCTCAGCCAGTCCTTTAGACTGGAGGCATCTCTTTTTGACCTGAGCCACTGAACTATGCTATTTAAAGTAAATCATCTTAAAACACAAAGCTAGGTGTTGTGCTATAGCATGACATTGAGGTGTAATTGACCGCAACTAGAGTCAGCCTCAACGACTGAAGTAACTTGCCAGTGGCTGGAAGTCCAGCCTTTGCCCGAGCGATAACGTGACTGGCGTGGGGATGGTAGCTGCCCCTGGGGCTTGCACACACGTGAAGTTAAACCTTGATAACCTTTCTCACGATCTGGCTGATCCTTACCCCTGATTTTCCCTGCGCCTTTTGTACCAGCTGAAGCTTCCCAGGACCTGCCAGACTGTTGCTGACTGGAATAATATGAACAAGGGGCTGAACTTTAACTAGCTAATGCTTGGGCTTATGAGAATGGCTTATTTACCCCTGCCTATAACTTATTTTGTGGCACCTAATATATTAAAGTTCCAAATTCCTGTACCACCATAATAAAGCTTTGATTGTTTAAATTCTCTCCCAGATGCCCCACAGCTGAGCCTTTATTTTAATTACAAGAGTTAGGTGCCTCTCCATTGACATAACAGGAAGTGGGATTTTAAGGCTCCAGTTTACTTGATGAAAACCATAAGAGCCAGATAGGTGGAACATCTGAGGAAGGAAAGCTATTAGTGAGCGGCAATGTTGTGTGACAGAGCATAGGATCTGCATGCTATAAGGTCCTGGGTTCAATTCCTAGGGCAGCCAGTGCTGGAGTGATGCTCTGGTTCTTTCTCTCAGACATACATGCATTTTTAAAAAAATGTCTGCAGCCCAGGAAGTATTGCAGTGGATAAATTGTTAGGCCCACATCCATGGGATACTGGGTTCAATCCCTGGCATTCCACATGGCTCTTATAAATATGTTACATAGTATTTTTTTAGTTAGTTATTTTTATGATTTTCATTTTTAATACTTGTTTACAACATTGTAAGATCATAGCACTTTCCACACTACACCCACGCCTCCCCAAGGTGAAAGCCACAGTGCTCTGAGGGTCAGTTTGTTTGCTTCTGTTTTTTCTTTTTTTTTTAATTTTTTTCCTCCTCCAGGGTTATTGCTGGGCTCGGTACCTACACCATGAATCCACCGCTCCTGGAGGCCATTTTTTTTCCCCCTTTTGTTGCCCTTGTTGTAGCTTCATTGTGGTTATTATTATTACCCTTGTTGACGCAATTCGTTGTTGGATAGGACAGAGAGAAATGGAGAGAGGAGGGGAAGACAGAGAGAAGGGGAGAGAAAGACACCTGCAGACCTGCTTCACCGTCTGTGAAGCAACTCCCCTGCAGGTGGGGAGCCGGGGGCTCGAACCGGGATCCTTATGCCGGTCCCTGCGCTTTGCGCCACATGCGCTTAACCCACTGCGCCACCGCCCGACCCCCCTGTTTTTTCTTTGTAAGCTCATGTGTTTCAGTTTTCTATGTCCCACAAATGAGTGAAACCATCCAGTGATTGTCTTTTACCAACTTTATATATATGTGTGTGTGTGTGTGTGTGTATATATATATATATATATATATATATATTAGAGGAACAGTTACAGAGGAAGTTGGGAAGTTGAAGGTGATCTCTTTGTATCTGGTCAAAACAACAGCCTTCCAGGAGGCCTGCCAGCTCTCAGAAAGTCAGGGTTTGGAGCCACAGAGAACTTTGGGCTCTACCAGTAGTGTGACTGAACAAGAGGCCCTATTCAAACCTCACCTTCTTAATATGTAAGGCTAGGTAGGGTAAGGTATTCCTATGCTTAAAAATAATTGTGGTACATCAGTTAGAATAATGCAAAAGAGACAGATGCCTGGCAAGCATAACGTGAAAGACTTCTCTCCTCCCCCAGGGTTTGACAGATAGACCTGAGCAGCTCTGCACCATCTTTCCTTTGTAGTGCGGAGTTCATGACAGCAGAGTCACATTACATTCTGTCTCCGGGCTAGGTGAATCCCAAGGCACCATGCGCTTTGTCTATCTATTTCGCTATAAAAATTCCAAGATATATCAAACCCCTCCCTTTTTTTTTTTTTTTTTTTTTAACTGTAGTCAATAAGGCAATGTTAGACCTCGTAAAGTTTGATTTCTTTTGGGCTCTCAGAAAAGTCATGACATTTCTTTTCACAGGAAAACATAGAAAAATACTCTTAACTTTTCTGACAGCCCAATAGCAGTGAAGTCATGTAATGATGGTCTCTCTGTAGTTGTAGATAAAATGGAGCTGTGGGGTCTCTCCAAGTGGAGACATTTCAGGAAAGGACCTGTGATTTAATCTGCGACATGGATTAGATAGAGCACAGGGCTGAGGGAAGGAGCAGCCTGTCCTCACGTTGTGAATCCACATTTCACACTGTCCAAATGCCATGCCACACGGAGCGGTTCTCCTTTCTGTTCCTCCTTGGAGCTGATTAATTATGAAGTGTGGGGCCTCTCTGATGACACTAAGGCTGCAACTCAAAGGAAGAGAAAAAGCTTTGACCTTTAGGGACTTGGTGGATTTATAGAAATCCATCTTCCAGGCATCCTCCCTGAAAAATGCTCTTATCTACAAACCAGAGAGACATGCCACACTCTCAAGTAACAGTGAGGGCTCCCCCAGAAAGCTGGGGCTCTGTTCATGGATCCTAAGAGTTTGTTTGTGCAAAGAGTTACTGCAGAGGACAGTACACAGGCCTTTAGACTGGACCTTATAAGCACAGACGTCTGAGTGCAAATAGAACATTACACAGGCACTTTCTAAGCTTAAGGGGTCTTGGCAGCTATGGGATTTGGTTTGAAGTGCTTTTGTTCTTAGATTATATAGATCATTCACTTTATTTATAAATAAAGCGAATCAGTCAAAACTCAATAGGATACTTTATTTATTTTTTATTCCTTACTAATTCACTGTGAAATTTTCTTTCCTGTCCTTAGATAAAAGAAAAAAGTCTCATGTACACTCCTAGAAAACCATAAACCATAAAAACTCCACCCCAAACTACTAGAAACTATCAATAAATTCAGCAAAGTAGCAGGCTGTATGTGTATACAAGGCAATACACATAACCTGTGACATTTCTACACAAATGATGAGTTAGAGGGATGGGGGAAAGGAATCAGTCCCACTTACAACTGAATGTTAAAATATCAAATGCCTTGGAGCAGACCTGCCAAAAGAAGCAAAGACCATAGGATATAGTTTCCACACTACACCAGGTCCCCAAGTACACACCACAACACTCTGGAGTCTTAGACACAGAGAATGTCTACAGTAAAAACTGTGAGACATTGTTAAAAGAAATAGAGACAAAACAAAATGAAAAAAACCTCCCTGCTCACGGACCAGAAGTATAAAATTCAAAATAGTTATTCATAAACTCACAAAGCATTCATAGGCTCATAACCAACTTTTTGTAAAAATATCAATAGAATTCTTGAAGGATATTGAACAAATAATTCCAAAATTTGATAAGGGACCACAAACAGCCATAGCAATTTTGAAGGAAAACAAAAACAACCTGCGACATCATACTTTCTGAATTACAATCCTCCACAAAACAGTAATAATTCAAACAGTGTGGTATTAGAAATACAGGCCCTCACATCCACGGAACATAATGGAAATAAAGCCACAAATCTATGGAAGTCTAATATAAGACAATGGATAACCTCAAACAGGAAAAAAGACACATCTTTGACAAATTATATTAAGAAAGCTGATCAGTCACTTTAAGAAAAATAAAAACAGATTGTTTCTTAACATCGCATAGTAAAATTAACTCAGAATGTTTTAATCTTTTGGGTATTAGACTGGAAGCTATAAAATACATAGAATAAAGCATTGGTGAAACTTAAGGATATATATATATATATTATTTTAAAGAGAGGGAGAGAGAGAGAGACATACAGGAGATAGGCCAGAGCACTGCTCAGCTCTGGCTTATGGTGAGGCTGAGGCCTGAACCTGTGACTTCAGAGGCTCAGGCAGTAAAGTCTTTTGCAGAACCATTATACTGTCTTCCCAGCCCCACTTTAGGATCTTAATATCAAAGATCCATTTGGAGATACAATCCCATGGGTAAAAGAAACTAGAGAAACAATGAACAATGGGGCTAAAGCACACTAAAAAGCATTGATATAAACACACACAAAGATAAAAAGGGAGTGTAGCAATTGACAAGAGATCTTTGCGCAGCAGATATCTGACAAGGGATTGACTGAAACATTTACAAAGAAATCATACAGCTCAGTAACAAGCCAGTAAAAAAAAATATTAAAAAGGAGGGGTGGGAAATATCTGATTAGATAATTCTCCAATGCAGCCATGCAGATGTCCTGGAGACATGACAAACACTTCCACATCACTTGCTCATTACTAGAGAAATGCAACGTAAAACCACAATGAGATAACGCTTCAAACCTGCGAGAACGGCCGACATCCTCAAACCAAGATCATACCCAATGTAAAGCTTATTCTCACCTCTAAGGTGAGAGCTTACCTTGAGCAGACCACGCAAGAGAGAGTGAAGGTGGCAGCCCCTTTCTTGTCATTTCCTCTCTTCCACAGGATTCAGCTGTTCCTTTCAAGGGACAAGATAAAAGAATACAGTTACTTGTGGTTGTAATTGGTCTCTGAGGCAATCTGGTAACAGCAGCAGTAGATGCAGAGGCTAGGGTGTTTTTTGTGGATTTTCAGATAGACCCATATAACTGGGGTCTCTCACTTGGTACAGAGGTGCCTTGACTGTTAGATGCTTGTGACAGTACTTAACATTTGTGTCCATATCTTTGATTTGCTGTGCTTAACACTTTAAAAAAGTTATTAATGTGGGTCGTTGGGCATTGGCATATCTGGTTAAAAACATGTTACCATGTGCATGGACCCACGTTCAACCTCAGGTCCCCACTTGTAGTGAGGAAACTTTGGGAGAGGTGAAGCAGTGCTGCAGGTGTCTCTATCTCTCTGTCTCCTCCTCCTCTCTCAATTCCTTTGTCTGTCTGTCTCTATCAAACAGATAAATCCATAGTAATAAAGAGATTACTAAAGTAACTGATGTGGCATTGGTCTGCACTATCATATAGGCTACAGGTGCATAGCCTTGCAATCCTACACCTGTGAATGTTATTGAAACAGCATGTCTCCACCAAACAGGTTCTTTCTATCCTTCGCCAGACAACTGACCCCTTGTACCTGATGTGCCTGCCCACCCTACTGCTTCCTTTCTAGTAGCCACCACTGTGCCCTTCAGAGTTTGTCTACATTTTATACTGTTATGTGTCGGCCACCACGTGAGTGGTATCGGTGTCTCTGTCTCACTTCTCCTACTGAGCATACTGCCGTCTAAGTCCAGCTGTGTTGTAGCAAGTGGCATCTGTCTGTAACAACTGAATAAGATTTCATCATGTATGGACTAAAGTCATATGAACTTGTTATACTAAGCCAACTAATTGTATATATGCAAATTTATAGCAGAAATAAATGCCCCCAACACCACTAGGTAACCAATAATATAATGTCCCCTAACTTGCTCCTATGTCTACAGAAGCACACGTGCTGCAAATATTAATGGAAGTGAGTGTTTATTTTTACTTAATGAAGGTTGCCATCTCGGCGGCACACTGGTGATGTGTACCCATCATGACTCAAGCATTTTTCCTTCTGTCTTAATCACAGAGTCAGCACACTGCAGAAAGCAGGACTAAGGACCTTCTCTCATGAGCTCGGCTGTGTTCAAGTGGGATGGAACTAGACTGGTGACATTATCAAAGAAGTACTGCCTCTTGCTTATTCCTTTCATTTTACTTTTTTCCAGTGGAATAGGAGCCACACATCTGTATAACCTTACTGCTGTGGGTCACTTTTTCCTTCAGATACAGAAATAAACAGAAGATGCCACAATGCCAGAGCTTTCTTCATTGCTGTACCACTTTCCATGTGGTGCCAGGGCACAAACTTGGACCTCAAAAAAAGGGAATGCAGGCACCCTGTCAGGTGAGCTATCTCTCCAACCATTCTCACTGTGTGTGTGTGGTGGGGGGAGGCACATTCTCTGCCCTCATGGAAATGGCTTTCATGTTAAGTCTCAGAAAGAAACTTGACAACATAACTACAGTGCTCATTCCTGTCCTGTAGCCAGGCACCTGGACATGATAAATAATAGTTTCTACATGAGTAACATTTCTTACTTGTCCACATAACAACACCTGTTATTGTACAGGTCCTGGGAAAGGATGACAGAGGACCTAGGAGGGTTGCATTGTTACTTTTGCTGTTTTATTCATGTCAGGTTTTAATTTCCTTTCTTTCTCTGTGTTGTGCTACATCTCACTAAATTCGGCTATTTTTACATTTTATTTATTTTCCTTTTTGTTGCCACCCCCTTTTTTTAATAAACTTTGCATGCTGCTTCTTTGTTTTTTTTTTAAGATTTTATTTATTTATGAGACAGAAAGGAAGAGAGAGAAAGATCCAGACATCACTCTGGCACATGTGCTGCCAGGGACCAAACTCAGGACTTCATGCTTGAGAGTCCAAAGCTTTACCACTGTGCCACCTTCCGGATCACGCCCTTATTGTTTTTATCATTGTTGTGATTATTATCATTGTTGTTATTGATGTCGTTGTGCAGGATAGGAAACAGAGAAATGGAAAGAGGAGGGGAGGACAGAGAGGGGGAGAGAAAGAGAGACATCTTCAGACCTGCTTCACTGCTTGTGAAGGGGTCCTAGTAAGATAAATAGCTGAGAGTCTACTTGTCTTTGGCACCATGTTTCTCTTTGAGAAGTAGACATAGTAGCACCTTGTGTGTAGAGTTGACATGCTAGGTCCTTCCTCTCTGCTCTGCTGAGATGGCAGAATGGCACCTGCTAGAATCACTTGAGAGGGAATTCAGTTGAGAAGACAGTGATGTCAAGCGCTGACATGTCACCACCTCTTTCCTGGTGAGGATGCCCTGAGCAGGTGCTTTTGAAGACTTAAAGATCCTTTTGACAGCAGAATAAAGGCCAAGGACACTCCAGGAGAGAAGAGCCAGAACACACTGCTATTGGCAGCTCCGATGGGAGCGGTCTGCGACTCAACAGCTGCCCCCAGGGACAGGGTCACAGCACACTGGAGCAGTAGGAGCCACCTTATGAGCCCTTCTGAGAGGAGTGAGGACAGGGAGCTTCCCTGGGGGGCTGGCCAAAGGGAGTGCTCAGGCGGGATCAGAGGCTTCTGGGTATAGAGAAAACAGCACAGAGAAATACTCCTCTGCAGAAAACAGCTCTGCTTAGTGGGCTGATGCCAGCTCAGGGGCCACTGGAGGCCAAGAGGGGGAGCTGCCTGGGAACTGAGAGCTTGTAGCACTTGTGAGACAGGATGGATGGACAGACAGACAGACAGGACAGCAGCCCTCCCCCATGGCAAGGCCAGAGGCACCTGGAAGAGCTTAGGTTCCAAGGTGGGTGTTCTGGTCCGCTGACAGAGTGAGCAGGGCTTTTGCTACAAGAGTTCAGTGGTCAAATAACATCATTGCAAGACTGGCCAGCTCCTCATGGGGCGCGAGCGCTTCCACACTACGATCATCCTCTCTGGCATTATGCTATTCCACTGCAGAATACTGTGCCCCAGGATGGTTCCGTAGCCCCCATGTCCACTTGGTCGATTCCAAATTATATTCCTCCATGAGGATAATTTCTGGAACCATCCATTCCACCCCGGTTCCATGGCTGCCAGTTCTTCGCAACATCGCCCCGCCAGATATTCGTCAGGATGCGGCACCATCTAAGTTCATTTCCCACGTCTACGCTCGACCGGACCTGCCAATATACGTGGATATCTTCGCCCACCCTGTCTAACGCTAGACGTCTCGTCACCCAATCTGGTCCCCTACGCCTACACTGAACTTCTCTGTTCCAGTCTCTTGGAAACAGAGTTGGCAGTCAGCTGAGGTAAAGAACAAACACCTCATCACAGACCCCTGCAAGCGTCAACCCGGCTTTGACCTAGCACGTTATGATTGGGCCCTCCTCAATCGCTATCGAACAGGCCATGGCCGGTGCGCCGCTATGTTCCATCGCTGGGGAGCCAGAGACGACCCGAACTGCCCCTGCGGTTCCAGACAGACTATGACCCACATAGTCAACGACTGCCACCTCTCCAGATTCAAAGGAGGTCTCGAAACTTTACATCAGGCTCAACCTGACGCTGTTGACTGGCTACGGAAGAAGGGCAAACGCTAGAAGAAGAAGTGGTCAAATTGTGCAGCAAAACTATATCCTCCAAACCTGATTCTCTGGCTCACAGAGAACCTACGTCAGTCAAGGAGATAGACAGATAGACACTTGCAGCCTCTCCTATACAGATATTTATAATGTGATTTTATTTTTAAATGATTTAATATATTTAGTTTGGACAGAGACAGAAAGGAGTTGAAAAGAAAGGGGGAGGCAGAAAGGGAGGTAGGGAGGAAGGAAGAAGGGAGAGAGGGGGAGAGACCTGCAACATTGCTTCACTGCTTATGTGGATTCCCCACTGCAGGTGGGGCCTGGGGGCTTGAACCCAGATCCTTCCTTATGCAAAGTAATATGTGTACTCAGCCAAGTGTGCCACCACCCAGCCCTATAATGTGATTTCATGTCATGATATTTTATACTTTTTATTCAATTAGGCAAAGTTCTGTACATCACCACTTGCAGGTTAGTTATCAAACTAAAGCAAAAATAGCCAACATTATGGGTCCCATAGAAGATACCTAAAATAGACTTGCTAACTTCTCTTTACTCTAAGATCCTATTCTCATCTGATCTATTCCTACTTTTTGGTTTTTTTTATTAACCATTATAAACCAATAAACGAAATGGTTTATCAACCATTTTGTCCTGCTTTGTATTTTAAAACATTTCAGCCACCAAGTTGCAATGATTTGTATTATCATCCTATTTTTAATTATCTCATGAATCTACTTCTCTGTCTTTTCTCATTTATATGAGCATGAAAGTTTTCTGGGGGCTGTGCAGTAGCACAGCGGGTTGAGCGCATGTGGTGCAAAGTGCAAGGACCGGCATGGGGATCCTGGTTCGAGCCCCCGGCTCCCCACCTGCGTTGCTTCATGGGTGGTGAAGCAGGTCTGCAGGTGTCTATCTCTCTCTCCCCCTCTCTGTCTTTCTCTCCTCTGTTCATTTCTCTCTGTCATATCCAACAGTGAACGACATCAACAGCAATGATAATAACCACAACAAGGCTACAACAACAGGGGCAACAAAAGGAGGAAAAAAATGGCCTCCAGGAGCAGTAGATTCATGGTGCAGGCACTGAGCCCCAGCAATAACTCTGGAGGCAGAAAAAAAAGAAAGTGCACTTTTCTATGCCAGCATAGTCGGTGACTTTTCTGATATTAAGACAAATTTCTCTGCTGTGTGAAAAGAGACTACTAATGCCACAGAATATACGTCTACTCTCCCCTTCTTCCTGCTCAACTTCCTCCCTCCCTTCAATGTCAACCCAATATCACCTATTTCCAAAGTTTTGACAAATTAGCTTTATATCTTGAGGTTCAGATTCTTTTTTAAAAAATTCTTTCACAATGTCTCACATCCATTTAAGAATTCCCCTGTAAGCCATTTATATTCTGTGTGCCAATCCAGTGACATTTAAACTGAAAACTATTTTATTGCATGTTTTCAAAGGCCAGGAGGTTTCAGAGAGAAATCTAAAGCAGGTAACTTCTGCAGAGTTCACAGAAGCCCTGTCCCCCCTAAACCTAGACCAGGACAGGCAGCCCCCTCCCAGCAAAAAGACCCTCAGGGGCATTTTGTGTCTGCAGCTAAGTGGGTGTACAATTCCGTCACATTTCATCCTTGATGGCAGGAAGGGACATGGAAGAGTTTCTGATCGATCCTGGCCATGGGGCTGGAAGGCAGAAGCTTGGTGTGTAGAACACTTAGATCTGGGCCCAAATCCCTTCCCTGTCACTTCATCACATGACAGCCTGCAGTCACTGGCCCTCAGAGCATCAGCCTGCTCTGTGAAAAGGAAGGAATAACATCTCCTGAGGTGAGATGAGAACATACAAGACCCCAGACCTCCAGGGAGGGTTAAGTCTGCGTCCCTGCCATTTTTTGCTTGACCAGAACGTTGCGTAGATATTGCCTTACAGAGAGTAAAACTAATTTGAAATTCTAACCTCATGTCTGTCTCTCCCACTGGGAAGAGGAGCAATTCGAAAAATAACACCCCTCCTCTCCAGCCAAGCATGTCCATTTCCCTTTCTGTGTTCAACTTTCTGTCTCTGTCCAGACACACGTGGCAGAGCTGGAAGTGCCTTCAGCTGGCAGGTCTGCATCCTGTGAAGAACTGTCTTCTGGCTTTTTTAAAAAAAAATTATTTATTTATTCCCTTTTGTCCTTGTTTTTTATTGTTGTAGTTATTATTGATATCGTTGTTGTTGGATAGGACAGAGAGAAATGGAGAGAGGAGGGGAAGACAGAGAGGGGGAAAGAAAGACAGACACCTGCAGACCTGCTTCACCGCCTGTGAAGCGACTCCCCTGCAGGTGAGGAGCCGGGGGCTTGAACCGGGATCCTTATGCCGGTCCTTGTGCTTTGCGCCACATGCACTTAACCTGCTGTGCTACCACCTGACTCCCCTGTCTTCTGGCTTTTATCAATAGATTTGGTTTACCTCTTCCTAGTAAGGTGTGCCTGTAAATCACTGGAGGTTTAGATTGGAACCCAAAATCTAACCAACTCCAAAGTAAAACAGAAACTCAACATAGCTGTTGGGCCTAATTAAAGTTTTGATTAATCTGTATCTTTAAGTAGCTCTAGGCAGTGCTAACTGCTTTACAAAATGATGCATGGCCTCACACATCAATTCAGGAAATGTTTAAGCTTTCAGCTGAAAGGGACTTTGCTGGGACAAGTCTGCACGCTGCTCAAAGGCACAGAGACTCTAACATTGTTACCACTCATCTCTCTCCCTCTTAGCTTCCTCTTCCCAGATCTTTGCTGTGCATTTTTTAAAGTAAAATCCCACTTTTCTCATATGTCATTCACTCAGCAGCCTTTGGTTGACCCCATCTTACTTTAACCTACTAAAAAACTCTCCCCCTGCCACCCCCCAACCAAGGGAAAGAAATGCTGGGTCCTGTTCCACTCCATGACACCTACACTGCAGACCAGTGGAGGAGCTGTTGTTCTTTTCAAGTTTAGCATCACACAGCCTTGTGCTGTAATCACTGCCTTGATTTTGTTCATTGTACGACCTAGGTAGTGGATTCTTACATGTGACCCCAGAAAAAATGATGCAGGGGTCTTGCAATTCATCCCTAGAGAAGCAGTGTCAGAAGTACCAGCAAGATGTGAGAAATGCAGACTTTGGGGTATCTCCACAGACCCCTGAGTCTGGAAGCCCAAAGCCTGCATTCAAAAGGCCTCTCGGGGACTGCAACGCATGTCATGTAAATCAGGAAATAAGGTGTCACTGTTCTGTATCTAACTTCAAGACTTACACACACTATTCATCTGTCACCGCGGTCATTGCTGGGGCTAGATCACCTGACCACACCACTCCTGGGAACCATTTTCTTTTCCTTTGTCCCTTCCTCCCTCCCTCCTTTCCTCCCTCCCTTCCCTTTCCTCCCTCCCTTCCCTTTCCTTCCTTCCTTCCTTCCTTCCTTACTTCCTTCCTTCCTTCCTTCCTTCCATCCTCCCTTCCTCTCTCTCTTGATAGATACAAAGAGATAGATACAGAGAACAGGAAGAGCAACACCGAAAGCACTGTTCCATCACTTGTGAAGATTCTCTCCTCTGGGTGGAGACCAGGGATTGAACCCAGGACCTTGCAGCTCCTAGTCCACACCTGCATGGGGAAAACTTCACAAGCAACGAAGCAAGGCTGCAGGGGCCTATCTTTCTCCCTTTCTAGTTCCCCCTTCTCCCCCCTTCCCTCTTGATTTTTCTCTGTAACTACCCAAATAAATAAATAAAACAAATATTCTTAAAAATTGTTGGCACACTTTTTCATCAAATGTCTGGATGCATTTAGTTCTTAGAATCTGAATGATTAATGTCTTGCAAACTAGGACCATGACTAAAGCTGAACTGTGCATCCTAATGCAATCTGGTTTGAACAGACCATTTGCAATCTGAGTTGAAGAGACAGTGTATGCTGAGCCATCAAGACACCTGCCCCAAGCCTCCACTAAGGTGACTTAGTCCTGTGTCTGCTATCTGCAGGTACACACAGCATCTAAAGACACATACATAATAGAAAGTCAGGGCTGGGCAATGGCATATCTCCTGGAGTGCACACTTTACCATGTACAAAGACCAAGGTTCAAGCCACCAGTCCTACCCACAGTGGGAAGCTCCACAACTGGTCAAACAGTGCTGCAGGTGTTTCTTCTCTCTCTCCACTTTTCTTTCTCTCCTCTCAATTTCTTTCCTGTTGTTTTCTCCGGGCTGGCTTCACGGGCGGGTAACAGACGACCAGGGACTCATGGTTGAGCTGTACGCAGTATCTCTTTATTCATGCAGGATGCAGCGCAATCTATGCCAAGCTAAGCTAAACTAAAAACTAAAAACTACAATCTTGTCCTTATAAATATACTAGCCCAGTAGGGTGGGAACAGGATGCGACACAGAGAGGGTGGAGAGAAAAGTGACTGGTGAAAATCAGGGTATGACAAGGAGAGGGGGCGGAGCAGGTGAGAATTCTATCACTGAACCACCAACGCCCTGGAGGGAGGGTGGTGCTTATTAACAGCGGTTATGTAAATAGAATGAAGTGGTTATGTAAATAGAATCGTGTTAAGCAGGAGGGATTAAACTAATGAAACAGAAGGGGTTTTTAGAAGCATACCAACACTTTCCTAGCAAAAGAAATAAATAAGGTCAAATGTCTGTTGTAGGTTTATTAAAAGGACACACACACACACACACACACACACACACACACACACACACACACACATATATATATATATATATATATATATGACAATGTGAATGTAAAGGACAATAGCAGGTCAAAAGGCTTGGAAGTTGGTTGTAGTTCATTGACTTAAACCTTGCAGTCTCTCCCGTAAGCAACACGAGTGAAGTCGATTCAGTAAGGGTTGCTAGGCGGGCACTAGTTTGGCAGTTTTGTAAACTTTGAAAGGCTTGGTGTATCATCCTAGGCCATTACATCAGAATCCTGGAGAACCAAGCACTAGGAGATTTTTTTACTCTCAGAGATTCCAAGGTGCAGAAAAAGTGTCCCCACCTCACTGCTATTGCTAAAATGGACTTACGAGCCTAAACCTGGACTTGAAGAAAAGCACCTGGCAGAGGTGAGACACAGCTTCTCTGGATGGCTTTGGGAGCCTTCCTCCAAGAGGGAGAAAGAGTCCTCAGAGCCCCTGAGGAGGATGAGGCTAACGCTACATTTCCAAACCATGACTAGAACTATTTTGCTTCCATTAAGCCTTTGTCTGATTTAGGATGGAACAAAAGGGTCTTGGCAAGGGCCAGGTCTTGAAATCGAAAGAAGAAAGCAAGAGACCCAAGCGATATATCTCAAAGGTCAGCGGGAGCAAGGAAACTCTCCTCCCAGCTAGCCAGGCACAAGAGAAAAACACAACAGATGCACCTTGCATTGAATAAAGATCACACACACACCGTCCTCAATCACTACCTCTCCACTTTGTGGAATTCCTGTGAATCCACATCAGTTTTATCATTTGTAATCAGAGCCAGGAACAGATGCTGAAAGTTTAGTTTAAAATGATATGTGTCTCTTGTAACAACCTGCAATATGCTCTCCCAGGACTATTTGCCTTCCACATACCATCCGTACAGTACAAGAGAGTTTGCTCTTCAAAAGCATTTGAGGTAAGTGAAGCACAGTGATGACAGCTTCTCTCGAGATAACATTTAGCAGAGTTATTACAGGGCTGCCTGTGTCAATGTAGAGTGGGCATTTTCCTTAATGACTTTGTTTAATAAGCTTTCATTTGCTTCCTAGGCAATTGAAAAGCACTCTTACAACTATTTATCCTTAGGAGTTTTGCTTAATAGCATGTAGCAGTTATCATTTGACTTTTTTTTTCTTCCTATTTTGTTACACAATTATAACCTAAGAACTTCTTTATAGTTTCAATTCCAAGGGTCATTTTAATATTGTTTAAGTTTGTGCCATTTGGAAAATACCCTCTGTTATCTGAAGGTAGGAGTCCAAGAGTGGAATTCTTGCCGTAAAATTCCTCCATGTTCACACGTTGTTTATGTTGACCCTGAGGCCAGTAGAGCTAGCTAGCATGTCCTCAGCAAAATGGTTGAGTCAATGAAAGAATAGATAAAACCCACACAGG
Organism: Erinaceus europaeus; assembly: GCF_950295315.1. Lineage (NCBI taxonomy): Eukaryota > Metazoa > Chordata > Mammalia > Eulipotyphla > Erinaceidae > Erinaceus > Erinaceus europaeus. Next base: position 59,357,298 of record NC_080180.1, on the reverse strand, counting down.
GTGGGTGTACTTCATGATCTAGATGAAACAGAGGAAAACACACATTTGGAGCACAGGACCTTGTGGGTACCTTAGAGGAAAGAAACTGGAACCAAAGCCAGGGTATAAGGATGTGGAAGTAAGGGAACAAAATGGAGTCACGTATATCAGAAAGATCTAAGATGGAGTCTGAGGAACCTTTCGTAGAGCACCATACACAGAACTCTGTTCAGGCTGACGTGACTACAAACATCCTGGAAAACTGGTACACAAGGTAAGGCTCAAGAGACTAAACAACAGGCCAGTCATAACAGACAAGGGCTCAACAGAATTGTGGGTGGCTTCCTGTTAACTCTATGAGTGCTGCAAGCTTTTGGGGTTATTTGCAGACCACAGCTTGGCTACTCTGCTCTACTTTGAGGTGTAGTTCCTAAGATTCCAAATAATCTCGTTTTCTTCGCAGTTTCACCGCAGCTTAGTGACAGGACTAAAGAGAATTTCAGTCTGATGTGTATAGTTTTAAACTTTTAAAAGTGGGAAAAATGTACATTTTGTGTGTAACTTAAAATGAGTTTTACAACAAAGACTTCGCAGCAATAGTACTGAAATAGAAAAGGACAGCTGGAAGTTTAGGATTTATTTGTGAATGACTCAGTTACCATCTTCAATAGCAGTTAAGATCAAGGGAACCAAGGCAATCTCAATAATTTATCAAGATACCCAAAGAAAAATCAGAGAAACTAAGTAGGCTATCATCATAGAAGTATATTAAATTATCCTTAAGTTTACCAGTTGTTGGTATGCATGAGACCCCTTCTGTTTCATTTGGTTTAAATCCCCCCTGCTTAACACTATTCTATTTACATAACCACTTCATTCTATTTATATAACCGCTGTTAACAAGCACCTCCCTCCAGGGCACTGGTTCAATCCCCACTGTTTCATGATATGTTTTTGCTCCACCCCCCCTCCTTGTCACACCCTGATCCTCTCCTTGTCACACTCTGATTGTCACCAGTCACTTTTCTCTCCACCCTCTCTATGTCACACCCTGTTTCCACCCTACTTGGCAAGTATATATAAAGACAGCATTGTGAGTTTTAGAGTACTTTACCTTGAGTTTAGCTTAGCTCATCTTAGATTGTGCTGCGTCCTGCATGAATAAAGAGATACTGCCTACAGCTCAACTATGAGTCCCTGGTCGTCTGTTACCTGCCTGTGAAGCCAGCCCGGCGAAAACAACCTACCCCATCGAAAACAACATATGGCGCCTGAACAGGGACTGAAATAAGCCCTGAAACATGGACCGGCATCAACGTGGGACCCTACCCCCCCCATCGTCCAGATAAGTAAACTTGGCTACCCATCCACCATGGGTTGCCTTTCTACTTACGAAGAGGTTTGCCAAAGCCTCTACTGTTTCATCATGAGACAGTTACTCTGTCTCTGGAACATTTTGCTCTGGGCCAAACTTTGTTTCCCTGACCGGGAACTTTGGTTTCTTATGACCGGGATCATAGAGCTTGGGAGATGCACAGAGATTTCTCCTTGGACTTTCTGGATTCCCTCTCCCATGTTTCCTGAGGAAAAGGACTACATTTTGCTCTGGGCCACAGTTTGGTTCTTTATGACCATGATCGTAGACCTTGGGATATGCATGGGGATTTCCCCTGGAACTTTCTGGACTTCTTCTCGAATGTTTCCCATGGAGAAGGACTACTCTAATTTGAAGAACATTCTCGAGTACCCTGGCAGTTCCCAAGTATGGAGACATGTGGTTAGTTCTACTCTCCTGATTGGATTCTTTCTTCAATGGGAAGACGCTTTTAAAAATGGGTGCCTGAAGCAATCCAGCAGGAACAGTCAGAAACACCCTAAATGGAATTTCGAGGACCTTTTTGGACTAGGTCGCCCTCCGGGGATTCTTAATCCTACATGGTGAGATCTTGATAATCTGGTTCAAGTTGCGTTTCATAAGAGAATGATTTGAATGACTGAATTTTTGTTTGACATTGACTTAAAAAAAAAATGCTGGACGCAGCCATGATTTCTAGAGACATCCAGAAACAATCCAAAAAATTGTTTTTTTCCTCCTTTGATTTCTCTTTTACGTCTTGACATGAATCTGAAACGTTTAATCCTGAAAACTGTATGAGTTATGGGTGGGGCAGATAGTGCAATGATTATGTTAATTATTCTCATGCCTGAGGCTTTTAACCGTGGTTCTTCTGTTTACCTTTCCACATTTTATTGAGTTTAAACTGTTTAAACAACCTTAAAATCATACTAGAAAGGACTTCCAATTATAATGGAGTTATCAATTATAGTAAACTTCTAATCTGCTACAAGTTTTGTTTGACAAGTAAGTGAATTTCAGCTGTCAAAGTCTTCACATGAAAAAGCATCTACTCAAATAGAATTCCTGGAAATCCATTTGGATTCTGTTCTCTGACATCGCCCCCGGAAACCAATGATGAGACCTGGCACGACCTGAAGAAACAGATTCACAGACTCGAAAGATCACTCTCTACAGAAAAGCAGAATTCAGGTGGCCGACATTCCCCATCGAGACAGACGTACAGCATTTCATCCTCTGACATTTTCTTCTGTGGTCAGCTACTTTGGACTGACACCTCCATCGGACTTACTGGTACACGCTGCTGTGTTTCTCAAAGACTAACTTCAGCCAATTGCCTTGAGACTTTATAGACCATGTTCCCTCGCCTGCAGGCTCTGTCCCAGAGGCAGAAAACTCCCCCTCCTTATTAGGTTATGCCCACAGAGGCATGAAGCGCCCCAAGAGGCAAGAGATGCCCACAGAGGCAGGAAACGCCCTTTGAGGCAAGAGATGCCCCCAGAGGCATGAAGCGTTCCCAGAGGCAAGAAATGCCCTTTCGCCTGCTAGGCCTTGCCCTTTGAGGCAAGAAAAGCTCCCCTTGGCATCACACTGGTTATTGCTGTTCGCCTATTTTGTTTTCCATGTCTTATGCCAGTTCTTTTGAAAACGCCTGTACGATATACGTTTCTGTTCACCCCACAATGGCCATTAGTTAAAAAGAAAGGGGGAATTGTTGGTATGCATGAGACCCCTTCTGTTTCATTTGGTTTAAATCCCCCCTGCTTAACACTATTCTATTTACATAACCACTTCATTCTATTTATATAACCGCTGTTAACAAGCACCTCCCTCCAGGGCATTGGTTCAATCCCCACTGTTTCATGATATGTTTTTGTTCCACCCCCCCTCCTTGTCACACCCTGATCCTCTCCTTGTCACACTCTGATTGTCACCAGTCACTTTTCTCTCCACCCTCTCTATGTCACACCCTGTTTCCACCCTACTTGGCAAGTATATATAAAGACAGCATTGTGAGTTTTAGAGTACTTTACCTTGAGTTTAGCTTAGCTCGTCTTAGATTGTGCTGTGTCCTGCATGAATAAAGAGATACTGCCTACAGCTCAACTATGAGTCCCTGGTCGTCTGTTACCTGCCCGTGAAGCCAGCCCGGCGAAAACAACCTATCCCATCGAAAACAACAACCAGTAATCAAAGTTATACATGTTCTAAAGCAATATCTCATTTTGTCTTCAATTTAAGGCAAGTACTTGATTTTAGAATGAATGTCTTAATATTTTAATATAGTGCTGCTGTGGTAATGATACATTACCACAAAGTAAATTGTCAATATTTTTTTTTTGTATCCCTTAAATTATCTACTTAAATCATTTTGTTTTGCCTTTTATGATCAGGGCCGCACTGCTCAAGGACCATTTGGCATAGTCTATCTCTGTTGATCAGAGTTGTCTATGTGCGGATGGTGAGTCTTCTACCTGGCATTCCCTACAGTTACTAAGAACTCATCTGTAGACTCTAGGCATTTGCCGGTAACTACTGGCAGGAAGCCACAATGAGAGAGATATCGTGCCAGGCCGGGAGTTTGAAGTAGCTCTAATATTTCTACTTCAACTAGAGCTCTTTGTAGATATTTTTCCCCAAACACACTTAAGTAGTCCAATACAAAACAAACTAAAAGACTGAGTTATTGACTAAACTTAGAAAAGTCATCTTCCCAAGAAAAAGTTTAGCAAGGAATGAAGGGCAGCGAACAGATATGACCCTTCGCTTTAAGTTCTAGCTGTGTATTCCACTGTACACAGATTAAGTTCATGAAGCAAATACAGTGTGAATACCTGAAAAGAATAGTACAAACATTATCCAGATGGAGGTGAAATCCTAGCAAAAAGTGGCAAATGATTAGGTGAATCACTTTCTCCACTGACAGGTGTCTTCAAAGGGACTACAATAGCATCGCCGAAAAACAAACAATTCCATGATGCCTTTTTCACTTGGGAATTGGAACAAAGTTATCATAGCAACGAAGAACAAAGAAATAAAACTGCACAGAGCCAACACAGCCCTGTCTGTATGTCTTTAATATTTTTTATGAGAATATTCATATAGGCTTTTAAATTGAAAGAGGTGTTAAAAAAAAAAAGAAAGGTGTTTTTCTTGGGCTCTTATATAAAGCTAACTAAAGAAGCTCTATACAAAATAGACAGACATTTTCCTGTTTTGTAAAATATGACCAAGAGGATTCTTACACCAAAGCTGAATTCCTTTAAGCTAAAGAACCCTTTCTTTCTTCAATATTTTTCAATAAAACATGAAACACATCAGTTCTCTCGTGTAGGATTTCTCTGAAATTGAACATGGGACTGCAACCATATTTTATTGTTAGACTTAAAAGATTTGCAGTGAGTCTCTTCTGTGTGGGATTGGCTGTGCAGAAGGCTGGGAGGCAAGTCAGCACCTGGGCCTGGCTCCAGTGTTGTTTGCAAGTTCAGCTTTGTTCTCTAGATCCACATATTAGTGAGAAGATCTGCTGGCTGCCCTCACCTCTTATTTCACCAGCATCATTACCTCCAACTCCACAAAAGATACAATGCCATTTTTTTTTTTTTTTGTGAAAGGAATGAGTGTTCTCTGCCCATGGATATATTTTTAAGGACATTTAGATAAAATTTGTCTCAAGTCCAGTAACACATTGGATAGAGGTTCATTAACTTGAAAATTCCAGAATCTTGGAGAAGATCACCATCAAATTGTTAAAACATTTTTAGACAAAATCCTCAAAAAACAAAACAAAACAAAAAACAAATATTTTAAAATGCCAGTTACCTATGTGAATCAAATTTAAAAAATGAACTTTTAATGGATATCTGCTCTACAGTCTACCTTAAAACTTATCATTATGACCAGATGTAATAAATTACTTTTAATTCCTGAGTTAATGAAAAGTCTGATATTACTTAGTAGTAAAAAAAAATCTTTAAATAATTATTACTTTTTTGTTCTTTTTTTGACAGAGAGAGAAATGGAGAGGGAAGGGGGATATGGGAAGAGAGAAATACCAGCAGCCTTGATTCACTACTCAGAAAGCTTCCCCCCTGTAGGTGGGGACCGGGGGTTTGAACTCAGATTCTTACACATGGTAACGTGTGTTCTCTACCTGGTGTGCCACTGTCCAAGCAATACTTTAAATAAATATTCCTAAGCACTAATGTTGGTTTTGGCCAAAGCCTCTGAGATTTCAATGGGAAAAACTATGATCTATGTTACTGGTATTGTTGTGTAGACAAATGCTACGCATAGGCTTATAGCATGAGCTACAAATAACATAGGGTAATTTTACACTTTCTTTTTTGTTAATATTTATTTACATTTATTAGAGACAGGGAAATCGAGAAGGGAGGGAGCGAGAGGGAAAGAGAAAGAGAGACACACACCTGCAGCCCTGCTTCACCACTCTTGAAGCTTCCCCCCTGCAGGTGGGGTCTAGGTGCTTGAACCCAGGTCTTTGCCCTTTGTATCATGTGTGCTTAACCAGACACACTGCTGCCTGGCCCCGAGGAACCACACTAAAACCAGATGAACTTGACTCTAGTACTTTCTTTTATCTTTTGCAAATTTATTTATTTATTTATTTTTGTATCTAGGATTATGGCTGGGGCTCAGTGCCTACATGGGATCCCCTAGTCCTGGGTGCCTCTTGTTATTGTCCTTCTCCTCCTCCTCCTCCTCCTCCTCCTTCTCCTCCTTCTTCTGCTGCTTCTCCTCCTCCTTCCTTCAGATAGAGGATAACAGGAAGAGACAGAGAGAGACTGCAGCACTCCTAGTGAAGCCTACCCTCTGCAGGAGGGGTGACCAGGGTTTGAGCCTGAGTCCTTGTACTTGGTAACCTGTAAATGCTGCTTGGTGATCCACCTCCCAGACACTTCAATTTTTGTGTATTTGCTGTTTCCATGGTTTCACTGCACTGGAATGATTCCCCCCCCCACCCCCAGATAGAGAGTGGCACCAAAGCTCCCTCCAATATGGTGGCGGCCAGGCTTAAAGTGGGGTCAAGCAGATAGCAAAGTAGATGCACTGACTGGGTGAGCTACCTAATTGGCTCTAAGTGACTGTCTTTAAATAGTAGCACTTTAAATAGTAGTACTTAGATAGTTAAGTGCCAGGCTAGCTTCTCGGGCTGGAGAGAGACATGACCAGGGACTCATGGCTGAGTGGTGTGCAGTTCAGTCTTTATTCATGTGGAACGCAGCGCAATCTAAGCTATCTCTAATCACAATCTTGTCCATATATATCCTGAGGCGGAAGTGAAAGGTCCGAAGAGAATGTACGTAGGATAGGGGGTGGGGAGAAGGAAAAAGCATGCAAAACAGTGAGGATTAAACCAATGCCCTGGAGGCAGGGTAGTGCTTAGTTAACAGTGGTTATGTAAATAGAATACAGTGTTAAGCAGGGGGGATTAAACCAATGAAACAGAAGGGGTCTTAGAAGCAGAATTTAGAAGCAGACCAACAGTTAAGCAGTATAAAAAACTCTTTGCTATGTCTACTTAGGTTGCTCTGTAGCTTATCAACAATAGAAATGTATTTCTTCTGTTCCTGGTACCCTCTATGGCAGAAAGGGTAGGGCTTTGTGAGGGTCCCCTTTAAAAGGGCACTAATCTACGTTGGTGTGTCTCCACTCTCCTGGACTAATCCTATTTCATAAACCCCACCTCACAACCGTCACACTGGACATTAAGACTTTGACAGAGGGACTTGGAGGAGTGCATTCAGAAGAATGAGCGAGTCTATGCATTTTAGTACTAAGCTTACAACCACTGACTCTGGGCAAGCCCCACTTCAAGTCCTTACATGACCACTGTGACTGGCCACTCCAACTACGGACAACACAATCAGGAGGCTGAGAGATTCTGGACTTTGGAGATAAATCCTACTTCAGTCACTTACTAACTCTGAGACACTGAAGACATTTAAACGTTCTCAGAGCCAGTTGGGATGCATTGGATCGACCTTCTCGTGGTGCATCCCATGAGTACCCATTCATTGGGGAAACTGAGGATCCTTCCTAGCCAACTGAATCCACATGGATCCCAGTCACTTTCAAAGCCAGCAACAAGCAGCTCCTGACAGCTTTCAACCTGACCTGTTGACTGGCTACGGAAGAAGGGCAAACGCTAGAAGAAGAAGAGGAGCCAGTTCCAGCAGCTACAAAATAGGGATAATTTATAGCTCAAGCATCTTTGTGAATATTGGAAATAATATCTATGAAAGGCCTGTCACTGAGTTTGGAAGTCTGGAGCTATTACTTCCTGTGGCAACTCAAGCTTAAGTCTTTCACACACATTTTCTACTGAGTGAAGCTGCTGTCATCACCGTTGCTTTTTACCTCTGAAATTGCAGAAATGTTAACATTTTGTTTTTGTCAACCCCCAAGGCCTTGCTGCTTGGTGCTGAATTTTTCAGGTAGAAAGAGAGACAGAGAGAAAGATACTACAGCACTGAAGCTTCTTCTAAAGGAGGGGTGGCCAGACTTGAGTGTGGAACCAACTTTTATGTCAAAGTAGGTGCACTTTCTGGCCTGTTTGCTGGTCCTATTAGATGCAATTTCTTTCAGAAGTCACACCAGTGGGATGAGGTTGCTGTGTGTGAAGTATCTGGATTAGTCAGCGATGGGAAAGTTCACATGGTTGCCCTTTGTTATTAAATGTGTGTTTCTCATGAGGCTCATCACCAAATGGTGACAGAGCCCAGGAGAGAGCATAATGGTTACACACACAAAAAAAAATATCTTATGCCTGAGGCATTGAGAACCCAGGTTCAACTTCCAGGACCCTTGCAAGTCATAGCTGAGCAGTGTTCCAGTAAAAAGAAAATCATCTGTGCAAAACAGTGGCCATGATAGATTCATGGGGGTATGTTTGATCTTTATCAAAAATCATACAATGCTTTGGTAAATGAGTGAAATTCACTCTAGGACACATGAAAACAAACATTTCTGTGTGCTCTAAAAATTCACTTTCTTTAAAAAAGAATTTATTTATTTATTCATGAGAAAGATAGGAGGAGAGAAAGAACCAGACATCACTCTGGTACATGTGCTGCCAGGGATCAAACTCAGGACCTCATGGTTGAGAATCCAATGCTTTATCCACTGTGCCACCTCTAGGACCACAAATTCACTTTTTTTTGTTTCCATTCATATTCATAGATCAACTGTCTCGGTCTAATTCTATAAACCAGATTTCTTCTAGCTACATTTTTTTTTTTTTTTTTTTTAGCTATTATTGGTTTTAACCGTTAGCTCTGGCTTAAGGTGGTACAGAGAATTGAACCTGGGCACTTTGGAGCTCAGGCATGAAAGCCTTTTGCATAACCACTATGCTGTCTCCTCCACCCTCTGGTTACCATTCTTAAAATCTTTGAGGAGACAAATCCTGGTTCCCACTAGACAATGAAATGATTTTACACATCTGGAAATGGTGACAGGAGACTTTGGAGGGAAAGAAATTAGAGATTCAGACTGAAAACATAATGACAAAAGTTTGGTCTGATGAACAACACAGAAATAAGATCCAAGCAATAAAAATGCTTTTCAACAGTGTGAAGTGTTATGTAGAGCTCAATGTCACTGACTTGTTTATGTGATCGGCATTCCTCAAACACTAGCTCTAGATAGGGGACAAATTGTTTCCAGAAGCACACAAAGGTTGATGAATGGTTTTAGGAAAGGCCCATCATTACTATATAATGACAATTTTGGGGAAAGTAGATATTCTAGTGGCTTTTGGTCACTCAAGGAAAGGGAACTTAACATTAACAGCTTAGGGTTTCAAACAGAGACCTGGATTCTGGAGGCTGTATTAAAGTTAACGGCTAGGAGTTTGCTCTTTAACAAGACACAACAAAATTCCAGCTTTAGTTGCAAGTTGAGATTACTCCATTTTTCTCGATTTGTAAATGAGAACCAGAGGAGAAGAGTGAGAGCCAGGGACTACCCAGAAAGAACTACCCTGCTCATAGGAAGTTACCTTTAAGGAAACTGTTCCTCAGACTTGGGGTTTGCAATGTTTCAGCAAAGGAAGAGTGTGTTTCTTGCCATTTTAAAAGTTCCTTTTTCAACCAGTGCACTGCTCAACTCTGGCTTGTGTTGTTGCCAGGGATTGAACCTGGGAATTCAGAGCCTCAGGAAAGAAAGCCTTTTGGACTATTATGTTAATTCTTGCCTTTCTTTTTTAAAAAAGATGCTTTTGGCTGAATGTATTCACACACAATGAAGTAAAGGACATAATTAAATTATGCTTTTCTCAAGTATTAGAATGCTTCAAACAGAGCTGTGAAAATCATGTTTCCTTTGAGGCAAAGAAGTATAATTTATTCAAATAATTATTTCAATGTTCTGCTTTATTTTGACTAGTGATGCCATGGTAATATTTTCCGGCTGACTTTCATGTTCAGTTGTTTTGTTATTCATGGATCATGGGCAGAGGAAGACAAGTTGTTACTCTTGAAACATCTCTAGGAAATTCTTCCGGGCAATTGAGCAACCATTTCCTCCCTTCTGAATTGCTTTGAAGCCACAGTGCTTAGGAAGTGGACAAGAAGACACTGGCTAGGAAAATCACCAGCTGGCATTTTTGCCTTCTCATAAGGATTATGTCTTTTGTGTGTTGTTACTTCATCCTGAGATTCACAGATTGATGAGTGCTTTGTGCTGAGACTGCACAAGGAAGTCATTACACCTTGTTCTTCTGTGTCTGAGATAGAAGGACCTGGGTCCCGTGCCCCATTGCCTGGGGTCTCATGATTCTATATCAGGCGAGGCCCAAGTCTTAGGAAGTTTATACTTCCCAATCAAATGACAAGACAATGTAGAGATATCCCAGTGCCTGTTATGCAAGAAACAGATTACACTTCAAACAAAAATCGGGCTGGGCGATTCCTCACCCTGTGGAGTCCATACGCACCTCGCCATTCTCAGTGAGGACTCAGGTTCAGACCCACGGCATCACATGGGAGTTCCATGCATGACTTCAAGGTCCCTTTCCTCCTTCTCTTTTTCTGTCTCCTGTCTCTGAGAGCACAGTCCAGGCAGACACAGTTAATCAAATACCCACCAGTCAATCCACACTGTACAACCTTACACGGGAAGTCAGTGAAGTGCAAAATTGAGTTTTCAAAAACAATGTCTTCATTGTTGCCATCACTCACTCAAGTTTGATTTCTTTTTCTTATATATATATTTTTTTATTTTTACCAGAGCACTGATCAACTCTGGCTTATGATAGTGCAGGGGACTGAACTTGGGACTTTGGAGCCTCAGGCATGAGAGTCTCTTTGCATAACCACTATGCTATTTACCCTCTGCCAAAGTTTGATTTTCTTATGACATGGCCTGGTCTTTATGAACAGCTTTCACCGATGATAGTATCTCCTCACTGATCTTCTCTCCGTAGACTTCTTCAACTAGACTTCGGCAATGCTCAGATGGTCCTTGGCCAGTTCCCTGGGTTGTCTGCCATCCACATCCTTTAGATTAGTCACCCCCGCCCAGCTACAGCATCCATTTCCAATTAGTTTTACTTTTATAAGGCTGAGTCACTAAGCTTCCTTGTTGATATAACCTTTCTCCACACTCTGGGGAAACTCCTTGCAGGTTGAGGTAGAGGAAATAGAAGAATATCAAAGCCAAGAGCACTTTAGGGTCAGCCACACACCTCTCTCTAGGTCAGGTTCCTGAGTGTGGCAGAGAATGGTCCATCAGGCAGCTGAAATAACATAGTGGCAGTCCAAGATGAGGCGAAGGAGATGACTGCATTTTCCATTGCCAAGCAGTGGAAAATGTGTGTTACACCACAACTTTCTTAAACACTTGTCTGTCATTGGGCATCAGGTTACGTTAAGTGAGATAAGCAAAAAGAAAAGAAAAAGAGGGAAATGGGTGGTAGCACAGCAGGTTAAGAGCACGTGTTGCAAAGCGCAAGGACCGGCGTAAGGATCCTGGTTCGAGCCCCCGGCTCCCCACCTGCAAGGGAGTCGCTTCACAGGCAGTGAAGCAGGTCTGCAGGTATCCATTTTTCTTTACCCCTCTCTGTCTTTCCCTCCTCTCTCCATTTCTCTCTGTCCTATCCAACAATGACAACATCAACAACAACAATAATGACATCAATAACAACAACAATAACTACAACAAAACAACAAGGGCAACAAAAAAAAAGAAAGAAAGCATAGGATGACATGACAAAATAAATAACAATAACAATAATAACTACAACAATAAAACAACAAGGGCAACAAAAAGGAAAAAAGAAAAAAAAAAGAAAGAAGCATAGGACTCCAGCAAGACAGAAGGCTGGGGAGTTGGTGCTCTGGAGTCCTTCTGTATGAAGGCAGAAGGGAATCTAAATGGGGGGTGAGAGTGTTTTTCAGACCTCTATCATGAGAAGTTGAGAGACTGCTCCTATGTGTCAATACCTGTAAACAATTAATCCTCCCATAACACATAATAATGATATATGTCATCTTTTTATATAGCATAATGGTTATACAAAAGACTTATGCCTGAGGCTCTTCTGAAGTCTCAGGTTCAATCCCCTGCACCACCATAAGCCAGAGTTTTTACCAGTACTCTGGTGAAAACCAGCCAACAAATGGTAAGAGGAATAATAATGGACCAAGGAGGTGGCTTGGCTAATGCCTTGCGTGACTGAGGTCTGACACTGTATTAAAAACAGAAAGATAATATCATCTGATCATTCTTGCTCATAAATTTTAAAACAGTAGCAATTTAAGTGAACAAACCCAGAAATGCTCTAAACTGAAGTTTCCTACAACAAACACTCATGTTTTTCAACATCACAGGTTGAGGCTAACTCCTCAGGCCCACTGTAATAGCACTCCCACAACTGCCCTTGCTAATCCCACCAACACTTAGTTTGGGCTGGGCTGGCATTTTCTACAGAATGTAACCCAAATGGCGCCTGATGAGGCCTGAGTCCTCTGAGCATCTGTCATGCTCCCTTGACACAGAGGGAGCTAGTCATCAAATAAGTCAGGACAACACATGGCAAATGCCCATCTCCTCTACAGGAGGATCCCAGGAAGCCAGGTGAAAAGGCCATGTAGAGAGAGAGGAGTAATCATGCCAGAATTGCATACCCAGCCCAAGGCTCCCTCAACCAAGCCCAGACTCAGTTACCCTCTGGCTACAGCCCTGTGAGAAAGTCCAGGCATGGAATGTCCAACCCAGTTCATTCATGCAAAGAATCAGAGCAACAATACCAAATTGCTGTAAAACGCTGGCTTTTGAGGTGGCTTCCTATACAGAAGCAGAGAACTGGAACATAAAAGCAACAGTTCTTTTAAGAGATGAGCAAACTCACGCATGCAACACACACGCGGCAATTCAGTAAAACGTGTTTCATTTTTTAACTCCTTTTTCCTGCATGAGAATGTTTTGCTAATTGGGGAAAAAATTAGCAAGTAGGAGACTAGTCTCTCACCTTCGTTATTAAAGGCCAAGGTAGAGGTTGCCTGGAAGCCAAATGAGTTTCATTATCTTGAACAGCTAGAGCCAGACATCTCTCCTCTGCGCCTGGCCCCAAATGAGGGCACATGCATAAGAAATTTCAGGGAGCAGAAAACAGAGAACTTTGGAGTGGCTTTGATTCCAAGACAGACAAAGAACTTCCTGTTCTTCCCAACTTCTGTCAGAGGGAGGAGGTGAGTAGGAGGTCAGGACCAGGGGCTGAACCAATTCACTTCCCCCTGGAGGAAGAACTGAGTTAGGGAGATAAATAGTTCTGTCCAAAAGATACAGATTGGACA